>NW_009260484.1:836489-859655 GCF_000687185.1 Egretta garzetta | reverse complement strand
GGTTATACACAGCACAGATATAGCACAAAATAAACAAAGCTCTGACTTGTTTCAGGGACTGAAACATGCAAACATTTAAATGACTCTACCCTAATATAATGTTTTATTAAAAATGAAGTCCTGTTGTCAAATATATTAGCAGTGGGCCTTTTTTTCACCAATGGGGCTTATGAAGCGCATCTCAGTAGTGCCACATTGCTTAAATAGCTTGTAAATTCGAGCCCATTATTTGGATTTCTCAGGGGCAGGTTATGTATGTATCGCATTGTGAAATTACCTGAATTTTCAGGTTTTTGCTGCCAGCCACTGTCCAGTAATAGAGCACTTACCAAAATTGGGGTTTGAGTTAAGTAGAAAGCTTCTTCATTCTCTACTCCTGCAGCAGGGCTAGAGGAGGGTCATTGCTACAGTTTTGTTTAGTGTCCGTTCACTGTGCTCTTAAACCATCAGTGGGGTTTGTGCTAGGACAGTTGATAATCCATAACAGCAGCGCTATGAGTGGTGAAGTGAATGGAAGAATTAAGTGGCTACAAACATTTTAAACGTCATCTTAGTGCTCATCGGAGTAAAGCTGTGTGTTCTGGTGGTAAAAATGTTGGCAGCTGCCAGCAGGGTGGCCGAAAAGCTGGTCCGAGCCATTGCTTCAGGCAGATCAGAGTTCTCCAGTGGCAGCTATGTTTCGGAGAGAAGCCCCAGGTTAGTCAGAGCAGTTTAAAATTACATAGCTTTTGCATCTGGTTTTGCAACTCTACTCTAGCTGATGATTCATCATAGGTGGTAAAGACATTTTTGGTTCAGAAATCTTTTTTATAAAATCGAAATTAATTTGATTAATTCCCTTATAAGCAGGGAGACATAAGCCTGTGCTTAAAAGTGGTGTTCCAGGGCAGCCAAACAAAAGGGAAAAAAAGGGGGACTTACCTGACAGTAATACTCTGTGAACAAGCCACTTGAAAATGTTACTGCTTAAGCTATATGGGGATTTACTTTGAAAAGTCAACTTTTTAATAGAAAATAATAATGAATATGATCCAGGCAAAAGAGAAATACAGTGATCGTCAATGGGAATATAAGCAAAGTCTGAAAATCCTAGAAGTGTTTTAATTAAAATGAAAACAATTTAATGGTAAGCAGCATTTCAAAATAACTTACTGCCTTATGTAAGAATATATGGCATGGGGATAGTTTTAAAAAGAAGAGACTTGTGTGGGGTTTTGCATTTGTTCCTCTGTTTTGAAATATTTTTCACGGTTGAGGGACATGCTTAACTCTTATGCAATTACGCATAGCTCCCCCTCAAGCATCAATTTTCCAAAAAGTTCTTTTGTTAGTGTATTATATGCATAAATACAGCTGAGATTTCTATTAATATATCAGTAAAAGAGCTTATTATTGTATAAGTGATGATTGATTGTTCAAAACATAACGTATAACCTTCAAAGGGGAAAGATGTCCTGTAGAATATCTTACAGTTTGAAACCATTGACTTAGAAATTAAATTAATGTATTTGAGAGTAATGAATTCACATTTATGGCTCCAAAAACATTTTTTCTTATTCAGCATTTAGATCATAATGTTATATTTGTCATTCTGCTTTCAAACTAAGATCTTAGATCTATAAAATAATCTACTATTATACAGAGTAAAAGAAAAATCGGGGTTAGAGCAGAGGTGCAGGATCACCTCTGGGGAGATATAGACACACATATGTATAAAGGTATTCCTGTTAACAATTCACTTTGAGTTCAGTGAAATATCCACATGAAATGTCTTGGCATTTCTCAGTAGGTGAGGGTTGAGCCTCAAGGAGTGAAAGGTTTCAGCCCAGGCTCCACTGTCGATCTTCAGCAATGGACCTCCAATTTCAGCAAACTTTAAGAGTTTGCTAGCTCTGAGAGGCATCCTGCTCAGAGGCAGATGCTGGTCACAGCTTGCTGCAGTCCAGGAGAGCTCAAAGGGCCTCACTTAGGATTGCTATTTTCTACAACTACCTGAAAGGAGGCTGTAGTGACATGGGTATTGGTCTCTTCTCCCTGATAACGGGTGATAGGATGAGGGGAAATGGCCTCAGGTTGCACCAGGGCAGGTTTAGATTGGACATTAGGAAAAATTTTTTCAGTGAAAGAGTTGTCAAGCGCTGGAATGGGCTGCTCAGGGAAGTGGTTGTGTCCCTGTCCCTGGAGGTATTTAAAAGACAGGTAGACAAGGTGCTTCGGGACATGGTTTAGTGGTGGGATGGCAGGGGTAGGTTAATGGTTGGACTTGATGATCTTAAAGGTCTTTTCCAACCTAGACGATTCTATGATTCTATGATCATGTTTCTGGCAGTGGCAAGTAGTTGGGAAAAATTCTAGGCAAAGGGCAAGCATATGGTCAGAGCTTCTTACAAAGGAACCTGGAATTCTGGGGCTTCCTGAGCTGGAGACTTTGTATCTATTTAATTAATCATTGTGGATTTTTTTGTTTCATGATTTGTCTAACTGTCTTGAGAAGCCATTTGAAAATTTTGCTATCTGCATCTTTTGAAAAAATACCCTGTCTGGGTTTTGATCTTGCTATCTGATAATTTCATTTAGTAATTCATTTAATAATTGTTTCATAGCTTTGGTAATTCTTGTTAAGCTTCTTATTGCCTTTCCCATTTATATTATTTGATTCCTGTGATAAAGAGACTAAAAATATAGGAACGTCATGGACTTACATGGTGACGATTGTTTCTTGTTGTCTTTATTTCTTTGGCAATAGGTCTTGGATTTCTGTTTTTCTTTTTCGATCAGCAGTGGCTTCTCTGCTGGCTATTCGTCCCAACTTCCCCACCAGCTGTCCGCAACAAGCACCCATCTTTTCTGAGAGTTAATTTGGTGTCAGAGCTGTGAGCTTGTGCTTCTGTATGGAAACTGTTTTCAGCAATAGTTGAAAATTCGGCAATGTGACTGATATTAGGTTTTGGCAATTTTCTAGTCATTTGGTCAGTCTATTGAGAAGTCTTCTGATACTTCAATTTTGTGCAGTCTTTCTATTTTTCATCTATCACAACGCAGGGCTTTTGGAGGGGAATCCCCCAAAGGCTCTCTGTAGTGAACATGCACCTAATTTCTCTTCGCTCTGCAGGCTTCTTTTCGTGCTTCCTCATTACTAATAGATAAACTGCTTGGGTCTGTCTTGTTGACATGTTCTGGAGCAGAAGATGTTGTTGTATCTTGAGTTTTTATAAGTTTACATGTGTTGCAGATACGGCAGCAGGGTGATGCTTCATATTTTTGGGTGTGAAGCAGTTGAGCCCCAAATCATATGCCACCACTTGAACAGATTTCAGATTTAATTTTGTATGGTGTATCTATAATGGGAGAGTTGTATATACATCCAGCTGTATAACTTCGTACAGCTGTTACAGAGACAATGAAGAACAGTTGATGAAAGGAGGCTTTTTGGTGTCTAGGACAGAGGACATTCATAGGGCAATTAGCTAACTAATTGAATTTGATTGTGCAGATCTCTGAACTTCGCTGCTTTGTAACCTTGTAACCTCCTGTAAAAACAAGCTGTAGGTTATTACGCTGTGCGTGTGTATGTCTGTGTTCTTGCATCTCAAAACCTTTGAATCCACCAGCCAATTTCAAACACATTTTGAAAAGAAGTGGGTGCTTAAAAATAATTTATTGCCTGCAAGTTCCAAGAAAATAGGAATGCAGGTGGAGGAAAGAGCCCCTCTAATTTCCTAACTAAGGAAGGAGTAGCAGGATGAGCTCACACTTAATTTGACTGTGGAGAATATGCACAAGAAAAACCTCAGTGAAAAAACAATTTGCGTCTCAGAGTCACAAATCTGTAGAAAACTTGTCAGTTTTGGTGCTTATGGAACTCCATTTGCTAAAACTGCAAAATTTTTGACACTGTCACAATTGCATACAAAACTGTGTTTTATGCCAGCAATTTCTATAGCTTTGTAATAAGAGCTTATTTTTAAAAGTTGTGTTATCTGCTGTACATGTTTGTAAAAAATAAATATTATAATAATTTTTAAGTAATTTCAGGACATGATATTTAAAGCAAATGCATCTTTGTTCAATTTGTAGCCTTTCTGAACTACTTTGTTTTCTTTAGAGTACTTGAAAACTTCAGGAGGGCATGTGCTGACTTCATGCAATTCTTGCTTTTTAGCGGTTGCATGCTCTGGCACAGTCCCATGACAGAGAAGCCTTCAAGCTCTGATAAATTAAGACATTTTAAAAGTCTGTCAGACCTGATGAGATGTGCAAAAGTTCCAGAACCATTAGAAGTCAAGTATATAGTGCCATTTTGCCACCTCATCATAGGGAACCAACCCTATTGCATAGAATAAACTCAGTTTCCAGATCGTGCTGGCTGAGGTAGGGTAGCTACTGGCCGCAGGGCTGGAACCGTTAGTCCTGTGACTGCGCAGAACCCCTCTGATGTCATCTGTGCTGGTAGATCCAGGCACAGGAAAGAGCCAGCTGGAAGAAAGGGAGGGCTAGGCAATCCGTAATACTTGTTTCTCTGTTCTGGGGAGCTATGGCTTGTTCTGAACATGTTCTGAGGAAATCTGTATAAAGTATAATTTCTGAAATAATTTTTCCCAACTTCTTTTATATTAAATGAAGTTTTGCTCTTAGGTTCTTCTTTGTGCTCCAGGATGGCCAGCACTTGAAGAATTGTACCTTACTTCTAATAATATTACAATTTTGGAAAGGTAAGATGAGTAACATAAGGCAGTAGTTTGTGATTGACATACAGCAAAGTTATATAGCAGTTAAAGTTACAGTCCTGTAATGTTTGCATCACCACGACATAATTGTAAAATAAATGATGCAAACTTCACGTGATGTACTTCAAAACATTTATAAGTGTACACAATTTATTTGCATGCAGTTAAATACTTAGAAAGCTACTGTTTGTATTAACAAATAACTATGAACGTTCTGCGTTTGTGTTTGGTTTTTCCCAATGCGGCAGGCCCGATGAGAACGTCCTGCAGACCCTGAAGTTGTTAGACCTTTCAGACAACCAGTTGCTGGATGGAAATCAGCTGCATCTAATAGCACATCTTCCCAGGTAGCTGTTAAACAAATTTGCTGGAAATTCTTTGTCCTGAGTATTCATCTCCATAGTCTTTGTTAACTGAAATATGATAGTATTGATGTTTATGGAACCTTGAAATAGAGGCATCTTGCCCTCCTGAGGAGAGTAACTGAATTATTTAATTGAGCTATTTTAACATAATCTTGGTTTTGTTGTCTAGTAACACATTCTTAAGCTCTATGTTGTTAGGTTTTCATTATATACTTGTGAAACGAAAGCGATTTATCACATTACGAAGTTCTTTGTGTATTAGTATGCACGGGGTTTTATCCAAGATGACAGGACTGTAGAGTTTGTGTGGAGTGGCAAAGCTACGAAGTCGTTTCTTAGGAGTTTTCTGATGATGACAGTATGACGCGGGTTCATCAGGAGCTGTGTGGCCACCTGGGGGTTGTTTCAGCCTGCAGAAAGCCCTTGGGCAGTTTGTTGAAGATTGTCACTCCTGAGGCTGACTCACTAAAGACCATTGGTGACGGACACTTGCCATGAGCCCTCAGTGCCTGCTTATTTATTTGTCCTTTGTAAAGAAAGCAAAACAGAGGGGTTGGAGGGAGGTAAAAAAAGTGTGATGATAATTCTTCCCTGTCATCTGCTTTTGATGTTACTCATCTTGGAAGTTTCAGTGCTTTTTGGGGGATAGCTTAAAGATTTTGAAAGACACATGCTTCAAAATTTAAAAAAACCGAAAGAACACCACCAACACACACACACACACACACACACCCCAGCATAATTCCCATACTGCATTGGGTAAGTGCATTTGCACTTTCTTAATAGCAGCGTCTTTACAGTAGTTACAGGCTTGAGCTATGGTCCCTTGCTTTGGGGTTCCCATCCAGGGAAAGTAGGTGTGTATGTCTTCCTTAAGCACTTCAGTTACAGTGACCGGAGAATTGTGGGACTAATACAATGGTTTTGCTAATTTGCAGAATTATTATCTTATGCTGTACACCAGAATAGCAGCCATGATTTTAGATAGCCACAAGCTATTTAAAAAAAAAAAAAAAAAAATTTGGAAAATTACACCATTTCAATCCAGGAGCCATTTTGAAAGCTTGAAATTATTGCTCTTATTCCCCAAAAAATTTATTCCCTGAACACTGCTGAAGTCTGGGTACTGTCTGTGAAGCTGCTGTTCATTTGTCAGTGATGATGCATCATATTGAAAGTTCATTAGATCTTTGTTTAAAAAAAAAATTGAGGTAGTATTTCTTTGCAAAAAACTTCCTGTGCCATGTACAGTAATAATTGTATCTATTAAATTTCAGATTAGAACACCTAATACTTAGAAACAGTGGAATATCTTCTATGCACTTTCCTGATGCTGGATTTGGTATGTAAAAAAAGTAATTTATTTATAGCTTTATAATTCTGTTCATTTAAAGTTTTCACTGTTGTCTTGTAAATTTACTCTTTTTCCTAGGATGCAAGACTAAAATGTTTCCTTCACTAAAACGCCTTGCAATAAATGACAATAAAATATCACAGGTAGGTTAGATTGTGATAGTAAATTATGTAAATACATGTATCTTTGTTTAAAAGTAACTTGCATTCTTTTTTAAAATTTCTTTGGTTGTATGTGTAAGATCCTGAGGTAACTATTGAATACTTTGATCAACACAGAGGCATAATTTAAAACTTTAAAAACATTTCTTAACATCTCAGTTAGTTAAACATGTTTATGGTAGCTAGTCATATCCCTCTGCTACCTCAGAATTCCTCTTGCAGAATTCTAATGATCTAAAATGCTGAGTAGTTCCTCTTTTTTTACTTAATTAAATGTAATACAGTTTTTCCCTTTGCTAAATGAATAGGATGAAAGTACTTGGTTTCTGGTGAGCAAAAGAATTAGCTTCAGTCACGGTCACTGTACAGGAAAAGTCAATGATGTTACCATGTATTGTTCTGAAATGAAGTATGTTTCCTCAAATGACTGTTCCCTTCCATTTCAGTGGTCATCTATCAATGAGCTTGATAAACTGCCAAGTTTGCGGTCACTGCAGTGTCACAATAACCCCTTCATGGACACAGAGAAGAACCCAGAGACCCTGAGACAGCTGATTATTGCCAAGATAAGTCAATTGGAGGTTTTGAACAAGTCTGAGGTACGTGGTATTTCAACAAATTGCATGAGTCTGGGGAAAAACATTAAATCATTGCCTGAGGAATTGTTTTCAGTTTCTTTCAAGATTACTGTTTGTCTGGGTGCAGGAAAAGTGCTGACTGTTCCACCACCTAGTCAATGGGCCCTTGGTGGGGATGGGACAAGATGGAGGAAGGGTGGGTTTTGCAAGTGCCCGAGTCATGGTGAAGCTGCAGGACTGTTAACAAAAACTATACTCAGTCCAAAAAAAAAAAAAATCAGCATAGCTGAATCTGTTTCAGTCACAATAATAGAAGCATTTGCCTTCCGTAATAGGAAAATAGCATTATCTAAACCAAATCAAACTTTCAGCAAATGTTTATCATGAAAGAGAGCAGAAGCAGCATCTGTTCCATAGCTACAAAAAACATCCTTGCATCATCATTTACAGTAACATCCTTGCTTAGATATTCCTTTATGGATCAGTCACTATGGGGGGGGTAGGGGTTGTGAAGAGTCTTGGTGCCATTAAAACATACCAAACACCTAACTAAGAGCAAGGAGTCAGTGTCATTAATTAGATTTTCTTCTCTGGAAAGGTGTATAATTATATGATGTGCCATTCCTGTGTCAGTACAGATCCTTCCCACTGAAAGAAAAGGAGCAGAGCTTGATTATCGCAAAATATTTGGTAACGACTGGTTAGCAGCTGGTGGGAATTGGAATCCAGAGAAAAACAAACCAAGTGAAGAATTTCTTGCTGCCCATCCCAGATACCCGTCGCTTTGTCTTAGTAAGTACAAGTACAATAAAAAATAGCATTTCCTCACTTCTGGCGTGGTGGCACTGTTCCGGTCACTCTTGTTTCCGTTCCCTGTGATGCTTTTTCCATGGGCTTCTGCTGCCTTAGGAAAGCCCAGCCCCTTGGCAGGCCGGTGCGCCAATGGCTTTTGCTTCTGTGGGGCAGCCGCAGAGCACTGCGCCCCTCCAGGTGCCTGTCACCTGCCCCACTCAATCCCATGCGCCCGTGCACCCTCTGAAATGCTCCAGCGGTTGATCAAGGCTCACAGCTGCAGCACTGAGCCTTGCAGGAGCCTGCCCATTGCTCTATTCAGTATCCCAGCAGCTGAGGGAACTGAGGCCGCAGGCTTGTGCCTGATCCAGCACCACAGTGCCCTTGGGTAGGCTGCTGAGTTCCAGGCCTTGACAGGTTCCTGTCTCCATGTGCTTTTCTTCACACAGAATATGGTGCACCGGAAGAAGGAGAGCTGAAGGGACGACAGCCTTTGACTCTGAAAAATCAGCTTCTGAGTAAGAGGCCAGAAAATGGCCAAAATTTTTCCTTCTGCGCTTAAGCTATTTTATGAGCTTAGTGTTTCCCAGGTGTGTACGGAGAACAAAAGGCTCAAAAGCCTTGGAGACATCACAGCGCTTGTAATCCAGCTTGTAATTCTGCTTCTCTGAACTGTGTGTGTCAATGAGTTTGACTAGACACCTGCTTCTGTGTACTTGGTCTCATTTCCCCCTCAACCCAAGCAGAATAATTTTCTTAATTAAGACTTCAGGGAGAATAGAGGCAATCAATGCTCCATTCTGACAGTGTGAATGGCTTTTCTACAGAAGACACTTGAGATTTCAACCTCAATAGCTGCACTGTTTTCTGATTTTATTATTTTTTTTTTTTTCAATAGCTTCTTAACTTTAGGACAGTCAAGGAAAATAGGGATAGCTTTGGTATTTGGGGCTGTCTACGTATTTAAACTATGTCACATCCGAGACTTACAAATTCACATAGCTTTGTTTCCTAGTTGATAGAAGAACTGAACCTTTTTTACTCCATGGGCAAAATAGTATTTTAAGGCATTACAGCCTAATGCATTTAGGTGGGAGACTAAATAGCACAAGGAATCAAGTCGGCTAGACGTGCTAGAAACATTTTCTAAGGATGAGTGTTTTAATCTCTGTAAAAGAATTAGGTTAAAAACTTCCTTAAAATGTGTTTATATGGTGCTTTTGAGATACTGGAGTAAGCAGTTTCCATTCTACTGTAGGTTGTTTTAAAAAGTTAACTAGAAATCAAGTATTTTTAGATAAATAGTCCTTTTGACCAAAAAAACCCATGTTAAGTGTTAGGGAGTCACTTTTAAAGTATTTTCCCTAATTTACCACAGATGAATAAAATTACTTCTAATGTTTTAGAGAAAGACTAAATGCTATCTTAGCTGCTCAGATACAGGCTCTATCCTAATTTTTTTAGAAGATCAGGCTGAGCTAGGGGAAACAATTTGTAATAAAAACAGATCAGAAAGACTCTGTGCTCCTGAAAGAACAGGGCTTAACATTCATTGACTAATGCCTCACTGTTCTTCCTTAAGCTTTGACAATTAAATGTCCTGAGAAACCTGAACAGAAGCCAGTAGAGAAAAAGCTACCAGGTAAGAAGTCTTGGCTTGTGTTTAAGAAGTTGATTTGTAGCTCCTTTTTTAAAATAACTGTATTAAAGAATGGCAGCTGCCTCTGGCTTTGTCAGCTCCTGAAGATTTTCCCCTGAAGACTCCGGCATTTAAAAGAAATTACAAAGGTAGAAATTATTTGAAAAAGTCATCATTTTCCTGACCTCCATTCTTACTTTCAGTCCAGCTTGAAGATTGAAAGTTGATGCTTGTCTTATTGACCACTGCTGGTTTCATGATTCATCTGTCTGAGGCAATCAAAGGCTAGTTATTAACTGGTATGAAATCTGGTGGATGTGTTAACAAGATAACAAGAACATGAAGTTGTAAGAGCCAACTACGTAGTCTGCAATTCTCAATACTGAGATCTAGTATCTGATACATTGTTAGAAATCTAATTCTGACCAGTAACAAACTTGTCTTTTCAAGTTTTAGTGCCTGTAGTGCGACTAGAATGAAAAGACACGGTTCTAAACCAAACTGATGTTTTGGAAAGATGTGTCAGAATGGAGTCTGAGAGAAAAGACATACTCAAGCTTTATTCTAAAATAAAAATCACATTTATTATCACAAGTTGCATAAAATCAGATAGATACAGCTTTTACAAAAATGTTTGATAGAAAAATATTTGTCTAAATACAATGTGTGGTATTACAGGAATAACTCACTATTGCTGTGCCTTTAGATAAAGCTTCAAAAGAAGTGAAAGTTCAACCAAAATATTGAGTAGATCTATTGCAAACCCAGGTATCACCTCTGGAACAAACTACATTTACTCATTCAAATCCATTACAAAAAAATATCCCTTTGTGTAACTGACTTCATAATATAAACCACTCTACAACTCTGCTGGCGATTTTTTTGGGACTAATTAATGTAATACTCTTTCTAATGGCACTAGTTCCACAGTGACATTCATTTATTTGTGCCAGGAAAGCCAATTCCTGGTAATGAAAACCTCAAGGAACAGCTGCCAGATGCAAGTAGTCAGAACCTGACTAGTCTGTGTCCCAAAGGTCACTTAGTTTAGCAGGTAGTAAATACAAACTCAAAAAAAGGTAAATTATGAAGCCGTAAGACTTTAATTTGGCATATGGGATCAAAGCGCTTAAACAGTAGTAGCGTATCCTGTCCTATCCCCCAGAGATTAAACAGTCTTCAATTTGCTATTAGCAGTTATGGTTTCAGGTACAAAAGACATTATTGCAGTGTTAGAACTGAAGCAGCAATACAGCCTTTCACTGTTGCTGTAAGCAAGTATAGCTGACACACCAGTACTTTGCTACAGCTCAGTGGTAGCAGCATTTTTCTAATAACTTTTCTTTCTTTCTTTCCCCTTGCTAGAGTCTATGACTATTCAGAGGGTCAAAGGACTGCTGTATCGCCTACTTAAAATTCCTGGCTCAGAATTGAAACTGTCCTACGAAAGCTCTAAAGTGAGTTAAAAGTGGGTAATTCAACACTAAAATACTGCATGCTGCGAAAGGTCAATAGCATGTTCTAAAATACTACCTAATGAAATGGATTTTACTTAAGGAGGGCAGTCTTCATGCTGTAATTTAGTACGCAATTTCATTTCTGTAACATGGCAGATCCTGCCTGACTCAGCTTCCTGATCCATTATATTTGGTTTACATGAACAGATTTCAGTTTAAGTAAGTCTGACCAGGTTTTTTTCCTTTCTTATTCTAGCTGGAAGGCAAAGAAGTTGAACTGGACAATGACTTAAAGCCTTTGCAGTTTTACTCAATAGAAAATGGAGACTGTGTGTTAGTACGGTGGTAAGAAGGGACAAGCCAACACTGGGACTGCCCGCAGACAGTATGGACAGACTGTGACTGAACAGACCTATGGGAGAACGTGACCTTCATAGGTGGCACCAGAGGGCTGCACCGTAGTACTTCCAGCTCCTACACTTAATCATCAGTCTCCGTGAAAGCGTTTGCTTTTGGCCAAATTGTCTTACTTGAGAGATACCAAATAGTGCTTAAACGCTTCAATTAAATAAAACTCAAGGTAACTTTTGCCAAGATTTTATACTTCCTTCCCATTGCGTCAGTGAGAATTTGTTTTCCTGAACTATGTGATTTAATTGTAATCTCTTTGTTTATAATAGGACAAAATTAGTGCTGTGCTGAAAGAGGATACTTTCTTTTCTGTTTTTTTTTCACCTACCTTAAAGCAAACAAAAGCAGAATAGCAGTAACTGTAGAAGTATTACACAGCCTTAGACTAAGGTCAAAATCTGACAGACCTTTATTCTACCCTACAGTGTTAACATACCACAGTAAATAAGTCCTCGACATGCTGCAAGGCATTGCTATTTATTTTACATTCTTTAATGCGCTGTTCCTCAACCTTAATTTTACTTTTGCTCCTCTACCCTCAGATTCATATCTAATAACACACTGAGCTATCAGAAATCCCACCTAATCAGGCCAAGTTTGCAGTACTTCAAGATTTGGTATAAGCAAACTTTGATACTGTTTTTATCTAAAATGACAATGGTATAAACAAACTAAAGGTAAATCCTAACCCCTAGCTGTCCCAGCCCCTGCACAGATGCGAGCAACCCCTCGGACAGCACTGAACCTGCTGCAGCAAGACTTACCAGATGCCCTGGTGCTGAGCACAGCTCTCCCCTGGAGCCTGGTACAGCTCTATACTGAGTTACAGCAGTAGTACTTTAATTTACAAAAGACAGGCTAGTTGGCATTCGTATGTGCATTTACTAATTACAAGTAGGTCTCTGACTTCTATATAAAGGGAAATTTTGTCTTAAACATTTTGTTTTTTGTCAGATCAACATCTATACTGTAGAAAATTAATACTATCAGTCCACTTGTAATTATCAAAAGGGTTGTGCAAATATTGTTATACTTTAGTTGAATCCCAACATTAAAAGATACCTTAATATTCCCTATTGTTCCAAGAATTAATCCAAATGTACACTTTTCCATGAATGTTATACGCTACCCTGTTTTCCAAGGCAAGTCTGTCATCTTTCCTCACATCTACAAGGATCTCCACACATTTCCTTTAATCTCCAGAGCGCTCTCAGTTCCTGTGGAGAATACTGGGGGGAAGACAGCATGCCACTCTCGCATGTCTTTTCACACAACCAGAGACTATCCTGTTAAGAGAAAGAACCATTCCAATAGTTTTTCTTACAAATAATTTAGTCTTCAACAATCTTTACTTCCAAGAATCAGGTTTTCATTGTTCCTAGCAACAAACTCTGCACACAAAGGTCACCAGCCAGAGGTACATGTCCCTCTCTGACCAGATGGACCTACTCAGAGAACTTGGGGGTGGGGTTGGGGGCTACTGGTGGGGGTTGATTTGAGATTTTTTTGTGGGTTTTCTTTTAAATATATTTTAACGAGTGTTTTCTGGATTTTCATCCAGTGGCTGGTTTAATTTTTTATTTTTTTAAGAAAAAGCATTTCCTCTATTTTATGCTACTTGGAGCATAAGATCAGAGAATTTCTTCAGACTTACTTGATAGCGCTTGGGTCCCACAGCTGCCATCCAGATGCCCATACTCACATCTTCACCCTGAGACAACAAATCAAAATAAAACCAGATATTAGCACCAGGAAACATGAAGCACGACTTTGTGAACTAGAGTAAGTTCCGTCATGTCCCAGCAGTAAAATACGGTAACTACAAAAACCTGTATCTGACTATTTTAGAGGTGTTAAATGAATCCTCCCAGCATTCCCATGATA
The DNA here is from genome assembly GCF_000687185.1 of Egretta garzetta. Taxonomy (NCBI): domain Eukaryota; kingdom Metazoa; phylum Chordata; class Aves; order Pelecaniformes; family Ardeidae; genus Egretta; species Egretta garzetta. The sequence continues at coordinate 846,287 of NW_009260484.1, read as the reverse complement.
ATACAGTGTTCTCAAAAGACAACAGTACAAAAAGCAAGGTTATAGCTCCAGAGGTTCTTAGTCCAAAACAGTTGTGCTTTGACCTAGAACAGACACTAAGCATAGTGACCAAAAGCACTGCAAAAAGCCAGCATCACCCAGGGGAACCCAACACTAGCACTTCAGCAGTGTTCTTTCCAACTCATCCAGTATGCATGCTGCTCCCCAGGCCAGTTCAAGATAGCAAAGCCGAACCAACACTTTACTACCTGGTACGTCTTTAATCTTTCAGAATTGCTTGCCAGCCACTGAACAATGTCTTTGGAGATGACGTAGCCAGACCCACAAGCAAAGGCTGGATACGCAGGACTCGGGTACTCCAGCTCTTGCCATTTCCCAGTTCGATCAACTGCCCAATTTAGTCTGAAACTGAAGACCATGTTAGAGGTGAGATACAAAGCCCTCTGAAACCTATGAACACTGTTAACAACTGAAGTAACATATAATAAGCAATATTAAGAGGAAGAAGTAGAAGGTGATCCCAATTATAGTTCCTAGCCTTATTTCTCTAGGGTGCACATCTAATCCAACACAACAGTTTAAGGTGTAACTGGTCTCAGTCTTGGGTAATAAGAGAAAGGTCTCAGAACAGAAACAAACACAACATTGACGGTCAGGTCTTCAGCACGTCTTGATCCAGGTAAAAGCGCAAGCGTCCTTAATTGTGTTCCAACCCCCTTTTTTTAGTCAATGCAACACAAAGTTGGTTCCTCCGGCAGGCATGCAGTTACAGGGGCACTACAAAACCCATTTTGCTGATAAAACTAGTGGCTGCTTAAAAAACAGGAAGCAAGGCAAAGTACTGGGGTTTTTATATACCTTCTCTAAGGTGTTTTCCAAATGAATCTCAAAGCAGTGGATGTTCAACAAAAGCTGCCACCGTTGAATTACAAAAAAACCTTCCTGGCAGTCGTCTTCTCTGGGGAAGATTGTACTTTCTACTAGAGGCCTGCAGAAAGCCAGCAGTGCTGTCTGCACCATCTGTGCACGGACTCCCATCCCCAGCCATGTGGCACGGCTAGCTTTAACCTGCTAAGGTGCTGTGTCAGGCAGTGAGGAACGCCCTGCTTTTCCTGTTCAGAAACAGGCTGGTGTTACACTCACCTTACAAGCACTTGATGCACTCACAGCTAAGTGGCATAACCGTGTAAGTGCAGCGGGTCCTCCCCCTTTCTGCAAACAGGTTCAAGTGTTGCTGAATTTGGTCACAAGCACAAGTGGCTAAAAGCTTTAGTGAGCTACTAAGAATTGTCACCTCAGACAACAGCCCCAAAAGGGAGGAATTAACAGTTCGGTTGCAGATCTGTTATCAGACTCAACACATTCACTGCTGAAGCTGACATGTTAAAGCACCAAGCAGATAAAAGTCGCATCTGATGATAACCTGAATTCACTTTAGACTCAGCATCTTCCACTCTAGCAAGTCACAGCAACCCCCTCCAAACTGAGAGGCACCTGCTTTGCTAATCATTTAGCGCATTCATACTAGACTCAGCCTCCCTCAGAAATAGATTGGTACATTCTACCCACCATCATAAATTTGGTCATTTGCAGACATGATCAGTGATCCATCAAAGACTTCTTTCTCATGCCTGAGGGTGACTAATTGTTTGACTGCAGTTTTAAAAGAACAGAATAGCAGTAACTTAAGATAAGTATGTTGTCTCCAAGATGAGCCAAAGTTCTGAACTAGGATATTGGAACCATTTGGTTTTCCAGCTTGCAGTCCTGAAATGCTCTAGATGTGCCAGATAAGCTTTTTAAGTGGTGATTTAAAATTAATGAACAAACTCACCACACAATATGAAGTGGGAGACAGAAAAGGCCTATTAACTGCCAGCATACCAAGTACTGCTCAATCCAAAGCATTCCCTTCCCAGTTTCACTGACATCTCATCCTTCGTTTCTGCCAGAGTAAGCTGATAGTTTCAAAATTCACAAGAACACTGATAAGTTTCTCTAAGAATACAGGAATTAATTAAGTATCAACAGATTATAAGGAACACTGGACAACAAACAAGAAACTTGAGAGTTTCTTCAGAGAGCTTAATAAGGTGTAGATGAAGTTTGAGTTCTCCGACATGTGCTCTGAGGAGCAGAAGGGAGGGAGACCATCAATAAAGTCACATCCAAAGGCCAGATATATTAACCTGCTGCTCAGGAGGTTAAGATCACTACACACCAGAACCAGCTCTCAGAGAAGCCTAACAGCATTTCATTTGCACTTTCACCAATGCTCAAGCGTAAATATACAAGATGTCACAGAGTTGAAAGGTAGGAGAGCTTGGAAGGATTCCCCAAAACCACTCAGAAGAGTCTTCTGCACTCAGTGGTTACCCACAAAGCTGAACATGTAAGCAGAAAACTAGCCAAGGAGCAGACGGCAGCAAAATGGGTAGCAATGGCTGTCATTCACAGACTTCAAAATGAAGTGCAGATTATAAAGGCAATTCTGTTTCTCCTGATTACCGCATTACCTTAAGCCCACAAGAAAAATCAACAGTGGTTTCAAAAAAAAGTAACATTTGCAATTCTAGTATGTACTTGCATTTCAACTTTACTGTACTGCTGGAATACTTTTATTTAAGTACCACAACAAAGACATATACAACACACTTTAAAACTAGGTAAGGTATTCAGCAAGTTCAACTCATTGTACACTCTGGAAAGCTAGCATAAAATAGCGATTTCTGTATTTTGAGATTCAAAGTTCTACATATACAGAAGTCCCGCTTCCATAAAGGGGAAAAGGGGAACCCACATGAAAACAGACTTGAAGCAGTAAACCGTTCACTAAAGATGTGGTATGTCTTAAAGGCAAGTTAAAAAAAAAAAAAACAACTCACTTTCCCCACCAAATGTTTGGCCTGTCCAATTTTTTCTGCATCATCCTGTTAAAAACAGCCTCCAAATCAATGTAACAGTCATCGTCTGTCTTCAGCAACAAATCAAAACTCGTTGATTCAACTGTCCTGTAGCCAAAAAGAAAAGTGATGAGATGCTGAGCTGCAGCCCACAAACTACAGTTACACAACAGAACACTCCGCAAGGGTTTTTTGGGAAGCAGCAGGGGGTGGAAGAAGGAAGGAATGGTTTTCCTACCCTTGACTTTCAAATGTTTTCCCTACTGACCAAGGCTGACTGCTTGTCCTACAGAAAGGAGGTGCAGCTGCATCCTATGATGATTTTACAACATGGATTTGTGTATGACCTGAAGAAAACAAACTTGATACTTTGTTCTCCAGGACAGATGGTGGATTTACTAATGAAATCCATCTTAAACAGAATTGACCTCAGAAGGATATGAAACCCTTCTGATGATGGCAGCACAGCTGTTAAAAGCTAGCGGCTACATGTCAGTAGCCTACTCTTCAGGATGAGACAGTCAGTTCAAGGGCAATACAGCTGCAGAAGGTTGTAAGCAACATCCATGGAAACAACTCAGTACTTACTCTTCCTCAGTAAAGCACCCTTCAAATATGAAAAAAGTACTCTTTATCTGTCTGAAATAGTTGAATATCTGTCACTTGTAAAAAAAACCAAAAAAACCAAAGAAACTTAAGATTTTAGAGATTATTCCTTTGTTGATTAACAAACATTGTTTTTCAGGGTAATTTCTTTTAACAAGAAAGGAATTTTCCCTAAGCCTTTTATTATTAAATTTTGAAAAATTTGCTAACCTGTAAGAAATGATTGCAAAGATCTAAGTCTTGACATTTAAACTCCCTTTTTAGAAATGAAAGCATTGTTCAGTTTTTCAGTTACGTTCACAACCATGAAATTTGTTAAATAAGTGCATAATCTTGCAAGCAACTAAAACTCTCAGCTCTATTTCTTACTCCACAGCAACATCAGTTAATTGAAACAGTTGTCTCAGTAATGGAAAGAATTGTAAATTAGAGGTAGCAACTTATTAGATTCACCACAGACAATGTGATACACTGAAAATTCTTCCTCTCAACCTTCTGTCCCCTCTGTACACAAACTTCCTATCCTTCCCCTCTACTCAGCACTGGTGAGGCCACATCTGGAATACAGTGAGCAGTCTTAGGCTCCTCAGCATAAGAGAGACACAGACATACTCCATGGGGTGAGTCCAGCAAAGGGCCACCAAGATGATTAAGGGACCAGAGCATCTCTCCTGTGAGGAAAGGCTGAGAGAGTTGGGACTGTTGAGCCTGGAGTGGAGAGCTCATCAATGTATATAAATACCTGAAGGTGTTAAAGAATAGCTAAAAAATTTAACAGTTTTTATACCAGATGTACTTTTTAAATAATAACGGGAACATTTAATCAGAAGAGTGTATTGTTGGCACTCTTGGAACAAGGACATCCTGGAATAAGCAGGCCTGAAGAGGACACCTAATCAAGATGTTCTGAAAACATCCGAAAATTGGCAAGAAAGCCCAAGATCCATGTATCCTCAGCTGAAATACCCTCATAATACTAAGAATCATGCCCCCAGGTCAAAGGACCCTTGCCCAGGTCAAGACCCTTCCTTACAGAGTACGTATCATATAAAGAAAGGACACTGTAGTGATTAGGCGTGACTGCAAACTAACTAACTGATGACCAGTGCTCTGAGCGTATAAAAAGCTGCTGTGTGGTCACCAAGGCATGTAAAGCAAGCTCTGTGGAGCTACCACCTAGCACCCATCTCTGCAGAAATGAAATAAATAATCAACGTCTCTCCTGAATGTGTGAGAATTGACTCATTGCACACTGGGCCACGAATCCTCTTTTCGGACAACAAAGGGAGGGTGTAAAGAGACGGAGCCAGGCTCTTTTCAGTGGTGCCCAGTGACAGGACAAGAGTCAACGGCCACAAACTGAAACACTAAGTTTACAAGCTGCCCAAAAGCCATCCTTTAGAAGACTAAAGCTGCAAGTTTTCAATCAGAAACAAATTAAAAGAAATTACAAGGAGACAAACATTTTCACACCTGGACTCTTAAGAGCAGAGGCCTGTCTTGCCAGTTCCTGCTTATTTGAGGCACCAAGGGTCAGTATTCAAGAAATACAGATCCTGTTATTTTATTCACTAGATAAACTACTTGCCCCCAAAATTGAGAGAAAGAAATTCAGCTTAATGAAGTAAATCACAGAAGGTATGTATTTCGTGGAACCTGTCAGATAACGTAACATGCTGGATCATCTTGCAACATTCCTAAGATAAAATGCTTTCTTTTGAACTTACCATCGGTAGAAGTTCAGTAGTTTAGCTGGAACATTTCTGTAAGTGTCAATAACATCTACAAAAACAATATCGTCATAGGTACTGCTTTCTTCCTTCAATAAAGCATCTTCTTTTTCAAGATTTTTTATGTGACTTGTAAACCTTTCTGGGCGGGTATGGAGGCTCTTTAAAAGAGCATCACCTTCTGAAAGAAGCAGCACCCATCATTAAACAAAGATGCACACCTACATACTATTTCACTTGGATCATACACAACATACTGACAAAATTAATCTGGAGAAGTGTTCAACTCAATGGGGTTATGAAAATCCTACAATTAATTTAAAAATTATTATGAAATGTTAGAAGTTGCATAACAACAAATACACGTTTGCAAAGGGTCTCATACAGATTACACAAAGTTTAAAGTAAAAGTTAAAGTATTCTCTTCCTTTTCAGTAATAAAAGTATTCAATTTTTTAAGGTTCTTTGTATTAAAAGAGCTGTCCGGGACTTCACTATTACTTTCAACAGTACAGTAAAAAGGCTACTGTTATATATGCTTAGGAGTAATTGCTATATCTAGCATTAAAAAATAAACCCCAAAACAAAAAAAAAAATCCTATGCTAAATATAATCAAACTGGCATTGCTTTGATGTAGCGTAGGTAATCCCTGCTGGATTTCATCACATAACTGTAGATAAAAGCTAAAAAGATGTTGGAAGAATACTGAACTCCTTGGTAAGGAGATTGCTTGTGGTACTGAAGAACTTTTTGACAAATGGGATGGAAGGGCTTTAGCACACCTCAAGTTTAGGCTCCTATACAGACGACAACAGGACTGCCGAATTTATATCTGCCAGGGCTAACTACAAAAAACACAGGAATAATGCTCTGAAAGTCACTGCTTATGTTGACTATGATGGACTGATAAAAATACATCAACTCTAGTGCTACATGGCCAAAATCTTAGACATTAGAAAGGACTCCTATAGGGTTTGTGAACATTCTGCTGAAACAGGTGTAAGCCAGCAAAGACAGAGGTAGAAAATGTTAGGCAGTCACTGTTTCTCACTAGTTATTATTAAACATTATGACACAGTACTTCTCATTCTAAAAGTAGCAAGACTGGAAAAAATAAAAATTATCAAGGAAAGATTTCTTGAGGACCACACTGCACAACATTTTTTAACTTGGGTTTGGATAACAAAAAACAAGGGCAGAGAAGAGAGTCTAGATAAAAACGGTATTTCTGTTAATAAAAAGACAAAGGGATGCAAGTCAATTCGGCTGACAAAGAGCAAGCAAAGAAACTGTATCAGGACATTGACATTAGGCATAAAAAAACAGAAAGAAATTAATTGTTTCTACTAAAGGAAAACTTAAGTTGATCAAGTTCATAGAGATAGCATGAATTTTACCTCTGAAATATAACTTTAAAGTTCCTGTTTTATCATAACAGCAAATGTGATGCTATGTTTTGCAGACTTACCTTGAATAGTGTAGATAAAACCACCTGCTATTCCCTCCACGCCTTCTGTGAGTTCATGTGGCAGTGACCCTTCCCCTGCCTGCTAGAGACAGATTAACGGAAAGAAATAAATTAGTTCGTCTCTCATGACTGATGTGCTTCCCCCTGTGATTTTAAGGTGTGAAGTTCTCCAGCAACTGAGAATGAAATTAATTTAAAGCTGTTCTGGTTTAGGTACCTGCATAATGAAAGACTAAGACCAAGATATTTAGCTGTAACGTTTTGTGGCATTTTTTGAAGTCTCACCTAGAACTAGTGGTATCACTGAAACTCTTATAAAACTTGTTTGAAGTTGAGAGCAAAATGTAAAGTTATTCTGGCTAGATTACAATAGCACAGCATGTTTAAGCAAGCAACGTTCTGACAGGAAGAGAGAAACACTGCCAAAAAGCAAAAAACAGGCTTAATCCCATCAACTGGGATTTTAGCACAGGATATTTGAGCCACGTTTTGCCATCTCCGATATACTGATGCTGCTTCACACCTGACAAAGACAATAGGTGAACTTTACTCCCTTCAAAATAAAAAGAAAATGCCACTTAGTAGCATCATTTTCTGCATGCCCTTGTCCTTTTCCCAGGCAAAGCAAACTTCCCCTCTGAGATAACAGCAGAAACACAACTGAATTAACTATTTGCTATGAAATACATAAAAACAAAATGCTAAATACCCAAGACTTATAGGAAAAATAGAAACATGGTGGAAGGGAAGGTGAGGTGACTCACTGTAATGACTCTGAAAACACCCCCTCCATCATTCACCATCACTTTATGAAGGTTTCTTGAAACAAGGCCCTGAAGATCCTGGCTTTCCCACACAATGGTACCTTCAAAACTCTGGTAAGAGAGCAAAACATTGTTATGCAGGTATTAAAGACTTCAAAGGATGAAAATCAAACAGCTTGGAGGGTTTTTTTGTGTTAAAATAGTCAACTTCATGCAACATATAGCTTGAACGCACAACACTGATGTTTTACTTCCACTTCAATAAAAATAAGTTACACATAAAAGAAATATAGCTGTGAAACTCAGTAACACGTAATCGTGCTTTTAAGACTAACCATGAATGTCTATATTAGGAACATTAAACTTTTAACAGAAGTCTAATATAAAAGGCCTTGGCTTTCTAACATCATTAAGATGGCATTTAAAGGTGACCTGAAGTGAGTTTTTAAAAAGCAACTATAAAATCTTGCGTTACAAAGAGAATATGTTAAAACAGATTTGGAAATAAGCGCTGCTTTTTAGTTATCTGCTAAAACCAGAGATCAGAGACTCGATCCTGACATCAGCAAAACTCAAAGGAAGCCACAGCCACCTTTATCCTGACAAAGCTGTCACAAGCTACTGTAGGAGAGTCACCTCACGCCTTGGCTGGCAGGGAAAGGAAGCGAAAGACAAGTGAGTATCTTCAAAATGTTCTGGTTTTAAACTGTCAACTTAAGTTATGTCACTCCATGGTTTATATACGTGTGTGTGTGTGTGTGTGTGTAAATTGTTGCATTCAAAAGCATTTCATCTCAACTTGAAACTAATCGACCCAACAGTCCCACTATTACCCATTTTACACAAGACTTTCCTGAAGACCCCTGAGAGCATGCAAAGGGACAAGTGGTATGTTATACAGGTGAGAGTGCTGATAGTATATTTTTTTTAATTTTTTTAAAGCAATTTCACCCTTATGACAAGGTAGTGTAGAGTAGTTGTAGGGTTATTACACTCCTGACTGCTAGATGAGCACATTCCATTTTGCTTCTCCCAGTTTCATAGGAAAAACACTGGTAGCTAGTGTGGACCTTGGAACAGAAAAACAACTTGTTTCGACCATTTATGGATGCATCCCTGTTGCTGTAGAAAGTCCGTTTTATGTATACTAACCTCTCAGCTCTTCCCCACTCCAGCTTCCTTGTACTCCAGACACCTTCTCCAGAAACTCTCCAGCTACTGACACACCATTAAGTATAGCTCAGAGTTCAGCTCAATTCTGTGCTTTCCTTTAGAAGTAGGTCTTAAAATCTGCAGCAGTCTCGGTATTTAATGAGAGCTGTGTATTTCAGAAGTCTCCCATCTATTATTTATAATACCAGCTTTATAATCTAACAACAGAACTAGTCAGTGTTTATTCAAGCCTGACTTGCATGCTCAATACCTTCCCCTTGTTTGTTTAATTACCTGTCAGTTATCAAAACAAACGGACCACTACTAAGACTTTTTTTAGTGGCAGGGCCCCTGAACACCCTGCACAGTAAAACCCACATGCTCAATTTCTCTATTTGCAGTGGCTGTCACCTCCCATTCCAATGGTTTTTTTGCTGTGTGCAAAAACTCTCACTTCTGTTTCTTCTTTACAGATACAACCTTTGTTAAGTTGTTTAGTGAGCCTGAGAGTCCTTTCACTCCTCAGGAACCAGAAACAAAACAAAATTCTCACCACTATTACTGATACTGACTTCAAACACGTACCAAGAGTCTTATATTACTGACTATTATCAGTTATTACAATATCAGTTATTACCAGTGAACCTCAGTGCAAGCTGTTCTAAAGCTGCAAACTATCATTATTTTCCAGGGTGAGAGACTTCTAAGCAAATTTTCTAATGACTTTAGCCTTCAGCTACTCTTACCTTAAGCCACTTAATGAAAGCTAAGGCCTGAAAATGCTTAAAGCAAATCATCAGTGGCACACCTGAGACTACATCATCTGTTTTTCTCCATTTAAATTCCAGCCGTGGTGCTGCCAGAGCACAGTGGCATTTACAGTGAATACCAAACAGGTGTACTGCATAATGCAGCCCTGCCAAGCTCCTTTCCTAATGTTAAATAGCACCGGGCTTTTTGTTTCTCCAATTACTCTCCATTAGTAACACAGAGTATGCATAGTACAGAGTCCCATCTTCATGCAAGCAGCCAGTGACTTTTTGACAAAATAAGCATATTGCTAAGACTTGGCTGTAGAAGCCCCTGTGTGAGTTTTAGTTATCTGCTAGTGGTTCTGCTCTTCTGCGCATTCACTCGTTCCAAAGCTGAATGATTGATTCTGTCTTTGACAATC
>NW_009260484.1:826610-836441 GCF_000687185.1 Egretta garzetta | reverse complement strand
CAGCACTTCAGCTGAAAGATGAATGAAGCTCTTCAGCAATCCATTACTTCTTGAAGGTGGAAAGGCAGAGAATAGATACTGTCTCAGAAACCATCTTGTGACAATTAAACAGCTCACTAAATTTACTGCTCTCAAATAAGAAGATAGGAACATGTGGGCGTTCTGTCTCCTCTGAATCATCTTGTATGGTTCAGCATCCTAAGTATCACAGGAGACTACATGCTGTGCATAAGCCCTATTAATCTACATTAGAAACATCATGTTATCCTGTAAGCATTCAGCGCGTGACACGTATCAGATTAAGGAAGCCCACACAAAGAAATATATGAATACTAATATTCCCTTTATAAATGAAATACTTCCCATCTGCCTTTCAGGGAAAATGCAATCACTTATAGCAAAATTACAACTGCCTAGAATTTTAGTATCTCAGATCAAAATCTTACAGGGAAAAGGCTTACATGTTATGCTACCAAATTACTGGGTAACCAATACTCTTTTTAGAAAGTAAAAAAAAACCCTGAATCATTTTGATATCAAATTAGATTGTCAAAACATACACAGAAAATACTGCAAGAGGTCTGCTCACCCAAAAGGTTGCCTGCCAGCATAACAAACTTGCATAGTATTCAGTAAAAACTGCTTTAAGATGATAAACCAGTTAATCAGCTGCAAACTCCCCTTAAAAGGAGCAGCTTTCCAAATGCACTCATTCTAACAGAGCCAGGGGAATAAATCAGGATTAAACTGGCCCCAGGTGTCCTCTCCTCCCCCCCCTTCAGTCTTCCCTTGCTCCACTCTTTTGTAAAACACTTAATTTCTTCCATAACAAAACAACCCAGACCCAAAGACAACTTACAGAAATAGCAGCAAGGGTCCAGTCATATGGAGAATATTTAAATTAAGGGCAACAGCCTAAGATGGCAGCTGATATATCCAGTGGAGATGACTGGTCCACCGGGAACAATTCCTTGTACTTGGGAGGGTCTGCTGAACTAGAATTCTCATTTTGAGTCAACTTGTGTTCACTAAACCTTCACTGTACCAATATCAGGTTTTTTCCTACCTATATTCTGTGTCTAATCACCTTCCTTCTTAAGCAGCCACAAGTAGCTTCTACATCCCTACACCAAAACCCTACTCTGGGACTGCACTCCCAATCCCAAAGAAGATAAAAAAACCCCACTTTAAACCCTTACTCGTTACCTTCGCTAATGGTATTTCAGGACAAGCAAGAATGCTAACACTTTCATTGCTGCCCAAAAAGCAGCCTTCTCCCAAATTTCTAAGGGGCACTCACTTAAAAAACAAACACAAAAAGGATGGCGATGGATTTTAAAAACCCAAATGTCAGCCTTCTGTGCACCACATACTCTAGTATATTGCAGATAGAAATTACTACAGATCTTCTTGAGGTTTTAATTGTTGTTTCCTTGCACAGTTCAATGAACAAACATTGGTGCTGCCAGAAAAGGAATAACCAAAATTTCAGCAGCCCTCAAGTAAGCACTTCTTGATTACAACTACTCAACTAATACTGTCATTGCAAATGTAACACACAATATCTTGCTGTTATGTCCACGACATCAGAAACAGAAACCTCTTTTCCCTCGAAACCTGTGCCATCCTCCCCTCCCTATCTTGTGTACTAATGTCTGAAAAAGCAGGAGGGAGAAACAAGCATCCCATTCTCTGGTAAACTCTCCCACAGAAACAAAACAGGTACAATTTTCACTAAGAAACTGAAAAGGTTTCTGAAATTGCTACTATTTGCCAATGTAATTTTTTAATAAATTCATATTTTTCAGGCTTTTGCTTTATAGCTACTGGTGATAATGAGATGGTGAAAAAGAAATCCTGGATTTCAGCATATCCCCCTCAACTAGAATTTTTCACTCACCCTTTTCTCCCTCAAGCAAAGGCCAGTTTTATCAGTCAGTCTCTCTGACTGACTTAAGAGAACTGGAGGAAGTTCCAATACTGCACATACCTCTGGCAAAATGAACTGCTCTACTGGCTTGTACCACAATCTGTTCACCTGCACTCCACAGCTTGGTGGACTAAAGCGAGCACTGAAGAGAGCTTCCTATGAACAACAGAAAAGAAAAAAAGAAGCAAAACACACATTAAAAGTGCCGACAGATTACGCAAATCTTGATCACCTCAGTTAGTTATAATGCAAAGAGGCTTATTGATTGTATCAAACTCAGTAGAAGTTTTATTCTCACAACAGTCTCACAGACTCCACAGAATTCAAGTGTTGTACTGATACGGTGGAAGCAAGCAACAATGGAACAGGAGTGCAAGTTCCGCTGGAATCCAACCAACAAAGCACATCAACTGGAAGACTCAGACTCATCTCCCAGTCTACGGATTTTCTATCTTCTGTTTAAATAGCTGACTGCTATTAATTGCAACAGAGGATGCTGACCCCTAAAACTTAATTACTGCTGCATTACATAGGTCACCAAACAGCTCTTCGATAACGACAAATGACATAAAGATGCCACATTGCCAGATTCCCAATCTTCAGAAAACAGTCTCCAAGCACTCCTATGATACTAATCTTTCTCCTTCATTGGAAGTAAAAAGCTAATGCAGATCAACCAGATCGACCTGGACAGGCTGGAGAGGTGGGCCTGTGTGAACCTCATGAGGTTCAACAAGGCCAAGTGCAAGGTCATGCACCTGGGTCCGGGTAACCCCCAGTATCAATACAGGCTGGGGGAAGAAAGGATCGAGAGCAGCCCTGCCGAGAGGGACTTGGGGGTGCTGGTGGATGAAAAGCTGGACATGAGCCAGCAATGTGCGCTGGCAGCCCAGAAGGCCAACTGTACTCTGGGCTGCATCAAAAGAAGCGTGGCCAGCAGGGCGAGGGAGGTGATTCTGCCCCTCTACTCTGCTCTGGTGAGACCTCACCTAGAGTACTGCGTCCAGCTCTGGAGCCCTCAGCACAAGAAGGACATGGAAGTGTTGGAGCAGGTCCAGAGGAGGGCTACAAAAATGATCCGAGGGCTGGAGCACCTCTCCTATGAGGACAGGCTGAGTTGGGCTCGTTCAGCCTGGAGAAGAGAAGGCTGCGGGGAGACCTGATTACAGCCTTTCAGTACCTAAAGGGGGCCTGTAGGAAAGATGGGGAAAATCTTTTTAGTAGGGCCAGCTGTGACAGGACAAGGGGTAATGGTTTTAAACTAAAAGAGGGTAGGTTTAGACTAGATATAAGGAAGAAATTCTTTACAATGAGGGTGGTGAAACACTGGAACATGTTGCCCAGAGAGGTGGTGGAGGCCCCATCCCTGGAAACATTCAAGGACAGGTTGGATGGGGCTCTGAGCAACCTGATCTAGTTAGTGGTGCCCCTGCTCATTGCAGGGGGGTTGGACTAGATGACCTCTAGGGGTCCCATCCAACCCAAAACATTCTATGATTCTATGATCAAGTTATTAGGCGCTCAAAGTTTAGAATTCTACCATTTAGCAAACAAACCTGATTACAGTATACTTTTTTTTTTTGCACTATTATAAACCCAACTCTTGGGAAGTTAATCATAAAAGCCATACTTAAGTGTATTTTCTGTACTAACTTTTAATTATTCGCTCTAATTTAAAATTCTTTCTACTGTAGCATATCCAGAAATCTTGAAACTGGCCTATCAAGTTACTATTAGAGATAAATGCAATATACCAAATGCAACAGTCGTGCTCAATGATTTCTTTTCTTCCAGGTTAGTACTAAGCTATTCTATCAAACCCATAACAGCTTGGGAGTGGGGGGAATTATCACTGAAATTTGATTATTACCTGTAAATAATACCAGTTTCTAGAAGTCTCAGAATGTCTTGACAAACAAGAAAAAATTAGACCTGTCCTGCATCCCTCTGCTTGAAGGCACCAATGTGTCTTTCTGCACATGTGTTTTAAATATATTCAACAGTTTATTTTTTATTCCTTAATACCTATTGCTACTTTAGAACCTCAAATGCAATCAAAATTGTGTCTTAGAATTAGATATAAGTGCTCTTTCAAAAGGACATTTAAATTAACTCATAGCACTCTGTGAATTTGATCTTTTCATCTTTTGCATGTGTGTATACCTATGAAATAAGAATTTACAATGCAACAGAAGAAAAAATATAATTCATATGCTCATCAGTTAAGTACTTCTAAATCATCAACACAAGGTGTCGCTTTCTGTAAGAACATAATCCACAATAAAGAGACAACATGCTTTTGTCCACTTTCAAAAGATAACTACAATACTCTACCTCATGTTCGGCCTGGTACAGTTTTACAGTGATGTTCCTCTGGAATCCCACCCCATCAGCCTCATAAAATACCCCAAGGCTGGTAATGACAATTGGGTAAAGTACACGGAAGTTCACACTGACGATTCTGTCTTCAGATAACACAGAAGGTATGTCCTCAGGGAGACTGAATGCTTCAATTTCCTGATTCAAAACTGTATGAAGAAGAAAGGACAGAGGTAATGTGAGGAGACTTCACAGTTCTGGAACTGGATACACACAAAGCACACTGGGTACACGCAAAGCATTCCGGTCAATTAGCATGGGTTGCAAGTGCACAAGGATAACCAAATGCTGGAGGAGAAAATACAACTGGCTACAGACTGAGAAAAGATTAGAAACACAATAAATCCACAGAGTGAAGACAAAAATGCTATGTGATTGCATGAATATCTATATATTAATTAAAATAATTATTCATGTATCAAAATGGCATACACCTCCACTTAATTCAGCTGACTGCTTTTTGGCATTATCTCCTTCCTAAGCCCTGAGGTACCATTTATTTGTGGGAGATTGGTTAAGCAGTGCATGTTGCCATTCAAAGAGAAAGTAACAGAAGTTTCATTTTATGGTGAATCATAGTTTAAGTGCCAAGCAGTCCTTAGTTAACTTGCAATTAAAGAACAAAAATTAAATAGAAAAAAAAAGGTGACAGGAAGAATTTACAATTTTAGTTAGGAATTTTTGTACGGCAGTGTTTCATTTTTTCTCCATGGTACGTTTCTTAATTGTTCCCTCTCTAGGGTGGAATCTGAAAAACCCATCAGCCGGACTTGCTTAGAATTCACTTCATCACCAGAGAAGTCTACCTGACACTCAAGACCATGGTGCCTTGCTGCTGTCTTCACACATGACTGCTGGACCTGGTCATTCCAGCTCTGTCCAACTTCATTTACATGTGGGTTGAGTAAAAACATACGTTATATGGGAAAGACTGTCCCCCAATGCAAGTAAAATGCAAATCCATTAGAAGTCAACAGCCTCCCCTTCAAACTCCCAAAGATATCTCACTTTCTTGCCTGCACATGGTACTTAAAGGAACGTTATGGAACTGTTAAGACAGCAAGTTCTAGGTGGCATTTATTTTCAAGACTGGCTGTCTCAGTTAAGCACCCCAAACTACTTTCATAATGAAAGTTGATTAGTTCTAGTTCAGATAAGAGAATTTTTAAAAGTTAATTTCTGTACCTGGGTTACTGATGTTCAGAAGTTTGCAGGAGTAGGGATCTTCTCTGTCCTCCACTGGCACAGCACAACCATGCGCACCTATTATAAACTTCACAAGGACACTAAAATAATTTGGTTTTATTAACACCAGTTCTCTTCCTTCATCCCTCCACTTTCAATAAACGTATTTCATCACAATGGCCTATCTTTCACAGGATTAAGATTTTAAACACCTTAAAAATCAGCAGTGAGGGTCTCTATGTAGAGCAATCACATTAATCCCCTCGTAAGGGCTCAATTCCAAACCCACATTAGCCTTTTACACTTCATAATGAGGGCACAGGAAGACTGGCAACTAGGAACGGGATTCAAGACAGCCAGCACACTAAACAGAAAAAAGACCTAAGGCAACACTAAAGGATCCTGAAGCCCTGCCCCTCCCTGCCTGGCTTTGTTATTAATTCAAGATTGTTTGAAAAGACAATGAAAAAGATAGTTAGAAGACAACACATAGCATCAGAGGAGGAACAAGGACTCCAGACAATCAGTTACAATGAAATGTCTCAACTTCAGGTTGTAGCAAAACAACAGGTTGCTCTTTCTAGCCCCAGTCATGGTTGTGCCACAGTCAGGAGACAACAAGCAGTACGAAGAGCAAGAGGATCCACCTTAGCCCAGTCTTTCACCTAGCAGCTAAATATCCTCCTGGAACTCCAAACAAGCTATGAAAAGTCACATTTTTAGATGACTGAAGTAACTATGCTTTACTCCAAACCGCACGCTGATGCAAATTTGTGAACAGTAAAGGGCTTTTAGTGCAAGGTGGGTACCAAGATGTGAGGCCTATCAAGATGATAATGTTTCCAGGAATGAACTGCAGCAGAATTTTCTCAGCAAGAATAGAGCTGTCTGCAGACTGTCAGGTCTATGCAAGCAACCAGGAAGGGTTCTGCTGGTCACTCATACTGGAGCAGTTTGGTGCACCTGGGGCAGTAGGAAATAAACCTGAGCTTTATAGTTGAGGCTGTTGTAAGAGTTCTTTGTGGTTCTCTCACCAAACATGATCCTGCCTGCTTTCAAGTATCCTGGTTACTAAGCCCTTCAAGTTGCATACTGTACAAAGTGTACATTGCAACACAAAAAAAGGGAAAGTCTTATACATTACTAATGAACAGTGGCAACTAATTGCAAAACCAAACAGCAGTGAACAGTCAAGCAATTACATTTTATTCCTTGTATAAAAAATAGTTCCAGCCTAGAACAAGTAGTATTCTTATATATTACTAAGCATATTAAAAAAAATACCAGAATAAAGATGCTCACAGATAAAGCAAAAAAAAATAAATACTTTAAAAAAAAAATTATTACATCAAGATATTTAAGCACTATAGTCTTTCCCCGCCCTCCCTTACAAAGCCCCAAATTACAAAACGCTAGATATTACCGTTGGCTCAGTGCAGGATGTTTTTTCAGGTGCTTGAACCAAGTGTTCCTTATAACACTGCGCAGTTCATGATTGTGTCGAGCTGACAAAACACCTACAATAACATCATAATGTTTCAGCTTCCACTGAGGAAAGAAGGCCAGTGGACCTAGAAATATAAAGTGACAGAGATTTATTATATACACGTATTACCATAAGCCTGAGTTGCAAGCATTAAGATACATCGCAAAAACAAGAGTACTTGGAACCTGAAACACTAAAACCAAGAAGTCAAATTACTGTTGCATTCTCCATTCAGAATCAAGGAAACATTTTCAACATGTCAAAACCTTCACTTGCAATCTAGGAAAACTTTACTGCAAAGAACTAAGCAAGTCACTGCAGGAAAACAAAACTAAGAAACTGTGACTCACAAAGCAGGCAAGAACATAACCCTTGGTTTTGTTTTGACAGCATCTTCCATTCTTTAAATATTTGCCTGCCTGTCTTATGAGCAAACTGCCCCTAAGAACATGCTCTTGCTGGGCTTCTTTTTCCTATCAGCCATCAGAAACCTTGTGGGTAAGACACAAGGTCCTACTGTTCCCTCTGCAAAGCTCTTGAGAAAGTCTGGGCCTTCTGCTTGCTCATTGATACCTCCTCCAGCATGATTTACCCTAAAGCATGGGGGCTTGTCATCACTGGTACCAGGCCTTCACTATTGGAATTCACCATTACTCTACCTAGAAAAAACAAACAAAAAAATAAACAAGGCCTGTCAGATTCAGAAATATGCCCATTTCCCCCCTTCTTTCTAAAACTGCTGGACTACCCTTCTGCCTCACCACTTCAATCTAGCATGTCAAGGCCTACTGTTTCTAACCTTTTGAAGTTGAACTCTGCCTTCACACAGGGTATTACATCCCTACACAGGGGAATGCTCTGGCTTTACTCATAGCTGGATGTCACCACCAATACTTGTGATCCATGATTTAGCTGGTGCTGTTTTAATTTAGAGATGATGAAAGCTGGACTTGATTTCAAGCAAGATTATGACCAGAGAGAGACCTGAGAAGCTCTGAGTTTGAGCCTGCAGTCAGGCAAGTAGCTAAAGTGAATTTGCTTAGTTTAATTTATCAGACATTCTAGAGTTAAGAGAGATTTATATTTAGCTTTCCTTTTTTTATATATAAAAGCAAAGGATTGCTTTCCTCTCATCTCCCTATTTTTTTTCATTAGGCTGCAAATAAAGAAAAAAATGTAAATGTGGATCCCTCTAAACTACTGCATATAGCATAGACAAGATTTTTTAGAATCTAATTTTATAGAGACCAAAAATATCTCCAATTCTGTATTGTGTACTCCCACTAGAAAGAGTTGAGTTATAATCCAGGTTCTAACTTCTGTACCAGCATCCCCTTTCTCCACTTGGAAAATGAGAAGATAGATAGGTCTTGTTACAGCTGCTCATTACCCTAGGACCTCACAGCACCTGCCATGAGCACTGCTGTGCCAAATCACACCAGACATCCATCTAGCCTTGTATTCCATCATCAGTGCGCAGTACACAGTGGAGAGGCCTTGGCCTTGCTCTGCGCTGAATCAACATCAAGAGATTTCAGAACTTTTTTTTTTTTTGCTTTAGAGACTATTGACAACAGCTTGCACCGGACTCCCTAGTCCCAAAGGCAAATAAAACAGTGCTCTGCAGTTGATTCTCTGAACAGTACAAGAGCAGGGAAAGTACAGGGTAATGTTTCCACAGACAAACCTTTCTCAGTCCATCTCCCACTAAATATTTTAGTTCTAAGCATGCAAACACTGATTTTCAAGAAAAAAGTTAAGTTTAAATGAATCTGTACTGACAACAGCTACAAGCTTATCAATAACTTAAGCTGAACATTAACCTATTAAGAACGTTTACATCGACTTATGCTCAGAACAACTTAAAAGCTCAAGCAACAAGCCACTCCTTCCATTCCTCAGTTTTTCACTCAAGTCAACTGTTACAACTCTAATAACAACCTTACATTAAACTGGCAGCAAGGTTCAGGAATATGATGTGTTTGCTGACAGAGCTAAATACAAACCTACTGCCCTATATAACATCTGAAGAAACTGGCAAACCAAACACATTGCTCAGTCTGAATACAATTTTAGTTTTCCTTTATGCTGGTAAATACCGACTACCCAGAGCACCTGTATGTCTTCAGAGGTCATTACACAGCCAAGATCTGCCAGGTCTCCACAGCAGCAGAGGTACATGAGAAAGCCACATGTTTATAAAACCACAACATTATAGAATTATGAGATTACACAGTTGGCTTTTTCACACATCCCTTTTCTTTCCTGGCTCTTCTTCCACCCTTTGATTATTCTTTAAACAGTCTTAACCACAAGCCTTGCGATATCACAGAATCATAGCATGTTTTGGGTTGGATGGGACCCCTAGAGGCCATCTAGTCCAACCCCCCTGCAATGAGCAGGGGCACCACTAACTAGATCAGGTTGCTCAGAGCCCCGTCCAACCTGGCCTTGAATGTTTCCAGGGATGGGGCCTCCACCACCTCTCTGGGCAACATGTTCCAGTGTTTCACCACCCTCATTGTAAAGAATTTCTTCCTTATATCTAGTCTAAACCTACCCTCTTTTAGTTTAAAACCATTACCCCTTGTCCTGTCACAGCTGGCCCTACTAAAAAGACTTTCCCCATCTTTCCTACAGGCCCCCTTTAGGTACTGAAAGGCTGTAATCAGGTCTCCCCGCAGCCTTCTCTTCTCCAGGCTGAACAAGCCCAACTCCCTCAGCCTGTCCTCATAAGAGAGGTGCTCCAGCCCTCCGATCATTTTTGTGGCCTCCTCTGGACCCACTCCAAAAGGTCCATGTCCTTCTTGTGCTGAGGGCTCCAGAGCTGGACGCAGTACTCTAGGTGAGG
>NW_009260484.1:821858-825918 GCF_000687185.1 Egretta garzetta | reverse complement strand
CGCGTCCCCCGCCCGGTGCAGTTCCCCCTTCCTCCTTAGTTTGACCAGCATCTCTCATCTCAGCCATGCCAGTCTTTTCCCTTCTTTGCCTGATTTCTTAAACCTAGGGATCAAGAGCTCTTGCGCTCTGTGGATCACATCCTTAAAGACCCGCCAGCTCTGTTCTGTTCCCCTGTCCCTGAGGACCGTTTCCCAGGGAGTCCTTCTGACTATCTCCTTGAGGAGCTGGAATTTTGCTTTTCTAAAATTCAGGGTCCTGACTATACTCTGTTATTCCCATTTCCCTCAGGAGCGTCAGCTCCACCAGCGCATGATCACTGCAGCCCAGGCTGCCTCCGATCTTGACGTCTCCAACGAGCTCACTTGCATTGGTGACCACCAGGTCCAGTATCGCATCCCCTCGGGTAGGGGTGTCTATTACTTGGCTTAAGAAGTTGTCCTCAATGCATTCGAGAAACCTGCTGGATTGCCTACAGCTTGCAGTGTTGGTTTTCCAGCAAATGTCGGTGTGGTTGATGCTTCATCAGTCGGCTCCTCTTGATCTGGTGGCCTGTAGTAGACACCAACCACCAGGTTCCCTTTGTTGCCTCTCTCTCTAATTCTTACCCATAAGCTTTTGACCTGCTCGTGGCTATTCTTCAGGGACAGCTCTTCACACTGTAATGATTTCTTGATGTAAAGGGCAACGCCTCCGCCCCTCCTTCCTCCCCTGTCCCTTCTGAACAGCCTGTAGCCATCAATAGCTACATTCCAGTCGTGGGATTCATCCCACCAAGTTTCCACAATGGCAATCAGGTCGTAGCTTTCCAACTCCTCTTCTTTGTTTCCTGATATAAATCTCCTAGGAGGACTAACTTGTTTGCAGACTGCACATGAGGTATTGTTTACACAGATTTGGTATTTAAGATTCACTCTTAATTAGAAACAGAACCATTTAATTAAACCAAAGGTAGACAAAAAGAAAACTAAGATCAGAAGTCTATAGGGTGATTTGACTCAGAATAGCATAAGTTGGCTTAAATCACTTAAAAAAAAAACTAAAAATAAGCTACTCAAATCAAATATACATACTTTTAATTAGTTTATATTTTAAAATGAGCGAACAACACTGGGAACAACATTAATGTAACAGATGCTTCAGAATTAGTATCCTACTGCTTTTAGAACACACAGCTCGCTCTTGTTTTAGGCCATCTTCAGGCTTAGTAAGGTAGCATTACAGCAGTCTGTATTCAGAAGATTGTCTTTTCTGTCCCAAGGGTTATGCCATTTTACTTTTAAAACCACTGAAAATGGAAAAAAATTGAAAGCTTACTTTCACAAAAACCCAATGAATAAGCTCTCTGCTCGTTAGCAGATATTTCTACTTCCTATAGAAAAACCAATTGCTAAACTTTCAGAAAAAGAGAGACTGAACTAGGGCTATTAAAAAAAGGGGAGAAAAGTCAGAGGCACGGGGGGGGGGGGGAAAAATAAAGCTATTATTCATTTAAAAAGATAATTCAGATATGTGCATATATATACTCTGATGCAGTATAAGTTAAGAGAAAGCATCGCTGACCTCCAAGTCAATAATAACAAAGTATTTATACAAGCAATCAATATTTGCCACTGGGGACCAAATTTATTTATTTATTGTTCATTCTATTTTTGTTCATTCTTAGGCCAAAAATTTAAGTCTCAAGAACAGGCTTAAAAAATACATACTATATTGCTCTTACCTTGCACTGGTTGTGCAAGATAATTAAGCCTTTAAATTTTCCAATTACAAAGACAAAAAAGCCCTGTAAAGTTTGTGGTTTGTGAAGGGAGGGGAGGAAGGTGGTTAAAAAAAAAAAAAAAAAAAAAAAAAGAAAAGACAAAAGCTACATACCACATTCCATGATAAACCCTAAAAGTGTTGCTAACCGAAGGGATGCAGAAGGAGAGGAAGCCTTTCCAATTCAAAGGTCACACTATCACTAGTTGCATTCCTCTTCTCAGTGGACCGTAAGTAGCCAAAGGTGCAGTGAGTACCCTAAGCTCTTTTAGCATCAGGAACAAAATTGCTTTCACTTTGCTGTTTTGCTCGAGGCTGTTAACCCACAGGCAAAAGCTACAAAAACATTAAAGGAAGCAGCCCTCTCTCACCTGCTGAGATCCATTTAATTCTGTACAGCAACCGTAAGGAGTACTTTTGTCAGCTCCATGACTGAAGCTTCCTTGGGCTGGGGTATTTGTAAGGACAGGCTCCCACATAACTCTCTGATGCCTGACCATACATGTATTTCTATTAGTACAGTTTTTCATCTCAATATAAGCTGCAGGAAGCTTCAACAGGATTCTTGGTCACCACTTTTCATGAAACTTGGTGAAAACACTAGTCTTTGGAACCTCCACCTGTCTGTCAAGCTTGAGCTTCCTTGGGCTGGGGTATTTGTAAGGACAGGCTCCCACATAACTCTCTGATGCCTGACCATACATGTATTTCTATTAGTACAGTTTTTCATCTCAATATAAGCTGCAGGAAGCTTCAACAGGATTCTTGGTCACCACTTTTCATGAAACTTGGTGAAAACACTAGTCTTTGGAACCTCCACCTGTCTGTCAAGCTTGACTGAGAACTACCAGCAGATCAAAGTTAGGGAGAGACACAGGAAGAGGTAAACAAGTGTATATGTAGAGCACAAAGCTGTGCCCTTAGAAGACAATGCTAAAGATGCAGAGGTGTGTCTCCTGCTGAGCTGGCCATGGGAAGAGGTCACTGCTGACAGGCAATCTGCTGGCCCTGGTCAGATTTTAACCACCTCATCAGTGTTCAACAGCTCTTGAAGTTTTTCAAAATCCCAAACTACAAAGATTAACATGCATCTCTTCTTCCTGTAAGACTGATTCTCAAGTAAAATGTCAAGTCAAGCTGTTAATTATATTTACCGTGACTATAAGGAGATGAAAAGATTGAGAGATCATTTAGCTTTATTTTGTCGATAAACAAGATAAATACGATCTTGCTGCACATATCTCTATTGATGAGTCCCCTACCAACTACTAAATTTGCCAGGCACTTTCAGTCAAGTTTGACATAGTGTGGAGTCCCTGAAATGATTAAGTTCCCACCTTTCATGGAACTGGACTGGACAGGGAAAGACTCCTTGTTAAGTGCCCACACTGAGAAACACAGCAGTGTAGGCTTACCTGCACTATCAGCCACCAGAGAACCTCCACTGGAGACTGCTAGAATAAGTGAGCTCCACAGAGGGCCGGGCTTTGTATCTCCTGCTGCCCATGCAGCTACCTTTATTTAAAAAAAAAAAAAAAAAAAAAAAAAAAATCAATGAATGGAACTAAATAGGCCAGGCAGAATTTATTAAGAATATTCCCAACTAACCCACTTCATATAATAAAACTGAAAAGGAACAACACACACATGCCAACCCCCCCCACACACACACTCCAGGTTGTTATCTCTGCCTACTCTTGTGACTTTGCAACCATATTCCTCTTTTCAAATGTCTTTCTCTTTCTTCTGTGCTACTTTGTGAAAGATCCAAACAAACACGGAGGAAGGAATTAACCGAATATAAAGAAGGTTTGTATTCAATGCTGACACACACAGAGAAAGAACAAACCAAAGAGCATAAGTAGCTCTTTCCCCCTCTCTAATCTTTTTCTCTTAATCTTCTATAGCTCATCTGCATTACAGGTTTCTCTGCAAACAGAACTACACGACCCCCCTGCAGTACCTACTTTATACCAGCGCTGAAAATCACCAAGATGTGCACCCCTGGTTGCTGCAGAAGCACAGTGCTCCTTTAGACAAGCTTTTAAACAAGCTTTGCAGATTCAAAGAGGAAAACCTCTGTAGGCAGATGTATTTTTTTTTTTTTAACATCAACAGCATTCCCTTAAAAGAAATAGAACAGCAGGGTCCTTCTGAGTTGCAAAGTGACAGCAGTAATACTGGTGGGATGATGGTGCTCTAAACACCATTACTGATACAGCACTTGCACACTTCCAGACAGATCTGGGAACAATGGCCAAAGCATCAGAAGCATAGACACAAAAAGAATAAAGCAAATCC
>NW_009260484.1:817957-821834 GCF_000687185.1 Egretta garzetta | reverse complement strand
GGGCGGAGGAAGGGGAGGAGGAGAAGCACAGCAACTTTATCCTTTGAAAAGTAGTTGCCAATCCCTGATGCCATGGAACAAAAACTCCCAAGGAAGGCTACTAGCTCCCTTCTGGCTGTTCTACTCAGTGGGCAATTCAGAAGAGAACTGGTGAAGAGCTTCCTTCAGACACAAACTATGCTCTCCAACGCTGGCAGAACTGGTACACTTTGTCCCCTGTTCCAATGCCAAAACACAAAAATGCAACTCCAGTGCTGCTCATTAGTAGTTTGCTATGTCTCAGACATCAGTTCACAGAACAACTGCAAATTCTAAAAGAATCCCAATTCAGTTGGAAAATACTGTTGGCTTTGGTGTGGAATCTTTGTCAATTATTTCAAGCCCATCAAAGGCGAGGGGGTTGTTTTTGCCAGCGATGGCCCATCCCTGGAAAACAATTATAGTAAGATCTCATAGATCAAGGCTGGGGAGCAACTGGCACTTCAGGCAGAACTGCACAGCTACTGCCAGTGTCAAACCTGACCTGTTGACGGAAGGTTTCAATTTCCAAGGCCATCAGCCTTTACATGCTTATGAAAGACGAAATAATTTTGTGACCAAGCAACATACTACTCCCTGACAGACATGCTTAACAGATTTCAAACAGCATCTTTCCTTAAGAAAGTATCACATTTTGCCAGAATCTCTCCTTACAGAGCACGGCATTGCTCATAACCTCAGAGCTTGATTCTACATTTTGTTATTTCAGCACCAGAAATCCAAAAGCAAGTTAAGATCTCCCTCCTCCTCTCTCACCTGTCACGTACACAGGCTATCCCATGAGGGGGACAGGCCTAATTGTGCAAAGCAGGTCACTAAACACCAGCCTAACCAACCCTGTATAGGGTTCCATCAGGCCAGTGCCTGAAGAAGTGCATGCTGAACCACAGGACAACAGATGGCATTCAAGCAGTTTCTAGAAAATGGTGGGTTTTAATCTGTTGCATAATTATTCGCTAGTAAAAGATTGACTCCAACAAAACCAAAAGGGCCAATTCTTAGCTACCACACACCCCCAGAAATGTAACAGGAATAACGTCTTAAAGGGCATTAGCATCAGCAAAGTAGCAGCATATTTCATTGAATGTGTGGGGCTTTCTGATTAGGCACTGTTAACTGAAGCCCTACAATGAGTAATTTCCTACTCCATAAGACTTGTGCCATCAATTAAATCACACAATTAGCAATGAATCCACCTGGAGCACTAAAAACAGGTCTGTCTGTTCTTTCTCATGTTTCTGAGGTCATTTTATAATTAGCATTTATCTAAGATTTTTACAAAAATTAACTAAGGCTTCCTACCCATGAACTTCCTTTGGATAGCACTTGTTTGTAATCAGTTAGACAAGGACTTCAATTAAACCTAAAAGCACATTCTTGTACAAAGTCTTGCTCCAAAGTATGAATTACAGAACCATTAACTGATGAACAAAAAGAAAGCAGGGAGCCACCAAAGTCAGGACACTGAAGCAAAGGCCAGTGCCTTTGGTCTCAGAACTGATCCTATTTATTTTTTTCCCAATTAATGAGTACTGCCTACAAGATGCATACGCTATCTTCAGTGACACCAAGGTGAAAGTGATCACGAACACAGAGAAACCCAGAAATCCCAGTCTCTCCCACTGGGAGAGACACAACCGAGGGCCAAAGTGTGCAAGCAGACTACAGGCTTTTCACATGGGGTAGTTCAGAAGGCGGCTTTACTAAAGGGGGCACTTCCAATCAAGGAAGGGAAGTAGATGGAATGAGTGAAGGCTGGAACGCTGTTTACATTTAAAATCATCTGACCTACAGACCACAAAAATGCACTGCTTTCCAGAAATGGAGAGCCTATTTTGCCAGTAGAAATTAGAAGTACCTGAACTGCCCAGCTTAAGAAAACAAACGTTTAAAACAGATACCTTTGATCTCTATGGTTACATGATGGAGGTGTACTTGAAGGAGGAGAAAGACCCTTTTAACCCAAAGGCTTAAGAACAGAAGGGCATAAACCAGTTGCAAGTAAGTTTAGGCCAGAAATGAGGAAACATTTCTAATCAGGAAAACGAGTTTATGGAACAGCCTCTTCCCAAGACAGCAAGGAATCCAAGTGAACAAATCAAAAGCCAAGCCAACCCTTCACAAAATAAATGTAGGCTGTTGGGCTGCCATTTTAAGACAAAGATCAGGAGTTGCTTATTAGAAAAAGTAAGCAGCATTGATGGCCAGATTTGTCTATTCCAGTCTTCCGCTGACGAGTCAATGATGTCAAGGTAAATAATCGCCAAAACAGGTTATCAACTTTTTAACAAATTTCCATGTGTGTGCACGATGACTACTGAGAGAAGAATTAAACTCCTCAAGAAACAGAATTGCTGTTCACTCTGCCTTTGACCTCCACTGGTAGCTAATTTTGCAAATGTTGATACACACAGACACTACACAGAAATACCAAAGGATAGACAAATAATGCATTTTTTTGTCACAACTTTTATAAAACACTGTCCCATGATCAGATTTTTGTTCATACTAGTGATTCCAGGTAGTAGGTAATAAAGAGCAGCTGGAGCAGTAAACAACTAAAAAAAAAAGATTACTCAACAATCAAATGAAACAAGACTGGCTTTATCAAGCAGTACCAGATCCTCTTAAATAGTTTCAGATTCAAGAAGCCTTTTAATAAATAGTGACATTTCTTACTCTTGTATACGAAGTCATTAATGTTCCTAAAACACTCTGAATAATAAAAAAATATAACACAGAAGACATCAGAGATAAAAGAGGTCCCTTAGCTCATCCTTCTCTCCTCTGCCAAGGCAGCCATGCCTACAGCTTGTACGCGCTGTGGTACTTTGAAGGCTAAAAGGCAGACTCCTCCTCAAATTATCATTCAAGGACCAGGCCTACAAAGAGACAGCACATGTACAGTATTGAGCTGATGGAAGTTCTCTTCCTATAAGATGCACCAGTTTTTCTCTCCTCGGTGCGAATACATTTGTCAATAGGTTACAGCTAAATAACCTTTGCACAAACAAAATGTACACTTAGTCTTTCAGCAGTAAAAAAAAAGCACTGTTCTATTTTTAATCCTAGTTATCCTAACATTGTCCAATGCAACACAGTTGCAAACACAGTAACAAACACAAACACCAATAATAACTCCTGTTCTTTTATAACACAAGCGTGACCACCACTCATTTGATGCACAGTGGCCAGAATAGACGCAGCAACACCCGCACAGCCCTGCGGCCTCCAGACTAACCAAATGCACTGCCTTTGCTCCTTCCACACCTGCATTATTCATTACCACTGGAATTCAGCAGGGTCTCGTAGCCTCACAGTTGTGTACACTCTGCACAGGGGAACAGGCACTGGTCGCAAAGAGCGGCTTTGCTAGCGAACTGCTACTGGGTCGCTGAAAAGAGTTCTAAGCAGATCTCAAGTAAAAAAAAAAAAAACCACCATTTTTTCCCAACCATTTTTTCAGTCGTCCTGTAGAGTATTTCCTAACGTTCTCAAACAGCACCTATGGGTAGCTGACAAAAGTTTCTGTTCCAACAGATGCCAGTTTCTAACAGGCAGGCAGATCTGCAGTCTGAAAACTCCAACTCGTTTTATGAAGAGCGCGACGTAAGCCCTTAGGGGTCTGATTTCACTTGTGTCGGATCACACCCGATCCTATGAATAGCTTTTTTGCACCGCAGGGGGTTTAAAAGACCGCTAAGGCAAACACGGCACGGTGCAAAGAGCTATTCCCGGGACTAAGGACGACCCGACGCCAAGTGAAACCGGTGGGAATGTTTTCTCCGCGCACCTCAGTGGGGGCGGGAGGGCACCCGTGGCGCAGGGGTGTTCAGCA
>NW_009260484.1:790351-817002 GCF_000687185.1 Egretta garzetta | reverse complement strand
GTGCGGCGCGGCCCAGCCGTGGCGGAGGGCTGAGGCGCGGGCAGAAGACCGTCCTCGGTTAATCTGTATTCGTGCAACGCTGCGATTACCGGCCGAACGCCCCTTCTAAAAAGTCATTGTAACAAAATAGCTTTCCAGAACAATCCTTTACTAATCCAATGAAGAGGAGAGAGCACTTCGCTTTGGCAAAGAGCTGCAACAGCATTGCAAACTCTTCCTGGAGTATTTTACTCCAGCAAGGGACGTGTTATTTGACTGAATATTTGATATTAGACAATCGAAGTGTCCTTAACTGCAACTGGATCAGGCCAAGAACTGGCGGTAGCACTCTTGTTCTTGCAGAAAGGTTTTATGAGATGGCCAAGCTCAGTGTCGCATCTTACCTACAGCCACCACTTGGAGAAGCTGGGTGGCTATGGACTGACGCACCAAGAGGGCCACTGACCAAAGAGGTTTAGATAGGATTGGATGGAGAAGAGCATAAGATTGTCAGCACCTTGAGAAGCTGCTTGTGTCTGGTCCCTCTGAACACAGAAAACAAAGAGAAATGTTTCCTGGACTTCCGTAGGGTGAATCTACCAGAAAAAAAAAACTGCTATGGATAAATAAGCAAAGGCTTTGCAGAAGTTAATGTATAAACTAGAAGTTTATGTGTAATAATTAAGCTGTAAGGCTTAAATGAACACTTGCTGATGCTATTCTATCAGAAACACATAATTTAGTAAAAGAACCTGATATGTATTAAGTATAATTGAAAGAAAAGATCGAGTTTTTAGGAAAAGACTAATCTGCTGCTGAAAATCTCCAAACTGTGAAAAGTGTTTGGAAAATGCTTAAAGTCCTTTCAAACGGCTTAATTAAGATTCATTTTTCATCAACTGGAGTGAGATATTAGAAGGAAAATGGATTACTTTAGCCTCTGTATATTGGGTTTAAACAGCAAAAGGAACTACATCGGCTTTACATACTTACACATATTTAATGGGCAATTGTGAGTGTACTTGTCAGCAGATAATAGTGCTAAGAAAAGTATTTACAGAAAAATGCCATTGTTACTAATCACTATTTACATTTGACTTGCCTTTCAGCAGGTTCAGCTGCAGAAATAAAAACTGGTCCAACTGCTAATATTATTCTATATTTGCCTGTATTCTTTGTATGGTAAGTTCTCTCCCCAAGGCCAGGTGAGCTGATGGGCATCTTACTTATAAACGTGTCTGGGAGTGATTACTTCCTTGCAGACGAACAGGAGACCCAATTACTTAGTATCTGGCTTTCTATACAGTGGTATACCATGCTCAAGGATAAAGGAATATATAATGTACAAAATGGGAGAAATCTCTTCCTACTTTTATCTTCCACATTACAGAAACAGGGGGTCCTGGTCAAAAGGATAATATATGCAGGTTTTTTTGGTCTTGCAGGAAATTATGTTTTTAATAGTTTAATTTAGTTGTAGAGGGCTGGACTTTCCTACTCCATTTTCTATCAGATTTTCTGCAAGATTTTTAAAGCCCAAGATGTAACCTAGGCCTCCCAACTTCATCATCTGTAGATGCAAGCAGTGGTACTTCTCATGTTACGTGTAACACCGAAAGCATGCACCCGTGTATAAATCGTCAGATGATCAGATCCAGCTGCTAACCTGTTTTTCAGAAGTTCCCATTAGCAAAGCAGTTTCAGTTTGTATTCTTGAGGGCTTTTATGAGGACTAGTATTTTGGGGAAGCAAGCTGATACCCGAGTGTCTAAAAATGGACTCGAGGCACTGAGTTTTAGGCACACTTTTTGAAAAGTCTTGGCCCATACAATAAATGAGATTTTTCCAGAGATTTCAGAATAATGAATATATATAACGTGACAAGACAAATGGACCTGGAATATAACTTCTAGATAATGTCAAATTATTTTTCTGGAAGACAGCAAATTTTGGTTTGTGTTATGCTAATTCTTGGTATCATTTACCAAAAATACACCATTTTCATTTGGTGCTTTCTGAGCAGGTTTGCTCTTCTGACATGACAGCCTCAGGTTGTACCTCTGGCACACACAGTACAAGCACAACATGTTGGGCACAAGAGCTGGAGACAGAATAGAGAGACATTTTAGTCCCCAGGCTGCTTGCAAACTTAAGATGCTTCTGTAACGTTTGCGTAATGTCTCTGGATAAGCATCTCCTGTCTGACACGGGGGAGACACACGCCTTGATGGATACCAGAGCCGTAGTTACGTACCACAGCTAGCCAGTGGCTTGCTTTCGGTTTGTTAATGTTTGCTCGCCTAATTATTGCCCCAAGTGGGTAACTGGGGCTTTTTTAGGAGGCTAGCAGCAGATGAGAGGAGCAGAAAGCAGGGCAGAGCTGCGTGTGTTTTAGCAGAGTTTGTCCCCAAGGAGTCAAGGAGTTGTGTGTTTTCTCAATCTGTGTGTGCACCATCTGAAAGCAGAGGAAGGACTGGTGAGACATTCTGGTTTGGGGATTTGGAGCTTAACTTTCTCCACACCTTGCAGTAATACTGATAGATTACATTCCACAAAATCATTGTGCCTTCAGTTCAGTTACTTAAAGAAAAAATATTAAAAGAGATTACAGATCAGGGTATGAAGGATTTTATTAAAGGGTTGTAAATTTGCATCTCAAGAGCATGTCTTTTTTTTTTTTTCCAGTGTTAATAACCGAAAGAGATTCACTGTATTGAGGAGTTATCAATCCTTTCCTTACCTTCCTTAGGATCTTTAGAAGAAATAGCTGTTGTTTATTTTCCTGAATAGAAGAGATGCCTCCCTGCCTCCCCTTTTGGCTTTCCGATCCGATGAAGTGCAGATACAGAGGAGTTCCCAGACTCCTTGGCTTGGGCTATTAATGCCGTCAGTGTCGCTGGGGTCTCCTGAGGACAGACAAAGGAATCCTACAATAACTGATCTCTGGAAAACAGGCTGTCTCGCTGACGGGCCTGCCAGCTCATATCATTAGCAGCAGCAGTGAAGTCAATGGTATGTGACCAGCCAGCTCTAAGGGCCATGATGGACAGGTGTGAAGAGAGACGCTATTAGCAAGCTTTGGGCAGCACACAGCGAGCAGCTGGTGTGGCATGAGGCCTGTGCTCATTTGTACACTGAGTGGAGGCAAGAATCTAACAAGATTTTGCCCATGGCTATCTTCCTTAATGGTCTCTTAAGGGAGACTTACTAGTCACTTGAAAAAGATCCAGATACAGTATGAGTACCAATTCTACTCTACATTCTCCTTTATTAAGAGAGTCAAGGAATTAAAAAGGTCAAGGAGGCAGTATTTCCTTTAGAGAAACCACATGGATTTGACTCTTTCCATCATAATGGTTAAATGCTTTAGGGCATGGTTGCAATGGAACTTAATCTTGCAACCCCTTCATACCAGCTGATCATAAAGCAGCCTGTAGCCGGCATCTGTAAGAAGCTCTGAACCTAGAGAACTATGGGGTGTCATAAGTTGCACTGATTTTTTCCTGGGTTTTGTTTGTTAAGGTTGCCCAGTGCTTCCCAGCTGAAGAATGGACTCTCTTGAACCTACTCCACACTTTAGTTATTTGGGCTGAGGGTTGCAGTGACAACAACCTGTTTCACGCTGCAACGTTTGCTAAGTTCCAGCTAAAATAATTTAGTAACTTCTGAAAAGTTAGAATAGACTAGAGTAGAATAGAATAGAATATTTATTTCAGTTGGAAGGGACCTACAATGATCATCTGGTCCAACTGCCTGACCACTGCAGGGCTGACCAGCAGTTACAGCGTGTTATTAAGGACATTGTCCAAATGCATCTTCAACACTGACAGGCTTGGGGCATCAACCACCTCTCTAGGAAGCCTGTTCCAGTCTCTGACCACCCTCTCAGTAAGGAAGTGCTTCCTCATGCCCAGTCTGAGCCTCCCCTGGTGCAGCTTTGAACCATTGCCACGCCTCCTGTCACTGGACCCCAGGGGGAAGAGCTCAGCATCTCCCTCTCCACTTCCACTTCTCAGGAAGCTGTAGGGAGCAATGGGGTCACTGTCCCTCTCAGCCTCCTCCTCCTCCTCTTCAAACTGGACAAGCCCAAAGTCCTCAGCTGCTCCTCACACGACATGCCTTCCAGCCCTTCCACCAGCTTTGTTGCCCTCCTCTGGATGCATTCAAGGACCTTCACACCCTGCTGAAATGGTGGGGCCCAGACCTGCACACAGTAACTCCAGGTGAGGCTGCACCAATGCTGAATACAGCGGGATAATCACCATTTTGACCAGCTGGTGGTGCTGTGTGATGCCCCCCAGGATGGGGTTTGCCCTCTGGGCTGCCAGGGCACACCACTGCCTTATGCTGAGCCTGCTGCTGACCAGCACCCCCAGATCCCTTTCTGCAGGGCTGCTCTCCAGCCACTCCTCTCCCAGTTTATACTGGTGCCCGGCATTATTCCACCCCAGGTACAGAATCTGGCATTTAGACTTGTTAAATTTCATTCCACTGCTCATAGCCCAGTGCTCCAATCTAGATCCCTCTGCAAGGCCTCCTGTTCCTCAACAGCACCTCCCAGTTTCATATCATCAGTAAACTTGCTAATGGTGCATTCAACTCCTGCATCCAGATCATTGATAAGTATATTGAACAGAACTGGCCCTAGAAGTGAGCCCTGGTGAACACGGCTGGTGATCAGTCACCAGCCAAGTGTAGCCCCATTCACTGCAACCCTTTGAGCTCTGCCTTTCAGCCAGTTCTTCATCCAGTGCACCTTGAACCCACTCATCCCACAGTTTGACAGCTTGTCCAGAAGGATGATGTGAGGGACAGTGTCAAAAGCCTTACTGAAATCCAGAAACACTACATCCACCGCCATCTCTTCTTCTATGGTAGGGCAGGCAACCCTACCATAGAAGGATAATAAATTGGTTAAACAGCACTTTCCTTTTGTGAACCCATGCTGACTGTGCCTGACGATTGCATTATTCTTTAAATGGCTTTCACTAGTACCCAGTATAATCTCCATATTTTTTCCAGTTAATTTTTCCAAATTAACTTCCAGTTAAGGAAGTTAATGAAGAACATTAAGAAAAAAATGTTCTTGTTTTGCCTAAAATTACTTGTCCATTATTTTGCTGACCCTTTTTTTTTAAGTTAAGTTTTTGCATCCTCAAATCCATTTGGAGCTGTGGCTTACTTAAAGCTGAATTAGGTCAGCAAAACAGTGTTGTAACTTGCTCTTCTTTCCTCATGTTCTCTGTGCAGTTTTAACAGTTTTGGCACATGGTGCTGATTTGTGGCAGAAGCCATGGTTTAGACTGACTTCTCTGAGGTCCAAGAATATTCTGTAAGGTCTTCCTTTCACTGGCACTGCAAGAACCTAGCAACCAAAACAGCTCTGGCATCGTATTCAGACAAAGATAACCCAACTTTCCTCAACTCACTTTCCTTTACAGAAAGGTGGAACTTCCAAGTTTCGTGTCCTCTCACTAAGCGGTCACTTGAGCATCCTGGTGGATGACCAAGTCACCATCCTTTATTCCAGAGAGGGATAAATTAGAATAATCTTGTCATCTTCTGGGAAGAAAGTATTGTTCAGTTGGACTTTTTAATCAGACCCAGCCTAACCCACATAAGACTTGATAACTACCACACAAAATTGACTTGCAGTTATCCAAACATACCAATACAGCAATAGTAAATTTCACAGTCTTTGCTGACTCCTTGTCATGTCCATGACAATGAAAAATAGAAATGGACTCAAAACCACCTATATGGTAGCAGCTAAATCTCGACAGGCACATCTCAGCGCCAGCAGGGGAATGTCTTGCAGACATGCGGAATGACATCAAATATCCAGTAATCAGGCAACAGCCAGCTGCTGGGGTTAGTTACTCCATGTGCAGCTAATACACAGCTATTTTTAACAAGTGGCACAAAGACTTCAGAATGCGGGTACGGAAGAGAATAAGGTTTATAGCAAGTCCTGCTGAGACCTATGACAGCAAATACGCTTATTAATCACATGCCTGTAGAGAGTTAAGCTGTTGGGGGGATTACAAAGCCGATTGGCCACATATTATTTAACATTTCAGTGTAATCTATCATCGGGTAGACAATATTCAGGCCATGTTTCATTAAAAAAAAGTTTACATGACTTGGTGCTATTTTCCCCTCATGGTGCTTACCCTGCTTCAGGACAGATGTGCTCTGCTGGAGAATGTGCCAGATGGCTGCTTCATGTGCTGCAGAAGATGCGAGGTGAATGAGATGGGACCACGAAATGGTGTTACAAGGCTAAGGGTCATTGCTGCTCAGGAGAACTGTGTTCTGTTGTTGCCTCTCTGCAATACCAGGAGAATCATGAAACCAAACATTACACATTGCTTTTTTCCCTTAGCTTCTGGGTGTTTGACTTGCCAAAGTCATTCCAGTTTGTAGAGTTGAGGATTCATAGCTGAAGCTTGAGCAAATGGGAAAATGGTTTGAGGTGTTGAAAGAGCTAAGTAGTCTGAAGAGGCAGGTACTGCCAGTCTCACCCGTTCTGTCCTGGCTCTGCCTCAGCTTCCCACTGTAAGATGGGAATAATTCTACCCAGGATACCGTGGAGATACTTTGTGAAGCAATCCATGATGAGCATCACAGACAAGCTCATCAGGGAATAGTTCTACACTGAAAGCAGAAATTTGTGAGTAAATCAGGCCTGGGGCTAACCAATGAATAAAGACACCAAAATAGTATCGAGTAACTGCTCATTAACTGAGCATTGCCTGTATTGTGCCTTGTGGGAGTTCCTGCAATGGCAATCTGGAATAGTGCTGCATACTAATGAGAGAGGCAAATGGAAGACGCATAAGGAAATTTAACTCTGACATTTCTTAAATGAGTGCTTAACTGAGCTTCTTTAATGATCTTTTTTTGCATTTATTCTGATTCCATTTAAATATCCTCCTCAAATGTGTTCACCATCCTCATTGCAAGTATTTGTTTAGCTGGTATGGGCAGAACTGTGAAGAAATACAATCACTTTTAGGGCCTTCAAATTTCTCATGGATATTTCACAGTTGTCCTCTGTAGTTATTTTCCAGAGTCTGAAGAAAAACTCCCAGAAGAAAACATGCACGTGCTCTCAGGCATGTGAGAAAGAAGAAAAAGCCTCAGAGAGGCTGTTATTTATGACATTCCTTATATTCTCAAAGTTTCCGTGAGGTATTTTTTCATGAGAATCTTAGTGTCTGAAGTTTTTTCACTTGAACTTTTAAGGACACAACTAACATTCATATATCAGCACTACAGTTCTATATATTGGAAATCTGTGTGTTGTGTTCTGATGAGTAGGATAAAAGCTGGTGTCCTCCCCAGGGGGAAACCTCTCAGACAAGAAGCAGTGCAAGAACCACGCTAGCGAACAGTCTTTGCGACAAGAAAGTTCAGGATAATTTTACAGCCAAAAGTCCTGTGAGCCACACTTGCCAGAGAGAGGCTGTTAGACTGTAAAGATCTTTAAAGTCACTGCTACTTGAAAGGTTTTTAAAAAGTCACACTGGTTCTTTTCTATGAAGTTTGGCTCATTCTTTCCTTTCACTGAAAAAAAATTCTGCATCTCTTTAGAGCATGTTATGCAAAGAATATGGGGCTCAAGCATGCAGCCTAAAGTTCAAAGGCACAACAGGATACGGTAGAGCGAGAGGCTATGCAACAACTTGATTTTGTCTTTTGAAACACGCACTTACGCCGTGCCTAGCACGTTTTCTGTAAAATGCTATTCTAAGCATAAGCAGTGGCCTGAGCACTCTTCTGGCTGTATAATTATGCTGCAGCATACAAGGAGGCCTAGATTGCAATAATTAGAAAAAAAACCCAAACCACCCTGAAATAGAAAACCCAGCAGCCAGGAGCAAAGTTTGAATGTGAAAGAAAAGTGCAACAGTCATCACATGAAAGCTGTTACAGTTTGGCAAAGGCAGCGGCTAACGGGGGAGATGATGAGTGGCTCACTGTGCTGGGGGCCCGCTTGGCCCTAGAGCCAGGCCTTATTGCCGTCTGCAGTCACATCACCTGCTTAAGGGAGCAAAAGGCAAACACATAAGCGGTGGCAAAACCGGTGGCACAATGGCCATGAGGAACAGGTATCAGAGCTACATGTGAAACTGGAAAATGAAGTTCAAGAAGGGAGTACACAGCAACTCCAGCTGATACACCCAGATTTCCAGGAACTTTAAAGCAATTTTTAGCTAGACACCTGAACTGTTCAACCATATCATGTATTTGACTTTTGTCTTTTCCCAAGCTGAGAAGCCTGTAACTGAAGCGTGAGGTTGAATCACAGCCCAGCAGTACCGCAGCGACAGGCGATACCTTACACAGTGCAGACCACGAACACAGAAGTGCCAGCTCTCTGTTTCTGAGAGTATGTGTATGAATTTAAAATCCCCCTTCGAGGTCATTTCTAGTTGAGTTGGTATTTTTTTCCTGTTTCAATCGGCTGCTTATCACTTTATCAGTAGGTGGCAGTAATAGACGATCCTGCGCAATTTCTACTTGTAATAGGCATTTGGGCAAGAAAAAGACCCTATTTTAGGGTAAAGCTGCTGGGTTTGTTTTGTTCACAAGTGTGAGTGGCGTAAATGGAGTTGGCAACCTCAGGCATGCATCTTCCTCTAACAGACGGAAAAGTTGTTCCCCTACCAGTTCTGGTATTTATGGCTGTACTTCATTTAATAGTGCTATAAAGCTGAATTCAATTAGATGCAAATGTACAAGATTTATTCCAAACATCATTCTCCCTAGAGATTAAATATGCAGGTACCTGTAACTTATTCTGGTAATCTTGCCCACTATTTTTCACATATTTTAGCACTACTTAAGTCAGTCTAATGCCTTTAAGTATTATTAGTTTTCAGTACAAGAAACCTCTATTTCTTAGGAACCACTCCCCCAAGCTTTCTTTAGCGTCCTTGAAGAAACAAATCCAGATTCTGATGCAGGCCCAAAGGAGGGCCTTAACTATGGCATTTTCTAGGACAATTATGTATACAGATTTTTACCCCTAAACAATGAAGACAGGGAAAACGATATAATCATCTCCTCTCAAAGTACACCTTTTGTTACTCCTTTGATATCAGAAATCCAACTGGATAAATGACTGCTATATTCCAGGCTTTAATAAGCACCTTTACAGGCTGTTGTTCTTAAACTGTTCTTTCCTTCTGCTGGAGCTGATCCTATTGTAAGTCACTGCAAAAACGCTTTGTTATGATGTCCTTCCCAATCAGCCGCCAACACCTCCTGTATTTACCTTTGTGTCACAACAAAAGCTTGTGTTTATTTTAATCTATGGTGTGACCTAGCATAGCTTCATTTAGACTTCCTTCTATTTCCCCTTCCTCCCTTGACTGTAATTTTGTAGAGGCTAACTTAAAAATCTTGCCTCTTAGCACCAGCCAAGCACCCTGCTACTAATCTAATATATGGTGCAGAAAGCAAAGAAGGGGAATTTGGTATATAATAGAGAGGAGGGAAATAAGTTTTCAGTACTAAAATGACAACCTTTTAAATTTGAGGTAAACCATGGAGATTAATGTGAGGAATGCAGAACAGCCGGCCCCACAAGTGCTACTGATGATCAAATAGAATTCACCATTAATCCACCACTGGGAAGTCTCATTTCATCAGAGCAGCAAGCACTAGGATATGAAGAAAGAATTGCTAATGATATGTCAAAACCTCCTCAAATCCAACTTCTGTTTCGAAGTTCTCATTCTGTGAGATGACAGCACCAACTCACACTGCTAGCAGTGAGCATGCATTATTTTCTGGGCCTGCAATAAAAAGTGACAAGCTTAATGGCATATGAAATAAAACAGAGAGAAAAGCACAATGCTAGGAGGGTAACAGGCCTGGTCTTGTTCTCACTGAAGTTAGTGGAAATCAAATCAGGCAGTATGATGAAAATAAAAACTCATTGCTTTGGCCTAGAGGATACCTTACTGTAAGACAAAGCCATGCTTTGGAGGGCTTTTTTTTTTTTTTTAATCATGTCATATTTCATGATATAATATATATTTAGTTTTTGAAAAATGTCCAATAGTTTTCAGGTGGTTTTGTGTAGAGTTTGAGGCCAGATGTTTGAGCATGAAACTCAACTGTCAATAGCAGATTGTCTAAACTACCTCAGAGGTCAAAGCAGCAAGAAATATAATAATGACAAAGACATCTTGTAGTTTGGAGGAAAAGACATACTTTTAAATGTTGATTTGTGGGTCAAGCTGGCATAAAACCCCCCAGACAATGCCGTTCTCTCCTATCACCTGTTGTTTGGGAGAAGACACCGACCCCCACCTCGCTACAGTCTCCTTTCAGGCAGTTGTAGAGGGTGATAAGGTCTCCCCTCAGCCTCCTCTTCTCCAGGCTAAACAACCCCAGTTCCCTCAGCTGCTCCTCACAGGACTTGTGCTCCAGACCAGTTAAGTAATTTGCCAGTAGTATATGTCCATTCAAGGAACTGGTAAATAAGGCCCAATGACATTAGAGAAAGCTGTCCTGTTTCCTACTAAGGAGTTATGCTCATACAGTTTAACCTCTTCAGATACTGTAAACTGCAGTTTACAGTACTCCATGTGTTTTTTAAAACTAGAAGCATGAAACCATCTTAATAGATACAATTTTTTTTTTACCTGATTAAGTTATGAACCAATAAAAGAAACCACAAACATGGGAGCCAGCTTTAAAGACATAAGAGGGCCAACACCTTCACTACTTCAGGAAAAATTTTGGAGAAAACCCCTAAGTCCAAACCAATGACATTCACCTCTTCTGAAAAAATACTGGATTTCTGTAAATGCAGCTCTTACAACTAGCAATACTCAAAGCTACTGTGAAATGTTTCAGTCTCAGGACCTCAGATGCTAACACTAATTGGAAACAGAAAGCAAGCTGTTTGCAATACCGTAAATAAGCTGTGGCAATTTTGTTATTTTAGATGGGAATAGTAACGATGTGCCACAAATGCAAGTTGTTACAAAGCCTTTGAGAGGAAAGCTGCTTGTCCTATATTCCCCTCCCTTGCTGTTCCAGTTAAAACCATACATGTGGAAGGACAAATGAAAATGTTGCCATGGTGATCAGAGCAGTTACCAAATCACGTACAGTATAGGAAGGATTCCCTAAAGAGCCTTACGAAGCATTTTGTTCCTCCTTTTTAACAAATATTTTCAGAAAGCCATTTTTATGTCACTGTCAATAAAATAGCTAATCAATTAGCTAAAGCCCCAAAACAAAGCTGAACACACACTGTGCATTAAGAAATATACTCATTAAAAGTTAGGAATGTGAATCTTAAGCTGAAAACTTCAAAATAGGAACCAAGGACAGACCAAGACAAGACCCAGTCAAGCCATTTGCATGTTTTTCAGAACAGGTGCTTTGAAGCAGCTCTGTGCCTGCTAGACCATGGGTGTCTGCAGCTGCCAAATTAAAAACCAAACCCTTGAATGAAAGGCATCCCAAAAGCCTACCGGGTAGAAGGAATATGGTTTTGTTACCCTACTACAGGAAGCAAATTAACGGGGTGGTTCCGTGTTAGGCAGATGTGGTGAATGAGCTGGCCTGCAGCAGAACCACAGCTCAAAGCCACCCATCTCATGTGGCTACACCAGCTGCTGAATGCAGCTGGGTGCGGCACCTTATCCAAGCTGATCGGCAAAGAAAACAAAACTTCTACAACGCAGACATCTTGCCACACAAAACAGTACAACAAACATTCTAGAACAATATCTATTGACCATTGTTTTCCATCCCCACAGAGCCTTGCTCTCATGGGCAAAAGCATGTAGAGAGCTGCTTCGAAAATGTAATCCCTCTCCCTGCACTCACCAGGGCAGATTTACACCCTCAGCTGGGGCCCTAAGGAACACCCAATATATTACAGATCAGTTTACTTTCTAAAATAATTTAAATCATTATCATTCAAAATAAGACACCAGCAGCCATGTTCTTCTACGGTTTTATTGATGCAGTCCTGGTGTGTAACTATACATCTCCATTTTGCTTGTAGTTACAATGTTGCTGTACTAAGATTGTTTTTGTAGTCAGGTTTATTACAGTCTTCACAAAACATAATTTATAAACACCACTTACTGTGTAAGATTTCCATCCAAACATCGTAAATCACTGGCATTTTTTCCTAAATAGTGCTACTTGAGGAAAGGTCACACTACTCTCTTTAGATATAAATTTGTAAAGGCAAATGAATTAAATTCACCTTCCAAAGAAAATAAGAATGTTAAAAACAGCTTCAGACTCATTTAGGTCTCAGAAAAATCTATGACTGGCAAAGATATCTAGAGTTTGATGCTGCGCTCAATACCTTCATTAAGACCAAAGAATCTTTACGAGGAACTGAAATTAAACTTGTACATTGTCTTAAAGATAAGGACTACCTTGGATATTTTATGATTTTTTTTTTAATTTTTTACCAGAAAATGCACTACTTTCTAAAAATACTATAGTTATAGGCTAAGTATTGGTATCTGCAGAAAAAAATGCTAAAACTAAAAGCATGCAACGCTGATACCACATTGTAGCAGAAGACATTTTTAATTGAAAACTGACTCAAAGGATAGTACAAAAGAGTTTCTTCTCCCTAAAGGGATTTTCAGATGCAGGCACTGGAATAATAAGGGGATCTTCTCCAATGTGAGCATCACAATAGGCCAATAAATCTGCCGCAGCCTTGGATACCTAATAGAAGAGAAGAGAGAACTACTGTAATGCTTAATTCTGAACTAACCAGCACGGCATAAATATTCTTCATGTAACAGATGATAATGGAGGCTATCATAAAACAGGAGTAGATTGGGTTATCCTTTAAATTACCAGAGACCACAACTCAGAAGTTGCTCTTACTAGGCCTAGTAATCTGCCTATACATTTTATTTAACATAGTGACATGAGAGGCTATCAATTTATGTGATTCATGTTCAGCTGTTCCTCTCCATCAGAAGGAAGGTCAGCCACATATGCTCGTTAAAACATGTATATGCTAATGGCCCATAAGCATTAGGGATTCTCCTTGAAGCACGTGTTTCTGTAGAGGCTGCCTGCTTCAGCTCCTATTCCCAGACATTAGAGCAGCAAGGCCCTAAGGGCTTCCACAAATGCACTCTCTACCCTTGGCTCCTCTGGATGCAAAACAAACAAACAAACAGTTCTTTAGGCATATGGCCGTGGGATTAAAAAGAAAAAATAAATCAGAAGCAAAGCTTGATCATCATGTGTCATAGCTCTCATTTAAGCTAAATACTGCTCTTTTCAATGAAGTCAGACTAGTATCTTCTGCTTAGTAAGTTATTATAAGTAGTACTTTATTCATAGCATTAATTTAAACTTGAGCATTACCTGAATATTTCCTATCTTAATATTTTTATGCTTCTAAAACGAACAATTCTAAAGTCTCCAAATTCAGAACATTGCTTTATGCTTACTGAAAAGTCCTACAGAAATGTAACGGTGTGCTGGCATGCAAGGTATTTTGCACAAAATGGAACATGAACTATTAAACCATTTCAGCTGTAGCTGAAATGAGCTTCGTGCTGTAAGAATACTGGTGATATTAGGCCACTGTGATTTATTTATTTTTTTAAGAATTTAGAAAGTATATACGAAATATTTTTGTTCTGTTTACAGCTATCTGTATCTCTTTGCCTTGTTTAATTACTGTGTCTTCAATATTATGATAGAGTTGAGAAAATGAGACTGGAAGTCTTTACGAAAAAGCCTTTTCTCTGAGTACCACGACAGCTTCTCCCAGGTCAAACACTGGGGTCAGCATGTTTGCACAACTACAGTGAAGAAGAAAAACAAATCAGATTTCTGGTATTTTTCTAGCAGGTGTGTCATCACTGTTAGCTTTAGCTTCCCCATACACCGCTTGCTTTGGCATGAGTCCAGCCTGTAGCAGGCTTCAGATTAGACCAATGAAGTCATTGGTGTCAGGATTCGCATGAAATTTAAATTAACTTCTGGAAGAAAATAACTGATTTTTAATTTTTTAAATATCCACTAAAACATGCCTTTGTAGAATTGCTTAAACCCATGAAGTGCCTATGGTTGGCATCCTGGTATGGACTATCCTCCTAGTAGAGGAAGCAAGGCTGTCAAGGTTACTTAAAGTTAGTCTGCCTTCGAATTGGCCTGTAAGGCGGGCAGAGACACTGCTGGTCCAATGCAAAGCAGACGACCGAGCACTGAACTGAGCAAATCAGCAGAGATATTCAGAAGGACCCATACTTCTCAAAAGAGAAGCAGGTCAAACAAGAATGTGTGGAAAATGACAGACTTCAAAGTAAAAAGGGAGGATTGCAATTATCTTCAGACATACTTCAATTAGCTACTTGCTAAGCAATGGCAAAAGAATGAGGCTTAGGATGTGAG
Organism: Egretta garzetta; assembly: GCF_000687185.1. Taxonomy (NCBI): domain Eukaryota; kingdom Metazoa; phylum Chordata; class Aves; order Pelecaniformes; family Ardeidae; genus Egretta; species Egretta garzetta. The sequence goes on along the minus strand of NW_009260484.1, from coordinate 802,605 downwards.
GGCACTGTCTAGAATAGAGAGGTAGAACTGTAATGAACAAACAGAAAACTCAGGAATCCTGTCATATTCCCAATTTTCATTAACATTTACTTGTGAATTTTTAAAAAGCAGATTCACCAGAGAGAGGCACAATGTAGATGGACTATGAAATTCCAATCAAGCCCAGGAAAGATCCAAAGACAGCAAACAAACTTTTCTTTGCTAATGACCTATGCTGTACTTCAGCAAAGTATAAACTAGCACAGAATGCACCCACTGAAGAGGCTGTTAGCCCGTTTCCCGTAATGTTAGGAGGAATGCACCACCACAGCATTTTGGAGGAGTATTTTCAAGTAATGACAATTACCAGTACATTCGTAATTATTTAACACATGGATTTTCACTTTTCTATTCTCCTTCAAGCTCAGCTGTGTGTCTCAAATTAAGGCAGTTCTATGCTGTAATTAATTTATTAGCTGGTCCTGAACTCTTGTGTTCAAACAGAGCAAGTCGAACTCAGAGCCACAGGTGCCCACAAAAAGCTCAATGACATTTTCAGTGCTATGTCATAATAAACATTACTGCCATAAAACCTAATGGAGAGCTAGTCTAATTCTCTGGGCCCCAGAGACAGGATTTATTAAAGATGCCCAGCACATTTTTTCTTCAATTATTAAGCTACTGAATAAATTATTTTATTCATGAAACCAACCACCTCTTTAAATAGACTGACCCTACAGGAGCAGAGAACCAACACTGGACTCCAACAGACCGACCTCATAGCTATCTTGTTTGTTCCATGTATGGGTAAGTGGCATCAGCCCGATTATACCACTTTCCATTCAGTGGAAGGGAAGTACAATTTCAACCATTACTCTTAGAAGCGATAAACCCAGTAACATAATTTTCTAACCGTTTCTCTACATATTACAGTGCTTTGACATCATATAACAATAAAAAGGATTTTCACTAACAAAAGCACAACATAAATTTTCAGGAAGCAGAGCAATCACTTTATTCAACGTCACAGTGTTTAATTTACAAATTAGTTTGCTTTTAGAGAAACCACAGTGTGTTTTAGTAGAAAACAAACCTGCAACAAGGGACTGAGGACCATGATCACATTTCAGCACATTATCACTAACTAAACTTCCCAGCCTGTACTAGGCTACGGATTTTCATCCTTTTAAAAAATAAAAGGTTTGGGGAGGAGGAAGCCTCCCCTTGGGATTACAGTGGTTATAATATAACTCAATTATGGCCCCTTCTTCACTTAAACTGGAGTAGCTCAGGCTGGTGCAGAGGAACAATGACCATTTACTACGGGGAGTTAAGTTAGCTGATCACATTCCAGGAGCACTGAAAACATTGGTTCCTGTGGCTGTGAGCCCTGTTGGCGAAGTCAGAACTGTGGCCAAAAAAAAAGAGCACGATACAATGTTGCCTCCAGCAAGCTTCCTGCTCCCTGTTATTATTCAGAACAAAAAGCAGCAGATCTCTGCACTGAGCGTCACATTAAGGCTACCACAGAACTGGCTGCTTTAGCATCTATCAGCATGCAGAGGTTGCCCAATGGTCAACCCCGTGATTTGTTGCTGTACAAAGTAACGCACTGATCATCCTATTTGTGACACAGAGGAAGTTAAATGAAGGCCATTCCATCATAGCTTTTATTCACCTTTAGGTTTATTTGTAGCTGAATGCTGCTGGACAGTTTCAGAATAGCTTTTATCAAGAATTAAAATAAATGCAGCATGCAACTTGAATATTCAAATGAAGTTAACACATTTATCATTTCAGCTCTCCTACGCAATACAGCTTGGTCTGCAGATTCAGAGTAATTTACACATATTGCAGAAGTGGCTAAAGAAAAAAAATCAGACTCCAGTTTTCCTGATGAATTCTAACAGAAAGTTAACATTTCTTTTTTTTTTTTTAATCTTTTAAAGCACATAGACAGAGGGGATGGAATATATATGTATTGCACCGATCTCACATTTTGAACAATTATTTTTATTCTGGAGAGTGAAAAATACATCTGGTTGTCAAATTACCAAAATGGAAAAAAACAACAAAACACTCAACTCTGATGCTTTAAAGAATTAGTGTCAGGAGGACCATGGAATTTTACCATTATATTTCAGAATAACAGAGGTGATAAAAACAGCTAAAGTTAGAATATAATCCTGTTAGCTGCACTAATAATTATAACCTTCAATGACAGGGCAAAATGCTGCAATTACTATGTCACCTGTCTTGTCATGGATTGTGACTAATTACCATCCTTGCTATGACACCCACTCTGCTTATCCTTTCCATCTAAAACAAAAAGATTCACACACATTTATTGGCAATCCCACTGCTTATCTCCCAACACTATGCAGAACCAGTTAGGAATATTTTCTACCTTCTTAAGAAAAAAGAAAACGGAACAATAACTGATACACCATGATTCTTACATGCCAGAGCACTCCTTCTCCCTTTTCTCCTTGCAAAGAGAAGATTAAATAGTGCTTTATTCGGGGGACAGCTGTGATAAAGCACCAATATTATCTTTGCTTTCCCAACTTTACTGCTAGCACCTTTGGAAGACATATTACTTTACTAGTCCTGAGGCCACTGTCCGTCTGATTTCATCTTACATTTCCTGGCTTGAAATCTGCCCCTCCTGCTTTCTACTGGCTTCTCCACTATAATTCTAGCCATTCCTTCTGTGGGGAAGTAAGGCAGGTTCAATTTACAATCCTTCTGGGATTCTTAAGGTTTACAAAAAAACACCACAGTAATACTCCTTCCAACTACTGATCAGTACCTTCATCCTCCCCTTTGAAGTTGTCTTGTTTCTTTCCCACCTCAACAGCAAGTAGCTTTTGTGGAACCTCAAAACACCGCATTGCTTGCTGCTCTGACTGGTTATAGGACTTGATTTTTAAATCAGCTGAAAAATCCAGAACACATCAGGGAATGGGCAACTATCAATATACTTCTAACTACAAGATTTTAATTAAGCAGACCTAACTCATGCTAGTTACAGATGCTACTATATGTGGAAAACAAAATGCCTTTGTAGTAAAGTGACCTAGAACTTCTCATTTCCCTAGTCAATAACGCAGGCACCTTGAAAATTTCCTTTCTAATGTTAACAATGTGGTCTTGTCTATTATGGGAATAACCACTTGGTTATAGCTACTTGCAAAACAGTGCTTAATTAAATTATTTGGAAAGCACTGATCTTTTGTTAGATGTCTAACTAATTTAAGCAGATGCAAAACACCAAAAAAAAAAAGGAAATAATTTCATTTCTTTACCTTTACGATTATGATCTGGGAACTCAGTATCTCCTGTTGAAAACACTGGAAAGTCTCTCTGTAAAACCTGGCTACACTGAAACACACACTTAGCTGTTTCCAAGATTAAAAGGCAAAGCAGACCTTGAGGGAACAAAAAGCCAACCCATCTCTTCTCACAATCCCTCATAATTGTTCAAAGAAAATCTAGAAATTAAGACATCAACCTTTTGCAAATCCTATTGTTAGAATAAAAATGTTCAGTATACTGAAACATATCAGATCCTCTGTGGTGCCCTTTTGGTCCCAAGCTGTTTTGAAAAGGTGAAATAATTGCACTTTCAAGCAATCTGGTTTTTAGGTCTGCCACAGTTGCTCTTAACTGTGTTCTTTTTAATTAAACTAACTGTAAAAATAGCCTATGTCTTTCTTACATATGTAATTAAGAACTTTATACATCTAACCAATGAAGCTATCTGCATAACTGTGTGTGGTATGTGACAGTTATCATTGATTCTATAAAAGCGAGTATAAGACAATCTACTAAGTATCAACAATTTCAAATTCCAATAAACTGGCCACATTTTCCCAACCCTTTCCTCTGCTGCTCGTGCACAACCACTCTTTCTTGTCAGTTCTGTTGTTCATGCAGCTGCAATATGACCTGAACTGGGGAACTAACACCACCAAATGCTGAAAAGGCAGGCCTTCCCTTACAGAAGGAGATTGAAGTACCTGTCCCTATGAACAGGCAGCTATTAGCTGATGAATTTGTCAACACACTATACAAGATAGAAACTATAGTTTTCCAAGTTCAATGGTCTTACAAGACATTACTAGAAATTGCAACAGAATGGAGCAACTGAAATTTATATTTTCATATTAGCAAGACTGACTACTCACATGAATTGTACTAATATTTCTGAATTATAAATACTATCTTACTAATTAGTGAGTTTATGATCTGATACTATTTTAAAATAGTAATTATATACTATTGCAGGATTTCAGCACACAGGATGGATGGACTAACAGACTGACTTAAGACCACCGGAAGAATTTAACATACAACATTTCTAAACTGTCTTACTGAGTTTGTAACCTCAGTTCGGGTTAGGGTCAGGGTTAGGTTTAGGGTTTGTAACTCTAGTTTGTAACCTTAGTTACAAACAGTTACAGTTTGTTACAACTCAGTTACAGTTGTTTGCAGAAAACCTGATTATTTAAATGCATTCCTTTTTCTAATTTTTCCATCTCTAAACTATTCTTACTTGTAGAGGCTGGATTTTGCATCCAAATAATTATTTGCTATTTTCAGAGGCAGAGAGAGAGCGCGCACTTGCAAAAGAGATGAGAGTGCTCGCAAAAGAGATGAGCATTGCTTTCTTAAAAATTTCTGCGACGTTATTAGTTTTTAAGTGCTTGATTTATTCACAAAATTTTAGCCTAGTGGAAGGCAGAATGACAGATAAGAATAATCCAACAGGTTTTTCTGGTTAAAAATATTGAGGACTTCTGTTTAACAGTGCCTTTAGTTAAAACTATTAATGCACATACATTTAGAGGCATGACAAAACTAAATCTTCACATACAACAGGCTATCAAGTGTGAAGAATCATTAATGAACATTGCAATCATGCGTATTTTTGGGGAAATGATGTCTGTGCTAAACCAAAACAAATAAAGCAATTCAGCCCGTCTCATTGTTATTTAAAAGTATTGCAATATCTTAAAGACTTATTCCAGTTCTTAAAGGACAGTTTACCCTATCACCGAGAAACCTGAGCTGCACTTATATTCAGCTACAGGCGTCAAAGAAGAGCACCTGACAACTGATTTTAAGTATGTCAAAAAATACCACTTTTGACAGATGTAAAAGGCAGATTAGAAACCCATCTTTGAAAATCACCTCGCTAGAGCTAAGCATTTAGTATGTAACTAATTCACAGCACTGAAATACTGTTTTATAGCTCAACACAAAATTTTGATTTCAGCTGATTGAGTCTTTCTGCAATAGTAAAGGGAGGCTGTACCACAAACTAGTGAGTGAATTCAAAATATCAACAGTAAGTCTAAGTTTACCTTCATCCTATCCATGTATGCTTCCATTTTTAATTGTTCCACAGCTTTCCTGGCTTGAGATATATTGGTTGTGCTGTTTGACACTAGTTCCTTCATTTTGTTTTTCCTAGAAGAGACAAAGTTGAGACAATTTAAAAGTACAGGTAGCAAATACAGCAATTAGTGAGAAGACAGTTATCTGAAATCTAACCAACCTTCGCCCACCACATTGACACTGCCAGGCTGTAGGTCACAAATGCAAACCAGACACCATTTATTTCTGTTCTCCTGTTTAATAGCAGCACCTTATTGCATTACATATTTGCATCCTCAACTGCCAGCATTCAGTCTGAATTCTGCAAACAAAATACAAATGCAGAGTACGTGGCCATTATTTCAGTGTAGAAATGGTCGCCCTGGTTCAGATTGCCAATGCAGAACAGCTTGTTCACAAACAGACCTTGCAGCCATTGCACAGTTTGGCTCCATACCCCAGTTACACCTAGTAGCATGAAAACAAGATCAGAAATGTGCACAACAGAAATGAATGCCACACTGCTCTCACCAAGCATCAGAAAGAGAGAAATTTTAAGGTAGAGAACAAGTCAAAATTCTGTTTATCAATTTAAGGAGTTAGAAATGAAGTAATATATTAAGAAGAAATAAAGCAGTGGTTTCCAACTTTTTACTTATACATCCCCAGTGAAGTCTAAAGATGACTACAAACCAGTATAGTATACTATACAGTATAGGAATGCATTATTTTTCAAGACATCTGCAGCTCTTGGGAAGGGACAGCTAATTAAGGTGTATCAGTGTTTGGTTTTCTTGCATTGCTACGTCCTTGGGAAGGGCTCGAGGATAAGTATGTCAACTCATTATCATGCAGTCCTCAGCATTATTACCAGATTATTCAAGACGACTACATTCAAAGTTGAATAAACTTACAACATATATGCCCTTGGTGGTCTGCATGTTAGGAGACCTCGCGATGACACCATTATGCAGCGCTGATCCAGCACAAGTAACAGTTACTATTTTGAAGTCACTGGAAGTTGGGCTAAGCCCATGTGGAAAGAAAGATAAATAAGGACACAGATGACCTAGACAGGTCCTGGACTAGTTATACTACCTAGGAAGACTGGATGCTGAGGTTTTGATCAGCCACAACACTCACCTATGGTCCTGTGTATATGGTATGCCACAAGTGCCACCTGAAGCAAGATCAGTCTAGCACTGAGTGTTAGAAACCAATACAAAGTTAGCCAATCTAAAGGACACAGGGTGTGAGAAGCAAATGGGACACAGGAGAAAACACACAAAAGGAGGCATTTTGTATTGCTGCCAAAAGAGATTTAGGCTTAGGTCTTTCAAAATGAATACCAGACAAAAAGTGAACACCTACAACTACACAAATTTCCCTTCTTGAACCTCAATAGCTTAGCTGATCCAGTCACTGGGGTATGAGATACAAACAGGAAATTAAGTAGGATGCAGTAAATGCTCTTGTAAAAACAATTGTATATGCAATATCTTAAGCATGTTAGAGTCAATAATTACACATTGTGTAATTAGAATTACACAATCCAGAGCACAAAAAGAATGGAGGAATATCTTTTAAACTGCTTTGATTTCCCAAAACAGAGATATTCAAAGACAAGGCAAAGATAGCTGTTTCTTCTCTTCTCTAAAATCAGTAACCTGGGCTGTAAAATGGGATGGTGGAATACAAATGCAATGGTGAACCATGCTAACACTGACTTGAAGAAACAAAACAATCTTTTTCAGCACTTGTGTAAGTCTGGGCAGGGGAAATGCTACCATAAAATATATTAATTGTGCCAAATAAAACAAGAGCTTTAATATACGCCAAGACAAAGAACAGGTTTTCTGTACACGTGTGTGTCATTTGAATGGAACACAAGTTTTCCCCTTGCCTGCACTCTGATGAACTAACATTGTGTCAGAACACAGTAGGTTTGGGGGTTTTTTTGTCTTGGTCTTTGTTTATAATGTTTTAACTCCTATTCCTCACAAGGCACAGGATTAAATACATGTGGAGGAACTGGCTTTGCATAAAACACCACAAGCAACTCACAGCCTCCAAACAATTTTCAGATGTTTCTTGACTTGCAGTGGACAAGCAGAAAGGATACGAGACATTCACAGAGTAGGAGGTTCTGAATTACAGCTCATCTCTGGACTTTTTGTTTGACTCAACCCCCCAGCTTTTAAGTCTCGACCTACCCATAAAGATAAGAATAAACTCATTTATCTGTGTTTACAAAATGATACCCCCACAAGTATGAATCATCTAAATTTTGTTATCATCTCCACAACTAGACTACTAATGACTACAGATCCAAAAAAGTCAAAGCTAAATGAAGTCACAGAGCCATTTCTTCATTTGCCACAGCCCAAGTCCAGAGGCAAATTAGAAATTTAATTTTGAATAATACATTTAAATTAACCTGAATTAAGCAACTGAAACTCCATGAACAGTCCAGAGAATTCCAGATCTACTAAGCTTTTCTGGCAATTCATTCACTCAAACCATAAAAGTTATAAACATTAGAGCTGGACAATTTGAACTGTCACTGGCTTATCGAAGTTGGTGAGAACATTGTTTCTAGTACTTCCAGCTACTCTTTAATTATCTACTGAATAAGAGATAGAGTTAAGACCATAATGGAATTTTGAAAAGGCTATTAGGAACAAAAATGCTTTAAAAAATCCAAACAATGTTTCTAAAACAATGCCACAAACATACCATGTCCTTACCTATATTCTGAAACAGCAAATGGGAAAAAAATTTAAAAAGAAAATACGTATTTTCTCTGATAAATTATTTCAAGATATCAGAAAAAAAAATAAGAGTCTTCACAAAAAGAACTTCAAAAAAAGAGAAAAGTCTGGCACCAGGTGTTTCAGTCAGTGGAGAAAATTTCCACTTATCCTGAGTAAGAGGTTTGTTTACTCTGAAGCACAAACATTTGTTCTGTTCCAAATCCTGTTCCTATCCTGGCCTTTCCATGCACTTAGGTATTTAACTACTGTATTTCTGGAAGTTCTTAGCATCCATTTAAGTATCTAATATGGTTTTTTTTCATACAGACAGTTCTGGTTCCAGAACTTTTTAAGTTTCACATTTCACTTACCAAGCTACATATACCTCTGCCTTCTCTCACTTTCTGCAAATACAGTACATGTTTGCGCATCAATTAATGTCCTATTACATAGGAAATGGTGTCAACAATGAGAATTGTACTCACTTTCAAACCAGGCTGCAATGAACTGGTCCGCTTTGCAGACAAAGCTTTGGCTGAGACCTGGTTCTGCTCTCCTTAGGACCTGTGATACTCCTTCATAACCTTAAGCTTAATATTCTTTAATGAAACAATATCGTTACTTAGAAACAAAGCTCTCGAGAGGAAAAGAAATTTTAATAATGGGAGAGCCTATTACACATCCTCTCCCTGAATGACCATCCCCTGGAATGTGAGGAAGCCTCCTCCTTCAAACACCCTCTTGTGGGATCTCTCTCAGTGTTTCCTTGGAAGCTGCAGCCTGAAAAATGGCTCCAACCCTCTCTCTAAGACAGCTTCCTATAAACAGCCAAGTATTCTCGAGGCCTTTAGACCCCTGGGATGGTGCAATAAGTTTTGTATTGTATCTAGGGGGCAGGCTACAGGGTCATAGAATCACAGAATGGCTTGGGTTGGAAGGGACCTTTAAAGGTCATCTAGTCCAACCCCCTTACAGTGAGCAGGGACATCTTCAATGAGATCAGGTTGCTCAGAGCCCCATCCAACCTGGCCTTGAATGTTTCCAGGGATGGGGGATCTGCCACCTCTCTGAGCAACCCATTCCAGGGTTTTACCACCCTCATTGTAAAAAATTTCTTCCTTATATCTAGTCTAAATCTACCTTCTTTTAGTTTAAAACCATTACCCCTCGTCCTATTGCAACCGACCCTGCTAAAAGTTTGTCCTCATCTTTCTTATAGGCCCCCTTTAAGCACTGAAAGGCCACGATAAGGTCTCCCTGTAGCCTTCTCTTCTCCACGCTGAACCACCCAAACTCTCTCAGCCTTTCCTCACAGAAGAGGTGTTCCATCCATTGATTATTTTTGTTGCCCTCCTCCAGACTCGCTCCAACAGGTCCACGTTTTTCCTGGGCCGAGGACTCCAGAGCTGGATGCAGTGCTCCAGGTGGGGTCTCACCAGAGCAGAGCGGAGGGGGAGAATCACCTCCCTCAACTTGCTGGTCATGCTTCTTTTGATGCTCAAAAGGAATAGCTTCTCCCCATCTTTCAAATTACCTAAAAAGCCTTGAACCAGAAATTACTCAGCTGGGTTCACTAATGTTCACTCCTGGTTGTTTTTCCAGCAGCCCCCTATTAAGTTAGACCAGTACACACGTACACAGGTCCTGATAATCACCGTAGCTACAGTAACTATGTTAGCGATCAGACTACGTGCAGTCTACACATTACTGATGCATGCCAGTGGACCTAGATTACATATAAGCTTATTTATCCACTATATTTTTATGCAGTGCACTGAGGTCATTAATCTAGTCCTTGTAACTCTTTTCTTTAAGGGGAACAGTGATTGCATCAATGAAGAACAGTGACAGCAGCTTCACAGCCTCTTTCAGCCAAGTAGTTTCTCCTGACTGGCATACCATGCTAGCCAGCCGTTTCCTAAAGCATTGCTACTGGAAGCTGTGTAGTGACAGCCTCCTCGCCAGCTGAATTCTCTAGGGTTTGGGTTTTTTTTTTTCCTCATGTAAACATCATCCTTCTTCTGGGTGCAGTTAACTCATTTGTGCCAAAGATCTTAGTCTCCAGAGCTCCTAAAAATGCTCGTGAAGAGCAACTTTTCTTTATTTGCTTTTAGAATAGATTAGATTGTACCTGACAGTACTTCAAAGGCCAACTTATCTTACGATAACCCAGGAAGCTGCATAAATATTTGCAGGTACAGCTTGACCTTACACAGGGGTAAGGAGCGCAGCCTACATTTACTGAACATTATAAATACTTGTAAAATGCAGAAAAAGTCTGAAAATTTGAGTAACACAGAAGCAAAATGCAATTTTCAAGCTCTTCCATGCAGACTTCTACAAGCAACAGTGATGAAAAGCTGCACTGCAAATCTTCCTTCCCTCCATTTCCAAGTACAAACTTAAAACACCAAACCGAAAGAGCGACATGTAGAATTCAATCTAAAAAGTGCTAAACCCAACTGTTGCCTTCTATTTTCTTTCAGCAATCTAAAGTGACAGACCTGAAATTACTAGACTAGAGAATCTTTCACAACTCTGACGAACACCTTCAACACAAGCTCTGTACTTCTTGGACCATGCAGCGCAATAGGAGTTAACCCAACCATGCAACTAAGTCCCAGTGACAGTGGGAATCATCCCTGAATAACAACTTGCAAATCATATTCTAAACTGCAGAAAGATCCCCACATTTCGTTATCTACTTGCAAGCACACCAGGAATATAAACAGCAAAATTTACAGCCTCACAGCTGTTTGATGCCAAAGTGGCATATCAAAGGAATTTCAGGGGAAGGAAAAAAAAAAAAAGAAAGAAAAAAAAAAGGAAAAAAAAAAAAAAGGAGTTCTACAGTTGCTGTTTAAGTGAGAGAAACTTAAGAAATACCCTGCGCTAAGAGCAGCAGCTATCTGAGCTAGCATCACTGTCCACATGACATAGGTAATTTCCCCGTCACCTGCAGGGAATGAAGAGAATAGGAACAACTGCCCCTGCTACCTCAGTTCTTACTCCAAGATTTACCACACCTGATGTAGCTCTGTAAACAGAGAGGGAGGCTAAGGAATCCTTTTGCTTTCTCTATCCCATGGCTGCACAAAAAAATAATAGAAAATTACTACAATTTTATATTCCATCCATTAAAGAGAAACTTAGTAGTCCTAGCACAAATGGTTAGATTAAAGGCAAGACTATTGTTCACGGTAAGAAGAGAACATAATTTTCATTCCTTAAATATGGTGACTTCAGAAATAACTGCCGATCACATAACTGCAAAACAGCTAAACTTCAACAGCTCAGTTTTCATCTAACTTAGGTACTATACCCAGCCCAACTGTCAAGTTCCAAAAATTTTTACCACCATGCCCAAATCTTTTATCCAAAAATACCATCTCACTTCTCAACATGTAAAAATCTAAGGAAACAATGGCTGAAGCAATGTGACATTTCACAAAGGCAATTTTTTATGCAATATATTTATCATCAGCATACAGGTTATGCGCGCGTACGGTCCAGCAAGCCATCAGAGATCCAGAAAGCCTGAGACAGGAAGATGAGACCTACCTACTGTTTTACCCCTTTAGCTAACTTTAAAAGACAGTTGTAATCTTTTAAAGAAATACATGGGGAAGTTTGGTTATTCCACTTAAATCCTGTTTAAAATGTATTTTAACTGAATTGTAACATAGAAGCCTCCAAGAAACTTGGCGCTTCATTACCGGCAGGATGAAAACATTTTTCAAGTTGTTATTTCGAATTTTCTGTCTCCCGGCACTACCTTAATCGTTTTGCTGTGCAGCAGTTTACAGCACCGCACATTAATAATTACCGCCAGCAGCAGCTGGGCACTAAGATTTATTCCTCCATCACTGCGAACCAGTCAGCAAGAAAAGCAGCCGCTTCCTTGCGCCTTCAAACCAGCCAGCTGAAGCAAGAGGAATAAGCACGCTGGGCAGAGGCCCAGATCACCGCCAGCGGGAAGGGGTACCTGGGGTCCAAGCAGGTTTTTCGGAGAAGGACGATCCCCCCCAAAGACAACAACGGCAAAACCCAAAGCTGACTTTTGCGGGTAACCGGGTAACTCCACTACGCGCGGCCACCGGCGGCTGAGAGCAGCGTTGTTTACCAACAGCCGGCGCGACC
>NW_009260484.1:744121-789789 GCF_000687185.1 Egretta garzetta | reverse complement strand
TCCTGTCTGCTGCTGCAGCCGCCTACTTCTCCCGTTCCAGAAGACGCTAGGGATCAAACGATCATCCAGGCATTTCTAAAACATGGAACGGGCAAAACCTGTACCGCACAGGGGTTTTGGCCAAGAGCCCATCGCGCCCGTCCCTTCCTCATGCCGAACAAAGGGAGGGTGAAGTAAAAACAAAACAGCCCACTGTGGGGAAAAAAAAGGAACCACCGTGGAAAAGGGACCACTAACTCACCTTGTCAAGGCTAGTGTGTCAGCATAAAACGATTCAGCTTTACAGATCGATTTTTATATATTTCTCCAAGGCAAATTTGAGAGTCAACCATAAAGGTCAGTGGCAGTTAAACTGCCAATTAACATTTTTAATGGAAAAATTAGTCTGCCCCAATAATGAACACATCGGCCAGAGTACCATCACCGCAATCTAATTTGTTTTGCTCCCCAATAAGGTGGCTGCGCCCTCTGGAGATACATCTGCCACCCTTTTCTCCTACCCCACTACCAGCACTTTTTCTCATTCCACCTTAATAGAGCAGAAGCAATTCCAAGTCACATTTATTTTCTATACAAAAGAGAACAGGAAAGAGCCCCATTTTAAAAGGTGCTTTGGAACAGGGGCAGCCTCGTCAGTGGCTTTTAGGCTTGGGAGAAGGAAATGCAGCAGGAAGAAAGTAAACATTAGTGTATACAAGCGGGTATGTACATAAGCTTACCTTAACTAGAGTTCTGGAAACTGATCAGCGACTTCACTGGCCCACGCTGCTCCTGTTTCATTCATATTTAATTGCATCATCCTCCTACAAAAGGCTCTATCTACCAGACAGGGGATTTACATGCTATTAGGCAAAGAGCACTTGCTAGATGGTTCAAATAATGAGACAGTTGTCACTGACTTACACAGTATTTTTATACCACTTGGATTCTAACACTTTTATTCTTCAAGCGAAAATCAAAGGGGCAAAACAGCCATTTAAAAATGTATTTTCATCAATATATTATATAGGCATTTTCTCTTTAATCTGCAAACTCGTATGTTCCACCACAACCTGGAGTCTCCTACCAGCACTGGGCTATAGGTTTTGAATGCAATACCTGTAATGGCTAGCATCAATTTCTATTCCTTGAATCTACATGAACTAGCCCTGATGAGCCTTACACAGGCCTTATTCAATTGTGCTAGAGAAGCTGGATTTTTTAATTTTTCTGGGAATGCTGGCTTAAAGCTAGAAGCAGTGAGCAAACTCAACTGCTTTCTGCTTGGTAGCCCAGAATAGGGGTAAGAGTCTAATCAGACAAGTCACATACAGATTTTAATCCTCTTTCAGAAGCGACCTGCCCAAATTGTGAAATACACAGCACAGCCTATCACAGAAATCCAGATGCAAAATCAGTGGCTTTGTGACCCCACTCCAGAGCAGTACGGGCAAGTAAATCTCTCTTACTAGCACGGAGGTCATTTGTCAGTAGTTTGTAACTTACTACAGTAGCAAAGAAAACAGTGCTGTCTGTAGCCCTAGAAGCTTAACTAATGTTCCCGTGGGTATTTTTAAGGCAAGCGGAGCTTTTAAACAGTATTTTATATTTTTTTTTGGTAATACAGTGGCAGCATATGCAAAAAGAAAAAAGTCATTACAGCTTTAAACAAAACAAAGCATTAAGAAAACTAAAAGGTGACCTAAACATTTGTTAATAGCAAGCCAGGTGGTATTTTTTTTCCTACTGCTCTCTAGAGTTCTTGCCACAAAATGTGGAGTAAATCCTGCAATCATAATAAAATCAAGAAATCCTGGAAAGGGGGCAGCCTTTTGCTCAGTAGGAAGGAACTCTTTCAACTCTTTCTCCAAAGACAGATGTGGTTTAAATGCAGAGAAGATCCTTAAAGTTGATGTTTCAAAGTTGAAAGGTGTTTTTATTCCACAGAATCCATTTTTCCTGCAGGAAATTTTATTGTGTTTAATTCAGAGCAGAGATACACTTCTCTGATATGCTTTTGTTTCTCCTATCCATTGCCAGGGGTTTGTCTGAACAGTGGATCTCAAATCTGAGATTTTCAGTAGCAGTTCAGAGACTCCCTCTCCTCTCTCCACCACAAGTGTGTATCTGGCTACTGTTCCCCCTCCCCTTTCCCACCATGTATCTCCACAATCAGGACATAATGATCTGGGTTTACCGCAGAATCCCACAAGTGGTACTGGATAGACAGGCCTTGGCACCTGAACCTCTCCCAAGCCCTGGCTTCTGACAGGGAAAGCCGTGCATCCTCTGTCAGAAGCCTCCCAGAGATCCCAGTCTCCCCTTTCCACCCAGCACCTTTTTCTTCCTTCCCTCCGAGAATCCAGAGAGGAGCTGCTTTCCTGCCTTAGCTCAGTCAGGTTTTCAGGGAGGAGGCAGCTGGGTAGAAGGGAAGTGTCTCTGCTTTGAGAGCCATCACTTCATCTGAATTGTAGCCACACATCCTCCCGGAAGAAAGGACACATGCACACATGTGCAGTGCAGTATGCTTAGGATTTCTCCACTTCCAGTCTTATACCCATCTGCAGTTTAGCCCATAAACAGAACTTCCCCACTTGATAATTTTTAAGTTATGAGAAACTTGAGAGCCAGCAGAAACTGATTTGGAGCAAGGTGTCCAAAAGATCCCTAAAAGGAGATGGGACTAAGTCAAAACCATGTTTCTGATCATATCAAACAATTTGGTAAAGATCTGTTTATTACCCAACAATGTGACGATGTATACAAAGACAGTGTGGAATGTGATATTTACAGGAAATTTTAGTACATCATGCACAGATACTATTGCAATGTGATTTTAATAGTTCCAGAATGTTAAGCTGAATAAATATTCCTTGCTTCAAAAAAATCATTTTTACTGTTGCATAAAAATATATAATATTGCACTCTTTACAAGGCCAGCAGTTTTGCATATTGATTTGTAACAAGTGGAATTCTACTTTATAAAAATAAGCCTTTGTGAGCAACACCCCAAACCAGGGAGCACAAAAGCACCCCAAACCCACAATGTTTGTATTTTATCTCGTAAATAAAGGACATCACTTCAAATGAGCCAGGGAGTTTTTCAGTCTGTATTTGGACCTTACATTAACATTTAGACAGTGAAAAACATGACTAAAGCGATCCCATACAATGCTGCTACAGTATATGCAGTTTAAAAATTCAATTCATACAGTACATAGCCACTTGCTTAATTGAACCACAGATCAGCCTTTGTGTCATGGACTACGAAAATACTTTTCTTAAGTTTTTCTAGTTTGAAAAGTTCTTCAATTGGGGAGTTGCAAGAATTTCTGAAGACTGTTTGGAATTTTCAAAAGAGGTGGAAAGATTTCTTGCGTGTACATCATCTTCATCACAACCTGACAGTTTCATACACAGTGTTCTGAGGGCAGATAAACCTTAAACATGAGAAGATACAGCAGGTCGTCTGTATGGCAACAGCAGAACACATCAATGATGAAAAAGCAAAGCAATTTAGAAGAAAAATATAACTACATCAGACTTGCATTCTTGGTTTACCATTTGCATGACTAGCAGACACTCATTCATGGTGTCAGGTTTAGAGGTCTTCAAATCCATCAACTGAAATGTTAATTTTTGATCTGGCCTAACAATTCAAATTTGTTGAGCCTTCCACAATGGAGACTTATTTTTTTGTCCTCAAAAAATAGCACCTAGGAATAAATAACATATTTGCACACCGTATCTGTGTAAACTCTTCCAAGTCATCAGATGCCTATGAACATTGATTATTCAAGCAGTTATTCAAACATTTTACAGCGTATTGAACTCCAATGACACTAGAACAGGAGCACATCTGTGCCTTCCTTAATACCTTTTTTTTTTAGAGCTCTGGAAGATAAGCTGTGTGTATTTATATAATATATATATTCTGCCACAGAACTGCAATAGCTAGGTGTTAAAGTTTGGGAGTTAGCACTACAATAAAAAGCAAACCAAAATGTAATCTAACTATTGCTTCATGTTGCCATGAGGTGTCTATACCCATCACTAAGACAAATATTTTATTTTTGTCTGTTGTAAAGACTGTTCTAACAGAGAAGATGGCAAAAGTTACAAATATAAAGGTAACAGAAGTTCAATTTTTAGCATTACAATACCATAAGATGGTGCAAAAAGCACCTACGAAGTTCTTTGCTTCTCAAAAAAAGCAATTTTAAGTGATCTTGGATTTTAAGTTTTGGGTTGTTTATCTGAGAGCTAACTATACCACACTCAACTAATCAGGTATACATATGTTGACATTTTAACAGGTATTTACAGAACTTTACGCTGTCGATACTTTACAACAGAAGAGGAGGAATAAGCATTATCAATCAATTTTTTAAATACTTCTGCCCAAGAAGTGATTTAAAAAATATATTATTAGGTTTTATATTGCAGCATTTTGACTCATATGTTAGAGCATTTATAAGTCACTTTGCTGGTATTGGCGTATATGACCAGAGCTTCCTGGTGACCTGGATATGCTTCAAATTTGTGCATGCACATATGTAATTTTACACCACCTTAGACAGCTCTTTTTAAAACTCTATTCAGTCATTCTAGAGACATTCAAACTACTTCAAAATCCAGTTAAATAAGAGATTCTATAATCTATTTTGGATTTAAAGTGCATCAGAGATATAATTTAGCAGCAAAAATGGTCATCACCCAGCCGCATAGCTGCTAAGGAATGAATAGAACATGGGTAACTTCAAGCGCTGCTGGTCCTTGCGACACCAAGCTATAACATTTCCATCACTGTTAGCTGTGAACAAGTGATGACCATCACAGGAAAACGTAAGGCTGAAAAACAAGAAGACAATCTATTTTTATATCAGATTTCGCTGTTTAAAATGCTAAAAGACATTAAAACCCCTAAGAGTATAGCCAACAAAGATTAGCTCTCGGGAGAGGCCCAGTGTATACATTAACGTAGTAATATGTTTGCATGTACCTGCTTATTCATTTTTGTAACTACAGCTTTGTCCAGCAGTTCAACGTGCTGTGCAGCTCAGTACTCATTTCTTTGCAGCGTCAAAGGGCAGGATCAGTAGCAGCATCCTACTCTTTTTCCCTGGGCTGCCCCTACTACTTCTGGAAGGAAGGCTTTTCAGCAACAGAACTCAGTGCCCTCTGAACTTGCTTGCTGACAAAGGCAGAAACCTAAATCCATCAGATTTCATGGCACAGCATAGGACTTTTGTTCAGCCAAGCATTTCTTGAGTTATAACAGTAGTAAAGCCCTTCAGTCATGCCATGGGTAATGTTAGAGAGCATGAAGGTCAGCATTCATTTTCTGTCTCATTTAAGCAGGAAACTTTAAATTATTAAATAGCTACTAAATCATTATCAACAAGCTTTGTGAGATACACTTCCTAAAGAAGGTAACAAAGACAGTAACTGCTATCAGACAATGTTTTGTGTTTCTAAAAAAATGGTGATTAGTGGTTTGGGTTTTAAAATGATATTTCAGCAAAGGTGAAAACAAAATTTTTCAGAGTAACATGAAGATGATAAAATTTTGGCATGGCTCTAAGACCTCTGTGCAGGGTACGGTACCACTGGGGATTTCAAAGACTTGATCCTCTGACTGTGTTCTGAAAACACTCTGGCATGAGAATAATTCTGCTTATATAAATCATTGAGGGGACTGCAGAGAAAATTACACAAGCACTCCAAAATGGCAGCTTCCAGGCTCCTCTGAGTATCCTTTAACTCCCTTCTCTCTCCTTCCAGCATCAGAAAAAATTGGTCAGGGAAAATATAGTGTTTTCATTTATTTCTGAGGGGGAAAAAAAAAAAACCCTCTGTCTATTTGAGTCTGACAAAGCTAAGATTATCTCATGATTTTTTACACAGATTCTGGGGAAAAATATTAAACCTAAGAATAAGAAGAGTAGCTATTGTTCAGTTCTCAAGGGAATCCTGCTAATTTCTGTCTGCCAGCAGCAGAACCTAGTTATTACTGTCATTAAAAATACAGTACACTTGTGCTCATTTTGCTTTCTTGAATAATTAGTAGGATTGCATTTCTCTTTTTAGACATGGGTGTTTACCTCCTGTACTCACATCAAATGCACATTCAGTACACAAGGCTATCTTGTTGTGGTCCCTCGCCCCCAAAGAAAAATCCATTTATCGTATACTTATGATTTTTTTACCTTACAATAGGTTTGGCTGACTTCGAAAATGTTATTTCTCGTACTGGCTTCAAGTCCCATGTACTCCACAGTCTGAAAGAAAGTAATTTTTCTTCACATTTAATTTTACAAATATTTCAGTGATAAATACAACCTATTTAGCAACTACTAGGATTGGAAACTGAACAACAGCTTGTCCACCTTCGTTAAAGCTAAATATCAGCATGATGTTCAGCTACACGCTCTCAAACTGTGAGCCTAAGTTATAAAGCATTTTAATAAATACAAGTTTCAAATGCTTACCTTACAACTCCATTTTCAAGCCCCCCTGCAATTACGTTGACAGACACTCCTTCAGGCTGGTTAGAGAAAGCAACAGAGCAAATACTTTCTCTGCAGTGTACGTGTCCCACGAGATCACCGTTAACTGTCCAAAGTCTCAAATCACTACCCCCTCCAACTGCAACAGAACACACAGAATGGCAGTATTAAAAAAGAGTAAGTCTAGACTACAGCTAGATCTATGCAACAGAATCTTTAAGTGTTCAAGAATTCAACCTCTTGAAAGGTCAGAAGGTTTAAATGACTGAGTGGTGTGTGCTGCAGCAAAGAATTAACTCTTCCCTCCTTGTGTGACAGGGAGCATGCAAACCACCAAGCCACTGCAGAGATTTAGAAGACAGCACTTCATGTTTATCAAACATTGTACTTACAAAATGCTGTATGAATTTACTTTTAATAACCAATTTTCATGTACTAGCAGGGAAGCACCTAAGAGGAAATTCATACTATCTACTTTAAAACAGCTAGTTGTTGTACCCTGGCTTGCATTTTAAGCAAAATACTTAAAAGTAGCAAGCACAATTATCTTACCTGCTTATCTGGGATTATTTGATTCTATCAAAGAACTAATAACCCAGCCACTGCTTTGTCTTAAAAGGGATTGAAACTTATGTCCCTTACCAATTAAAGAATACAATCTTTTCCAGAAAAATTGGTTTGTGAGCTACAGAAATTGAGATGAAAGTCTCCATGCCAGTTTAAAAACTTAATATTAGTTTTCTGAAACTGCCAGAATAGTTTCCCCTTGTCCTTTAATACTACAGACTGTAGTATTTTGCTTTTCTTTTCCTCTTAATACTCTCATCCAGAAACAGTACCATGTGGAAAACAAGACAGTACAAAAACCTGCTTTAAAATAAGATGGGAGAGTATTATTTCCCTCTGTAGGAGCCCCAATACAAATATCTACTATTTCTGCTTTAGTGTAGCTGTTATTCCTCTTTGCTTTAAACTAGTGAATAGCTAAACAAATCTATGTTTGCTTATGGGCATATGGAAGCCTTTAAAGTGACAGAGTGAATAACAAATTCTGTTGCTCTGTAATACACTGTAATCCCCTAAAGAACTGTACCTTTGACAATAAATCCCTCTTAAAAAAGAAAGCAGCCAACTTCACAGAATTTAGGCCTCACAGGAATCTGTTGAAATTTCAAGTCTTTTTATAAAGAGATCAAGCTGTTCACTTTTGTATCTCTACATTTTACTCAAACACCTGCCTAATTTCTCCAGAAATTTATATGTTACTATGTAAAAATAGAGCACTGCTATTTGGCCAAATGCATCCTCAGATGATTAACATACACTCAGTAACTAATATAATAGCAAGTCTCAATTTATTTGGTCTGCAAGTCAAAACAGCTTTCATGACTGCCAAATATACCTGAATCACAAACTGTTGCAATATCACCAGTTGTTTCGCTAGCTGAAACTGCAGTCACAGGACTCTTGTGTCCAGCCAGACTCTGAACATAGCACAGCCTGAAAAAAAATAAATAAAGAGAGCAAGCTTAAAGTTCAGACTCAAACACAGTAGAAGTTTCTTTGAGGAAAATATTTAAGAGCTATATTAATTTCAATCAACAATTTGCATGAGGATGGTATTTTTCAGTCATTCTAGGATGGTAACAACCTTCATGGGAGAAAACAGTCAGGGTTTGACTTCACATTAAGATATATGTGAACCAAATTCAGTTAACTTCAAAAGGGTAAAAGATACCCAAAAGCTGGAAAACAGGTATTTGAAAGGAAGCCATTGGAAAAAGTTACATATGTACTTGTACCTGTTCAAATCCCATATGATGCAGGTCCCATCTTTGCTGACACTTATCATTATACTGTATGGCTTGCACACAAACAAGCTTGTTATTTCTGCTGTGTGACCATACAGATGGACTTGTGACTCCATTTCTATCTCTGAAGGCTGAAAAACAGCAAGGTAAAACAGGAACTCAAAAAAAAAAAAAAAGTCTTTTTCTGAAAAGGATACACCTAGGGGCAAGTTTAATTCTTAGATCTCAAAAAATGATTCCTGTTGCTTTTAATGTCATCAGTTTAGCAATATTGCTAATGCTTTATAATGTGATAAGCCATATATATCATTAAAGTTCAACCTTTTGCTTCCAGTGCTTTAGTCTAAGCAAGCATTTTGATGTAGTCCAATGAATCAAAACAAAGAACGATTGTACTTCTTCCATCTTAGTTACACACCTTGAAATCAGCGGATTTGTTTTCTGCAAAACTGCTGTTTCCACATGACAGCAAAATTAGTCTCCTCAATATTTTTGCATCTAGAGGAAGCACTTGGAAACATAGAAGGAAAACCCAGCTCAGCAGTTATCACAGTGTACAATAAATTACTGGGAATTCCTCAAGCTGGCGCCAAGTCCTTCAGTGTTACCAAGTTGGAAAAACACGCAGGAAGTCAAGTTTAAATATAGAAACTGCTAGATAAAAATTAAAGCAAATAAAACTTCTTATTCAAGTTATATAATTTGAAATGATTCAGACTTCCTGAAAACTGGCTAAGTCGAAGGAGCTGCCTAATCAGAATACTAAAGCTTTAATTAAGACAACTTGCTGTACAGAGATTAGAATAATCTTTGTAAAAAGAAAGGAACATTTTTCTGCTTGTTTCCTCACACATGTCAGAGCATACTGTCTGCATTTTTGTATGAGGGTACAGGATGCATGTATCTGTAGAAAATTTACATGTTTTTATGCACTAAAAGGGATAATATAATCTATGTAATACTACAAAAGTCAATATACTTTTTGACAATGGGAAGAGCTGCTATTTTGCTCTTTCTACTGAGCGTCTCATCCAAGACAGATATACTTATGAAAGTATCCAGTTGTCATTCTCAGAGCAGTGTAGTACGTCACATATGCAGATCCTTCTTTAATCCTTGCTCAGTTTAGAGAAAAAAATTCTACTGAATTTTTCCGTAACAGCAACAATCAAGACTTCTGATTTTCTGAAGAACAATTGATTTTGATGATCCTTTTACTGTGTTTCTCCCACCTCCTTTTAAGTGTTTGCTGTTGATCTTCATTTCAACACCTGAACTGAAAGCAGGATTCACCTTTAACAGCTTCTCTATAGCACCAATAGCAATGGTTTATTGATTCTTCTCTGGGTTATTGCAATATTGTAATGAAACAAGCTGGAATTTTAGCACCAACTGTATTAAGGTCTAGTAAGTTATGAAATAATTACCTCATGCCTAGAACACCATCTGCTTTTTACTTCCCGCTTGCTTTTAGATGAAAACCACTAAACCAGTATCTAGATGTGGAAAAACATACAGGTATGTATCTACCTTTAAATAGCAGTTCTTTCTGTTGGTTAACCTAAATGATTGGCTACAGCACTCAAGTGGAGAATTTAAATGATCACTGCCCAGTTTTACTCAAACAGATTATTAAAGTGCTCTCTTTCTGTTTGCAAGACAACTCTAATAATTAGTCAGCAAGTGAAGGCTGGAGTAATTTGTACAACCAGAAAACCTTGGCTGAGGTTTTCATGAAGGTATGATTTATTGTAAAGATAGATGACAGTTTCAACTCAGTACTTCATTAGTTTTCTTGACCGTCTTAAAGGCTAGGAAAAACAGTATCTGAAGTACAACACTGAAGTATTTTTGAATTCTGACAGCATGCCTTTGAATTCCCATAATCAATTAACAACATGGTATCTGTTTTATGCCTATGCATTGAATTTATATAAATGTGAAACAGGTCAAAATATTCATGTTTCAAGTACTGCATTATAACAGACTGTTCACTTTAATCACTGAACAGCTGACAAGATGCATAGAGAACAGATGCTAGGAAGCACATTTGCATTCCCTGCAGCCATGACTTGGGTAACTGACTCAACAACAGGAGCTACAAAATTGGCACAAGGTCAGTCTGCCTGGGGCATGTAAAACTGTCAGTGCTCAGAAATTCAGCAAAGATGGTCTCAAAGACAGTATCTGTGCAGCTGAACAAAAATCACTTGTTGCTAGGAAATGCAGGGAACTTAAGAATTACAACCCCACTACTAGTTTCTTTTTAGCATTGCAGAAGGCAAGTATATTAAATTTCTATTTTAGTACCTCAAAAAATTTTAACTGGAACCCAAGTCTCAGTACAGGTTATTTACAAGTTCACTGTTCTGGTGAGCAGTTAAGGTGCCCGAGTTAAGATCCAACTGACTGAAGCTTGCAAAACTCAAAGCTCCGGAAGGCTGAGTGGCAGATCACCAGATACTGGAAGAAAGCCAAGGAAGAAATCTGTGTTTGTGCTCTTCCCAGTCTAAACATCTGCCGTTTGCCACTGTTGAAAACAGGCAACTGGGTAGGCATAGCAGATCATACCAAGATTCCCTCTAGTCCATGCTAATGTAGTGATTCAAAAGCACCAAGAGTACAATACTACAAACATGTCTGGCAATAGCTGTAGCTGTATCAAGCTAAGTCTGAGAAATCAGTTTAATTTAGTTGTGGCTATGGGTTAATCCTGTAGACACACTTGAAATGACCTGTCAAGAAAGTTGCAAACTCTCTGTTAAAACTATGAAGAGCAGAAGTTACTGCTGGAAGAAGTCAGACAGAAGCTCAGAAAAACTCAGTCTGAACCCAGAAGATGAATTTTGAGTTCTATTTGTGTTTTCATACCATGCTTATTACCACATAGTATCAGTGCGATTTTTACTAGTATCTCAGTATCTTCCACTAACACATTAAGTAATGCAAGTTACTTTTCCCCCTTCCCTCCTCACAGTTTTATCCTTTGGGGAATATGACATGAAGAGGCTTAGTGGTTAATATAAACACTATCAGAGATTTCATCCCAGCTCCCTGTAGAAGTACCTTCTGCCTTTGAAATGCTTACTTTGGGGAAACACATCCACGGTTTCAGTTAAGGCTTTGAAAGGCTCTGTCGCCTTCACAGAAAAAGTTACTCCTTAATGTAGGGAGCTTCATTGTGTCAGAGTGCTTCAATGCCAAGCCCTTGCCTGAATACAGTCAGAGCCGTACGTGTAATCAGTTACGCACCCAGATGACGAGGGCTGACTAAAGGCTAGCACTATGCGAACAACAGCTTAAGAAAAACCCACAAATAAACATGCTGAGATAAACCTAGCAATGTCAAAGAGGAACCTTCAAAAGTAAATCCTAAGCACTTAATCTTTAGCAATTGTCCCAAATTCTCCTTTTCTCACTTTTCCTGTTAAAAAAAGACTGTAATAGTGAATACAGCTAAATCCTTAAATATAAATCCTGTCCAATGGAACTTACCGTATTGCTAGTGAATCTGTTCATATATGCTGTGATGACACCGGATTTACTACCTGTGAAGAGCTGACAACTGTCTGGCACCCAAGCACAACTTGTTACCTTGAAAAGACATAACAAAGCCAGAAAAAATTTGAACAGAAACTATTCTAACTGCTATTTTCATTATGCCATAGCATTTGGTCAAACTGATTCTTTATTGGTTAGCCTAAGAAACGCTAAAGAAATCCAAGAGTTAAAATATACCTGCTCTGGGTCATATTTGCTATCACTTCAGAAACAAAGTAAAGAGGGAAACTGCATAGCCCAGAATTCACAGCCAAAGAACAGTGAACTACTGCAGACTTCCAGAGCTACACAGCCACATCTTCAGCCAAAAATCTCTTCAGTAGAATCTTGCCAACCATTGGAGTGTAATGGAGATTATGCAGTGTTCCCTAACAATCTTTTAGACAATCTTTTTCAGAGGAATCCTAAACTATAGTGGAGTTCTGCTTCTAATGTGAGGCATCCACAAATTTTTCCTATATTAATTTTTCTTGGCACAGAATGTAAGCTTTTATAAATCCACACCAATGTTCCATAGGAGAGAAAAGCTACAAAAATCAAATGCATTCAAAGGGATCTTTACCTAGTACAGGAACACATCCAGGAGCAAGATACACTGGAGCAATGAGGGACACATTCCAAAGGAGAATCAAACAGATTAAAACCAGTTCTGTTTGGATGCTTATCTCCAAGAAAAATGAAAGCAAGAATACCTACTGCCAAGTCAGGCCACCACTTAAACTAGCAATATTACATCGAAGACCAAGAGACTGATTTTTTTTTTTTTTTTTTTTTTTTTTTACCTGATGGAACTGTGAACTCTGTATAAAATTTACTGGAGGCTCACTCTGCTTGCTTTTCAGTCGTAAAATGTTATCAGCATATCCCCAGCTCAGGATAGCCGACCATTGAATATCAGTACTGTGCATGCTTCTCACACCTGAGGGAAGGCATATAATACCGTGTCACATACACAACCAAAGAGCTGATCACTTTAATAGTCAACAATAAAAATCTCAGGTCCACGTTTTACCACAAGCTAGGATATAAAAAACTCCCAAGTTTCAAAGCAAGGTATTTTCTGTTAGGCTATGGCTTATTCTATAATGTACTATAAGCAAACACAGTTTTCAGAGACTATGTCAACAGTCAGTGTTCTCCAAAGACAATCTGCAACCTGGACAAAGCTTTTTTTTCCCGGAAATGGCGCGTCTATTGGGAGTGGAGAAAAGGGGAAGAGGCTGACAATACTTCCTAGCTAGAGAATTCAAGGAGAATGTTACTTATTTTTTGTTGACTAAATGTGAAGCCATTTATTTTTAACACACCTTCACTAGTGCATGTTACAAAGACAACAAGAGTATGAGAACCTATTCGTACATTATCAATAAGAATCCCTCCAAGAAGTTTCTCTGAAAGCAGAAGATCCTTCACCTCTGCTTTTTACTGATAACTTTCCTCAATCTCTGCCTCTAAAAACCATTCCTTTAATTCTCCTTTCTGTTGCCACATGTTCTTTTCACCTGTTCTTCAGTTCTTCTTGGACTGAATCTGCTGGGAAATTCTAAAGTTAAATCCTCATGCTTCAGTCTCTTTAATGAAAAAAAGATCAACTTAATTACAGGATGCCTCTATGTAGTTTTGAAAATTACAAGTAAAATTCCACACCTCGAAGAAAGATGCACACATGTGGAAGCTGTTACTGGATTTCTAAATCAATCTTTGGCAAAAGAGACTAAATTTGGGAAGTTCCCTGGAGAATAATAGTAACATTATATTTCTTTTTTTTTGATGACTCATTTTTGTATGTACGTATCACGCATGTAGAGAATAAGCACGAATTCATACCTTGCTC
The DNA here is from genome assembly GCF_000687185.1 of Egretta garzetta. Lineage (NCBI taxonomy): Eukaryota > Metazoa > Chordata > Aves > Pelecaniformes > Ardeidae > Egretta > Egretta garzetta. Next base: position 776,095 of record NW_009260484.1, on the reverse strand, counting down.
TTTGCTATATATCATCAAAAGGCAAAACTTGCGGGACAAACCGCAGATAGCTTTAGTTGGTAAAGCCTGGAGAGTGCCAAACCTTTCTCCATGTGGTTGGCTAAAGCAGACAACAGGATCTGGAGCAGTTGGGGAACCAACATATTCTCCCCACTTCAAGCCTTTTATCCATGGTAATGGACTCTAAAACAAGAACAAATAAGATTCAGATCAAAAGGTGGTAAAAAGTTTTCAGAAAAATATTATCTCTTTAGTAAGGGAGAATCATTCATAACACATTCCCGTAAGCAATCACGTGATAAGTACTGCTGAAGTATTCTAAAAATACCAGAAAGACAAGTATGAAGCACTGTAGTATCATCAGAACAACTATTATCTTTAAGGGAGTTCTCCCACTTCTTTATGGGCTGAAATAGCAAGCTTGTAGTTCAAGTAGTTTAGGGAAAAATACTGATTTCTTTAAATGCAAGGATTTGATTTCTCACTGGACTTTAGGGAAAACAAGCATTTGAAGTGAAGAAAGCTGAACTGTCCTACAGACAATGAAAAAGTTGAGGATGGAAGAAAGCACAGTACATGTTTACCTACTATAGGTTTGCACACAGATTCCAGAATTCATCACTGAAAGTATAAAACTGGTTAAGTGAAACATTTTCCAACACCTATTTGCTACAAACAATATAAATTCAGATCTGTTTGACACACAGTACAGCACAAATGCATGAAAATAATTTTCACTATCACTTCACTGATTTTGTGTATTTTCTTTACAGTACAATATGGGCAGTAAGTTGCAGCTTTAGGAAGGAAACTAAACATAAGGGTACAATAATTACAGCACATGAACATTAATTAAACCACCTTACAAATCAAAATTACATACTGGATATATTATTTCTTTAGGGTGTTCTCTGGTTTCTCTGAAAGCAAACTGCACTAGTAGTCCCATGGCAGCAGGAAGTTCTCCTTCCATGATAAGCCTGGATCCAGGTCTGCTAACATGTGCTGCATGGAACAGCTGGCGAGGTGTTTGCCCGTATGTTTTTATCATTGTTTCAAGGGCTCTTCTCTGAACAGAATCCTCAACAGCAGAAACATCCATCCCAAAATAGGTCTAGAGAGAAAAAATTGAAAGAGTAAGAATAAGCTTGTCCAGTTTTGTCTTTGGGAAAGATTTCTCAACAGATGCACATGAATTTAGAAACAGACTCTTCAGTTCTCTGGTTAAGACTTGGGCCAGAAGCCATCCCACAATGGCTGTGCTGATCAAAGAGCCACTTCTTTATTGGAGATAACTGCCACTTTAAGATTTATCGTGTGAGCTGCTCCTACCCATATTCCATGACTAATTTCTGTCAAAGAGGTTTTCTTAGTAGACCTTTACTAGTTTGTGCAAAAACAGAAGCATTGCTGATAGTAAACAAAAAAAGTCGAGAAAGTTTGTTCTCTGTACCTCTAAATAACATATTAAACCTCTGGGTTAGGGTGGGGAGGGAGGAAGAACCTTCATATTTCAGGAGTGGAAATTCTTTCCTTTCTCTATTTGTCTTTCTCATGTCTCTCTAATTGTATACTACATACTTTTCCTCAGTCACACTGACAAAGGCCTTGACTTTTCACTTTAAAAAACAATGAATACAATCACACAAACTTAATAGTTGAAAGTTAAGGTAATAGCAACTAAATCAATATTTAAAGACAAAAAAAAAATCCGAAAAAGGAAGGAAAGCATCTGGATAGCTTTTTGAAAAGTAAAAAGCCACCACTGCCAAACGCTACTGTTTTATTAGCGCTTCCAGCTATAGAATGAACACTAAACACAGAGAACACATTTGAATGCATTTGAAACCAGGACTGCCTGGCTGAGCAAGCCTTGCGATAGTAAGGACTGCAGCTAGAGAATACAGAGATACCTGTGTTACAATTAAGTAGTGAAACTCTGGAATACTTTACATTAAATGAAGACTTATTTGGAATTAAATTTACTGGAGGGGAAGTGGTCATTAGAGGGATGAAACACAAGATGTATATGAAGGGAAGAACACAAATAATGAGCTCAGGACAAAATGAACTATTTTAACAGTCTCAAAAGCTGCAGTACAATCTGCCTAAATAAAAGGCTTCTTTTGAATGAGACAGAAACAGGTACACACAAATGCAATACCTGTTTACCACTGCAAACAACTATCCAGAAGGTCTAAGACCCATGCCTGATCATCTCCATTGCCCATCTCAAGGCAAGAAAGATGAACAGAAATTCGCAAACCCTCACAACAGTCCCCAGGATCTTATCCGCTGTGCACTGAAATGGTTAAAGCCTTTTCTTATTCAACACTTCATGAGCAAGGGATCTTGCTTCACACTGGATGCTTTCCAAGCAAGTCAGATTGAACTTTCCCCCATTAAATTACTAAGTACAATGAACAAACACACTGCTTAGCAAATACTTACTGCAGGATGAAAGACATTAATAGCCTGAACAGAGGCCTTGCCTTTCTGCTTATAACCAAACACCAAGTCAATCCAGTGACAGATTGTCTGGGAAACGTGGTCAGACTCCAAAGCCTGACGATGAATCAAGATGAATAGACGAGGATCGTTACGAGCCCAAGGTGGAAGATTGACATGATTAACTCTGTCACCATTTTGACGTACTCCAAAATCAAAACCTAGAAACACGGAGTGAATGTTCCAACATTTTAGTTGGCAGTAACTTCAAAAAGATCATTATAGGGTTCTATGAAAGCTAACTGTTAAGCACAGTGATTGCTGATCAACAAAGCAGCACCATTAACAAATCCCCTGCCAAATACATTCAAACTGTACATACTCATTCAAATGGACAAATCAGACATTAGGAAACTCCTTTGCACCTCTGACATAATTATGAAAAAAACTTCCCTTAAGTCCTACATAACAGCTTTTGTAGCATATCCCACAAATTCATACCAGATTTCTCCCATACATCTACTGCTTAGCATATTCAGTCAATGGCTATAAATGTCCTCAGTTTCAACCCACAGGCTCAACTGTACAGCTGTTTTGGGTATATAGCTTTGGTATCCTCTTAGTATACCTTCTCTGTTAACCAGAAAGTCAGGAAGGTAGAAAAATTCTGGAATAAGCTCCTTTACGTCAGTCATTGATTCATATGAAGAGAGTCGCCAGGTTGTATTGGTAGAGTGAAAAGTTCTGTCTGGGATGTCAAAACTTTGATCTGTAAAGAAATCCAAACTGCATTTGTTACATCAGTGATGGACATGGTAACAGTTGCACATCTGCAACTTCAAGTAGTTAACTGCTCTCCAGTTATCTGAGAGCATTTAGAATTCTTCTATCTCAATTACTATGTGTTACACATGGACTGCAAGCCAAATATAGATCAGGTTTTTATTCTACATACACTGAGGTATAAATGTAAGATGTACAGCTTTATGGTCTAGCTTGATAATTTCAGAATGGATCTAATGTGAAACCATACCAGATTTAATTTTACTAAACTCAGCTATTTGGAATTGATAAGCTATGCTAAACAGAGTAACATACTGGGTCACTGGGACAAGGCCCAGATGTGAAAGGCAAGTGCAAGCAAAAGTAACCTTACCTTGATAGGCTAAAAACATTTTAGTGAAAGGTGGCAATCTAACTAGGAAATGAAGCACAGTTCCACTGTTGGAATAATGAGATCCATAATGATACGGCTGTACAGGGGGCATTGGATCATCTTCTCGTGCTCCTTTACGGTATTCTTCTTCTAAATACTAGAAAAGTAGTAGGAAAAAAAAATCTCAAGCGTCCTGGTTAGACTGCCTTCCAATAACAAAAATAAGAGCTTGCCTAAGTTGTTTACAAATAAAACTTAAACTTTTAGAGCAACATACATTCAAAAGTGATTTGGAATCAAATACATTTTAAGTGTCTAAAGACGTGATAACTTTTACAATCCAGTTAGGTGTCGAAGTCTTAAGCCAATTTAAATGTCTCATTTTCCATTATTTATTACTTTTGCTCTTTCTCCGCCCCTCCTTGTTTTCCAACACTGCAGAGTCATTGTACAGACTTTTCAATAGTAAATGGAAAAAACCAGCATTTGCAAATACACTAGATCCTGACGATATAGACGTAAGTTTGAAGGTCCAGCTTGAGATGCTTTCCACACTCAGTATGTTGTTATTTCCTACAGCCCTTAAAACATTCTGAAGAGCAAAAATCAAAGAGCACTGTAATAATAGTAGGGCATGTTAAATTAACAAGGTACTTGAGGGAAAACAGTTTTTCTGTTATCAAACAGAGAATAGCCACAAGTTCCACTTAAGTAATTTCAAATAAACAGCAATTAGTTACCTTCCTGATCTTTAGGCATTTTTAAATATATGTATGTTCATATGTAAGAAGCTATCAATTTTACCTCTTCAGCAGTATCACATGGCAAGACTAAATCGATTTATAATTTCAGGTACAGAAACAGACAAACAGAGGTTCCAAGCATGCTATAAAACAATTCCCAGGAAATGCAGCATACTGGAAATAAGACTTCCATAGACATAAAATACTGGATTTGTGGTTTCTTTTCCCCCATCGCTATATGTTAAAAAAATTAAAGCACAGGAAAAGGCAAGAAACAGAAGTTATCCAGATTACCTTGTACGTATCCACATAACGATCCTCTTTTTCTTTAGACTGCACGGCTATTGGTTTGACCAGATTTCTGTAACAGAAGTAGTACTGATATCTTGTCATTTTTATAAAGATGTTGATTCACACCATTTAATAATGCATTATTAAGAATAGTGCCTTTAGTATCATGAAAAGGACAAGTAAAACTCAGTAGCACTTCACAAGAGAGTTCAGAAAATAAAAAGGCCACTTTTACTTAGTGCTAAAGGCAAACTCAGATCCACAGGCTACCCCACAGCACAGTAACAATGTCAAATCAAGGGCATCATATAAAGGCAAAGGCTTTGTGCACACAAATGCTAAATCAGTTTAACAGAAATTTGTTAGGGTGAGACAATTCACTTGGATCTATTCACAATTAAGACAATATGATTTTGTAACAGGGAAAATATTTTACAATATTATTTTCTTTTGTATTTGATTTTTGCTAATCAGCCTGGACGTCTTTAGTCACATGAATTTAAACATACGGCTTTTATTTAAATCGGTGGACTATCCATATCATATTAAGACGGTATACGAGTCCAATTCACAGCATCCTTTGAATATACACACTCATAATACTATACATTTTATTTAAATGTCTGAAGCGAAGCAGCCACTTATTGTAAAATGCCCAAGCTGCTATGGATGAGGCTTGTCCCTGAATAGACCCATGCACATATGTGTGCAGTTTAGTACAATGAAATTAAAAAGCCATACTGGACAGTCAGTTCAAGTATTTGAAAATAACCCGTTCCAAACATTTCATATTACCTATATACTGATGGATCATTTAGGTCCAGCGTTTCGTTGGTGTAGTCAGAAAGTATAAAAGGAAATACTGGATATTGCATAAGATCATTGAAGGAACGGCCCGCATGTTTGTTTAAATGAGTCAAATATTCAAAGTTAGTAATCTGTCCTGTGCACCACAGGTGGGTCAAAGCAGTAATGTTTCCATATTCCAAAAGATTAGGCAAATTGTTAGTTAAGATGTTGTGGTACACATCGTCACGGACCTAGAAGAAAACACCATAGGTTTAATCATATAATTTAAAAAGCTTCAAACTTCTAGGACTTACTAAGTTCCTCTCGTTTTACACATTTCTGCTCTAATGGAATAACGTTTAGTATTACTAAGATTCTTTAATGTCTTAATACATCAGAGATGCGTTTTACAACATGACTGTGTTTGTCTAGCTGAGTGACTTTTTTTTTTTTCAAAGGTATTAAGCAGAATTTAATTAGTCCATGCAACAGGTCTCCTTAAACTAATGTGTGAATGTATGTGTTAGGAAGACACAGCAAAATGCTCCTAATGTTATTATCCATCAGTGCCACGTTACCTTTGTATTATCAAAAGCCAAGAGTAAAGTTCTACCATTTGTTAGAAATATTTCCACAGCATTGTCTCTCAACTGCCACCAGCGCTTATGAACTTCCTTTATTTCCTCATAGGTCCAAGAAAATGATGCTGGTTCAGTTTCTCCATGAAAACTCTGCAGAATTTGCAATTGACAAAAGTTATTTAAACAGTACATTTTTCCAAACAAGAAACCCTTCAATGGGGGCAATTTATAACCATACAGCATATCAGAAGGCAAACTTTTAATTTTGCTGTGATGCTTTAAGACATTGTTGTGATTTTCTTCATATGTTTCCCATCCTCCACTCTCTGCATCTCTGCAGTGGGCAGAACATCGTGCATGCTCCTCAGCTGCTCCAGTTCCCTATCCAACACTAGCACGCAATGCCATACTTTCAATGGCTCTTAAGCTAAAATATGGGACAGCCAACCAGAGCAAGCAAAGCTTTGCCATGAATCCCAATTCTGACAGTTCTATGAAGGACAAAGCACCAAAACAGTTGGTAACATCTTAAACCACAGGAGCTGTGTGCTTACTGGATGCAAGGAAGAGCTCCCTAAAAATAGTTTAAGGCTTTCAGCAGAATAAGCCGTATCTTTATTTTTTAAAAAATGTCTGTTGGATACATAAACCTTAATACATCAGAGCCTTTGTATATCTGAAGAATTAGGTCAGTTCCAGTTTCCTCCATGAAATGGTCCTCTCTTGTACAGGGTAAGGGGGGAGCTAGAACATCCTATTTAATGCACAATTCAAGAATTAGATGCTGTAGAGTACAGCACAATTCATACGCTTGTGAGCTTCTGCACTTCCTTGTGCTCCAGCTTCCAGTAAGGCAAGTTCTCAGGTGCAGATCAAAGCAAGCTCTGCGCATTGATGCTGATGAACTTGGAGCAATGGACAGCAAGGCGCAGAAGCCTCCCCACATCATCCCTTCCTCATTCCCTCCCAGCTCCAGGCCCACATCGTTCCCGTTTTCTGCTATCACCACCAATTCCCACAGCCAGGGGCAACAGAAGCAACACTGAACCCAAACTAATCAGTTGTCCACAGACCTTTAACTAGTACTCCAGCAACCTCAGTGACAGTAGACAAAAGCTACCCATGGTTATAGTTCGGAAAAATGAAAGCTGGACAATATGTTCTAATACTTACTGAATTTTCAATTGTGTCTGAAGCATTGTCTTCAACAAAATACATGCCACATTTTCCTGCAGGAAAAAACAGTTGCAAAAAGGTACATGATACTATTATTTGTATAATCCATCTTAATGTTAGGCAAACAGTGTCCAGGTGTTAAGAATACCAAGAATAGTACCTGGGCAAGACAGTACTTGACAGAAGTAGAATTTAGCATTCCACATCTTTGAGCAAGTGATCTGCAACTTTAAAACTTAACTACAGTCCACATAGCACTCATGTGAACAGTAAGAAGAAAGGCAAAACTGATCTATAAAGTATACAATCCTTAAGAAGTCAGGCAACAGCTCAATTACTTTAAAAATCAGCCAAGTTTGTATATACAGCAGATTCTTAAGACAAAAAGAATATTTGTAAGTACTGAAAATTCTACTTACCTAGCAACAGTTCACCAGCAGTCTCTCTAGAAGGTGCTACACTTATACATCTTCGATTAACTCTGAAATATTAAAGTGCATTATTGCTTACAGATTTATGTACCTTTCAGCACATACCTAAAACTAACAATCTCAAAGGCTACAGCTGAAGATAGACTTTTCAATACTGACTCTAATGGTTCAAATTGCAAGGAAGAAAAGAAAACAGAACCTCAACTTTCTAGACTTGCACATTAGTGTATTTGTGTTTATTTTTTTGTGTGTTCTCTGCAGTTTTTTTAGGCAGTATTAGCACCTGTAGTAGGTTAGGTAAATTGACACAACTTCAGAGAAACAGTAGTAAAAGCAGAGAGGATGAAAACACAGTTGGCTTTTGAACGTGATGGGATCTAGTAGCACTATCTTACATATTTAAGTGACAAATAAGTAAAGAAATCCCAACAAGTTTTCCCGCACATGTCCCATCCCCATATCACACAGGATGGTATTTGCTTTTACTGATTTTTGAAGTCATCGAGATAAGACTGTTTTAAGACTCAGAGAATGTACGTGTTTGTGGCTCTAATATTTTGCTTATGAGTATAGCAAAAAACCTACTATTTTTGATGTTTGTCTCTTATCTCACTTGATTTTTTTTTTTTGTTTATGCTTATTTACACAAAACAGTGAGGAGGACTGTTTCTTTGGAATGGGAGAAGGTGGGAAAGGGAGGTAAATGTTACCCAAACCTTACCTTATATGTTCACTTGCAGCTTTGTCCTTTACAGTGGAAGAGTGAGAAGAATGTGTTTTGTCTTCAAATAGGTAAGATAACGGGGTTTTTATCACACCTATTAAAAAAAAAAATCAAATATAATAAGGCACTAGTAGTCATTACAATTCAGATACACTCCTAGATGATGTTATAATTACCTTCCTGTTTCTGCCTGTCTGGGAGAAGGTACTTGTTTGGAATAGTTAGGTAGCACCTCTGCAAGCGGCGCCTCTCTCTGTTTGGGCCCTCTGTTGGATCCAGTTGCCAAGAAGTTGGGTAATAGATTGGGTCATACCAGAGCGCTCTGGAAAAAAAAAAAAAAGTTTGGCAGTAGAGGCAGTATAATGCTTATTCATTCTGTTTTCCTTTAAACAGTAGAAAGGTAGAAGTTTCACAGTAGTACAGTGGGCAATTATTTCTGAAAAAGTATCAAAAGACTGAGTTCTGTAGTTTATTTTCATGACTGACTACTTATGAGCTACTACTGTAAGGCTGCTCTTGAAGTTACTAATTCTGATGAAAACAGCAATAAAATGAGTCCAATACTATATTTTGAAAACTCAGCTGCTGCAAACACGATAAAATACTAATTCTGCATCGGCAAAAATGCCATTGTTTGGTTTCTTGTCAAGACTTAACATGTTTTTATCTATACAGGTTAGCAAACACAGTATCTTCATCCTAGCATGGATAACATTACCCTGTTGTCTTACTCCAGTGTAATGCAAAATATGACTTTATGACATTCTTCATTCTATTAGGCACAGCAAAATGTATCTGACAAGAACTTGTCTAAATGGCATAGAAATACTACTCAACTACTCACCCTAAAATAAGGGAATAAATCAAGTATTTTACAAGTCTTTAACCATCAGATGATTAGCAGAAGTAATTCTAATTTTAATACCATCTACATTTCATGTGCCTCTAGTTAGAACAAAAAGCACATTTCAGATATTGAGTCTCTCTCTTGTTTTTTCACTGAGATGAGAGAATAACTTACCGGTCATGGGTAAGCTGCTGAACAAGTTCCTGCCAATGTCTGCTGGCACTTAGCTCTGCCTTATACATCCCCCTGATGTGCTGGATAACTTTCTTCCTTTCCATTCCTTGTGACAGAGACACAGCCTGTGTGATGTCTCCAGCTATTTTAGAAATGTCTTTAGATTTTGTATCCAGACGTTGAAAGAGACTGAGGAAAGAGTTGTGTTTCAAAATGTCAAATAAACACACTGAAGAGGGTAGGCAAGGCACCAAAAGCTTATAAAATACAATCACTTTGGCAGTAGAGATCCATAGTTCTTGCTACAGCAGATGCAGAGTAACTTAGCCTACATAATTTCCACGAGACTCATGAATACCTTCTGCTTCTTAGCCTTCAAAAAAGCTATTACTTGCCACCAAAGACAAGACAAGCCAATCAGAAGATCAATGGCTATATATTAGCATGCTTCACTAATTAGTGTATACTGATTACAATGAAAATCCGAGGTAAGAACAGTAATTTACCACTTCTCAAATATCTTAAGTTATTCAACATAGTGGAGTCTTATCACTTATCTGGACAGACTTGACTAAGCTGACCTTTACAGCTACTACAGTTGCCTGCATCAAAGCAATGTGTGCGTCTCGGATGTGATTTTTATGGCAGAGCCTGAAATATAGATTAATGGAAACAACCTCTTAATCTACCACAAACTACCTAAATTTACATTACATCAAGTAGCAGTAGTCTACGTAGCTTACAAGTGTTCAAACACTATGCTGAATATAATTATATTTTATTCATTGAAGATCAGGGTTAGTTGCTAGGACATTTGCCTTACATTTGATTGCACAGATCACAGCAACAGGAGAGATGATTGGAAAGATACAACAGCTGTAAAACTAAGGGTAAAGTGCCAAATGTGCAAAAAACCAGTTCAGTACTCTGAAGTTCACACAATGCCATTTATTATACAACCTATCAAAACACATATACTTACAATCAAGCTGGTATTGTAACAGCAAAATAAAACCCTGACAGCTAGCAGTGCTGTTAATTTGAAAAACATCTATAATAATCACATAGGCAACTTTGCAACAGGGTATGCTGAACAGAGAACATTTGCACAGAGTTCCTGCACTTACTTTTGCCGATTATTAGCCATTGTCTTCTCCCAAGCAGCTTTATTTACAACTTCTTCCATCTCATATTTCTTCTGATCCTGAATGGAAATTTTATGCATTACTTTTTTTTTTTCAGGTGGATGAAATAAGGAGCAAAGACTAAAGTATACGCCAATTTAAAAAAGAAAGACTGACAAAAATGGTCAACTGGTATCTTCACAGCATTTAAGACCATGAAGTTACTGTGGGTTTATTATATTTATATATAATTTTATAATTTTTTTGCAAGGAACCATAAAAATTATTTTTTCCTGATAGTGAGAGATCCTAGTAGCTTATTATGAACTCCCACTTTTGCCTAGGTTAAGTAATATGCTTAACCAAGAAGCATTAACATGAGCTTCCTGTGAAGCATTGAGTATATGTGACATGAACATTCAGAACCCAAAGAGAATCCCCAAAAGCGTAAGCCATGCACCAAGCAAACAGAAAGCTGCCTGCAGTAAAACTCTGACCCCATACAACAGACAATTGTCTCAAACCCAGTTTTTGAAGTAAAGCTTTTATTCACAAACCTCTTTCAAAGTTTTTATTAGATCTTGTTTTGGTCGTGGGCTCAGGGGAATGCATTTATAGCCACAACATTTTAATGTATTCACAAAATCTCCTGCTGCTCTTTGTTCTTCTTTGGTCATTTCACCGCTGTGATTGTGCATTAGCTCATATAAATAGAGCACTAACTTAGGTCCATGCTAAAAGATGAAGAGAAGGGAAGAGAGGAAAAAATGTATGGTCATTCTCATTTCCACAATACAATATTGAGCAATTTTTTCCTTCAACTTTATTCCGTTTTCTAGTCAGCCTGGACAGGTTTCTCCTACTAATTTTTCTGTGGCTTGAAGAAAACAGCTGCTTCAGTGTTTGAAGACAAACTTTTATAAAACTAGAAAGAACATACTGAAGTTAATCCTCCACATAATAAAACCTCCCCCAGCATCTTGTGACTTCTTAAATGGCCGAAGGAAGGAAAGCCAAGTTTCTTTCCCAAATGCTCAGCTCCTGTAGCCTTGTTTATACTTCAGGAAATAGGTGCCAGACACTATTAATTTTGCATGCCAAGTTTGCTACACTGTGTTTGATTAACAAAATTAGAGCTGACAGGTAATGAAGTTAAGCATACACAGGCCATAAACGCACTCAACATGACACTCCCCCAAAAAAGCCATTGCTAATATATCAGCTGTTTTCTTACTGGTGAAAGCATCAATTTAATTGAATAATGTATATGTGATTAGAAATGCGTAAGTGTCATAGGTTCATCTAATAAGTACTTTCTCTCCTTAGTATACAGTGACAAACTGTTGCATGTCTTACATCGTTTGTTTCATTCTTGCAATTCCTGAAGATCTCAAACAGCAACATTCCTACCCAATTCCTGAACATGGCTTTAAGAAATGCTTTCCCTCAAGCTTGCAGTAACAGAGTATGATCAAAAAAGCTTTTTCCTGACAAACCCAGAAAAGCAAGAAGCTATTCAGCTATTTGAGTTAAGAACATGGAATACACAATCCCACTTTAAAAATTAATAAAGGGTAAATAATAAAAGATAGAGTACTGCTTTGATTGAGGACTGACTGCCTCAAAATCTAGAGGCAATCAGTTCTTATAAGTTTCAGAAAGTCTGCAGTTAGAGTTCCAAGGCAAGGGTAATTCCTTCATTAATCTGCTTTTTCAGGGTACCTTAGCATTCTCAGTAAAATTCCCCATATTAAAACTAGTATCACCTTTTGTTTCTGAACTTCACATAATATGTATTATTTGATGCCCTACAGAGTCAACACATCCAGATGTAATCCTATCTTGCCTCTTACAAAATTATCTACCCTCAGTATAACACAGCAATTGCAGAGGTACACACAGGCATTGTGTATGAGACTGCTTTGTTGTTACACTAAACATTGCCAAACCAGCAGTGAACACCTTTAGCCACATGAAGTTCCAAATAATGGTAAAATTTAAACAAAAAATTGAATATGGGTTTTACAAACTACTCTCAAACACTCTTGAGCTTACTTGCAAAGTTGGGCTAAGACAGTCACGCATAATCTCTTGATGGTTTACTTCATGTGCCATCTCCAAAGCCTGCTTTCTTCCTTGCAGTGGCCTTGCCGGAGACAAGTTGTGCACAAGAAGCCTGCCAAGTTGCGTACGGAATGTATCCTTACATGACAAGAGGATTCTCTTCCACTGCTGCTTCGGTGTGTTCATTCTGCTGGTGCCCTAAATACAAGAGATAATTTTTTAATATTACAGGGTTAGGGCTTCCTTTTACGAAGCTTGTCATGTTACAAAACAAACAGTTAATATGAACAAAATGTAAGACAATAAAGATTTCTCTACCAAAACAGTGCTTAACTTTAGTTTACTGATTATTATTATGGGTTAAAAGGCATTCTACAAAAAACAAAATAAGGGTTTGTTCATTCTAATAAAATAAGCATTTTTCTCTGTCTGCCAATATTAGGAATGCAACTCCTAGCTAAACTGGATATTCAGTCAGAGGGACTATACAACAATCCAAAAAGTGAAAATTGTGATGTAGGGGGTTTAAAAAAAATATCAAAAGGGCTTTTTGTTTGCTTATTTTAATGAATAGCCCTCCTATATTAATCCCTAGTTTCTCAATGGATTACCTCAAAAGATTAGAAACCAGGCATTGGATTGAGGTGCTTGTGCTCACAAGAAGAAACCTGCCATCTTTGAAAAGTTTGAAAAGTACTCCAAGTATGGCATGATGGAATGATAATAGACTTAAACTTAACTTTCCAGAGCTAGAAAGAAAATTAGGTTGAGCTACTTTTTATAAAGATGGCCTAAGGGAAATAAAGAGGCAAGAAGCAGCAAGTTAAGTTTTCCAACATCATCATTTCAAATTACCCAAGAGAAACCTGATCACCTTGGAAAGGTTGACAAGCTAACACCCATACGCTAGAAAAGAAAACTGAGCCCTTCAGCAACAATTGGAGAAAAAAAAAAAAAAAAAAAAAAAAAAAAAAAAGAGAGTTCCCCCCGTTACATCACTAACTCTAAAATATATTCTAGGCACAAATTGCTCAGAAACCCTCCATCATCTAGTGGATGCACAGCAGATCTTGTTTTATAGGCTCCAGCAAACTTAAACCTTGAGGTCTAGAGACAAAGCAAAATTGTGGACTACACAGACATCTGTTTAACCTTTGTGTGCTTGTTCAAGAAGGAGGATTTTGCTAAATGTTAAGGTAAAAATCATAATAGATGCATTTATTATCTTACAGCTGCAGAATAACTGGGAAGCTGAACAGAGTTTAGTGCCACAGCTGAATTGAGAGACGCAGTATGAAAAGCATTTATGGACAGAAGATTTTATGCATAAGAATTTCCTAATAAAGGAACTTTATGAAATACGCTTTAATGTGGACAACATCTAACTACTTACAACAGATACTTTGATTCCTTCCACCAACATTTTGAACATCTCTTTGAGAAAAGGATTTGTTCTGTTCGGCAGTTCTTGCTGGCTTTCTTCGTCAGGAACCTCCATCTGGTATGCTGAAAGTCTGCTTTGACTTGTGGTTTCTGTTATACCCAGTACATCAAGGCACTCTTCAGTAGATGCTTAAAATTTCAGAGGCACATATTGATCAGTATCATCTCAAGCAAAACAATGATCCCTTAGTTGGCATTAAATCAAATACTGACTTTGCCACTATGCTTACCATACTTTTTTTATTTTAACTATCAAAAAGTATTCCTTATTTCAATTGCTTTTTGAGCCAATTTATTCAGCATTTACAGTTAATCACAGAGCCATTCAACTATTTGTCCCACATGCTGAACTCTTTCTCTTGCTTCTGTGGCATTTGAACTAGCCCCCAAAGTCATCAAGTCTTCCTAATAAATGTAGCTATTTCACAGAAACATGCAAGCTGATGCATTTTAAGAGAGCAGATGCTCCCTTTGGCAGAGTTAAATCTTCAGGTAATAAATTGAGGCAGTTAACGCATGAAGGGACTAACATAGAATTAAAATTACTTGTTCAGTTCATTCAGATAAAAACCATATCCAGATTGTCGGTTACATAACACAGACAAATAACAGAGAATGATGTTTTATCGTTAAATCCATTAAACTAGCATCAATGGCATTACTTTCCCCTCAAACACTTCAACACAAATCCCTTTTTCATATAGCACTATTGGCTCTGTCAAACAGAAACGAAAAGAAATCCTACCTAAATAAATTAGTCTGTTAACAGCTAGAACAGTTAGCCTCTGTAACCTTTGCACAAACTCAGTCTCAGTGGCTTGGATGGGATTTTCTTGGCTCATTCTCCGCTGCATCATCATGTTGAATTCCTCACTTGCTAGTGAACGCATTTTCATCAGCAGAGCATCAGACTGAGCAAGTGAAAACTTTCTGGAGCCTTTAAGTAGAGAAGCATTAATAGCATCCTACTAAAACGCACAAAAAATTAATCACTCAGCAACTGCTTTCATCCAGAGAGTTCATTTAAGGAAACAGAACATTTGAAATCTATTAAAATTGAAGGGAACATAAATGTCATTTAGGTGTCTGTCCGTTTCTTTTAAAAGCTCTTCTATTTCAAAATAAAAATATAAAATTCAAGAAGTAATACCATGAAATTAGTTTGTCTTAGTATCAGATTTATTGTAAAACTTGCATATTTTTGTGTAAAGCAGATTCTAAAAAAGTTACTTTTATTCCTGTTTTTACTGTATAGTTAGGATAAAGGATTAAAAATTACCGATACAAAAAAAAATTATTGCATGTTGGAAACTAGCTTTATTAGTACCAATGAGGAGTCAGTTATACTAACAGCTTAAACAGATTTTGTACCATGCCCATTGCCACTAATTTTGATAGAAGTTATTAGTTCTAGCTTATAAGAATATTCCTTAAAGTTTTCTTGAAATGAACTGGTGGACCTTGATTGTACTTGTTTCTTTCAGAAATAACTGTATTTTTTATTGACCTTTAGTGCCTTACCAGATTCACTAATATAGAAATATTTTCATGATATTTAGTAGGCTGATGGAGAGGAGCCTTGAAAGCTGACCATACCAAGACAAACATTCTCATGGTAAACAGGGAATAATAGTGGTTTGTGCAGTTTTTTTGGGTTTGTATTTGAGTTTTTTTAAAAAAATGTCAGGTTTTAAAATTATATCTTTCAAAGTCTTAAACACAGCTTCATTTATATGAGACATACAAATTCAATTTCTAGCCAGAAGACTCCAAAACCTTTACAGAATGATTCACAAGCTATCAAACACAGAGAAAGTATTACTGCTACAGCTAGAATTGCACAAATGTTTTACAAGCACAACCACAGTGGAATATAGGAATCTCACGTTCCCAACTATTAATTTGGAGTGCCAAGTATTTACTTCAGGATGATCACTTGTTAAAAGTTGTGCAACAATGCAATCCCCACATCACAGCTGTGTTACAAGTTACAAGCACTAACTTTACTTTAGTATTTCCCCTATTGTGAAGTTGGCTATTAAAACCACTATGAATGACTTTAAAAACATCTTTACTAAGCAACTTGTGAATTGAAGATAATCACAAAAGAAGGTAATATCTGGCTTTAGAAACTGCAGTGAGAATAAGGGGACTGAGGTTTCCTTTTCATGCCCCACTCCCTCCTCCTAATACAAAAACCCCAAAAGTTCAAAATGGGTACAGGCTACACCATTCTAAGAGAAATATTTATTTATATAGCAAATCCACAGAAAAAGCAAAGCAACAGGACTTGCTTGTATCACTGAAATTACAGCTTGAATGTAATACAATACAGGACAAAGTACAAGAATGCTACACTTTTGCTACTCACCAGCAATGCCTTTACGCTTTTGAAACATTGCACGATATGGCAGAGATGGTGATGGGACTGAACTGGCCTGCTCCTGAGCATCCTGGTTTGCTGTGGTTTTTATTAATTCAATAGCTGCTTGAAGAACTCTTAACTGCAGAACCACTGCCATATCTACAGAGAAAGGCATACAAAGGACATAATGATGTGCTTTACATATCCTCAAGAATTTTTACCAGATCTTTGTCAAAAGTAAAAGGACACAGCACAACATGTCAAGAGCTGTAAAACTCTAGATTCCATGGAAGTCACACAGAAAGTCACCTCGCTATTCCAGATACAGATGGTACACAAGTGAGTTCTCAAGGAAGAGCCACTGAATTTGTTTTCTCTGAAATAAGCTAAATGAAACCGTATAGAACATTTCCCTTTAAATACCCTTAATGAACTTTTACAGTCACTGTTTGTTCAGATTAGCAGTACATAATTCTCTAGCACAAGGCACACTCCTGAAGGAAACTACTACTCTGAGAACCACTTAGAAGAGAAAGAAGATCCATCACCAGAAGACTCCCCCTTCTCCCTCGGCAGGAATATTAATTTAAAGAAAAATCAAGTGGGAGAGGGATTTACTTCTCCAGTCCCGTGACCCCAAAAATAAGCAGATAACTTACTTTGCATCCTTGCATTTTTACTATTTTGAAGATGACCCAGCAGCACAATGAGGTCTTCGACAACACGAAAATACTGAGAACCTGAGGAGCTGCAGGCATGAATTGCAACTGCTACCAGCAGCTGCTGTATATCGCATGCAAGTAACTTGTAGTCATTCAAGGGAATGCTGCAAACAAAGTTGTAGTTACCAGAAACGTGACAATTCTAGTAGACTGTAACCCATCACAAGATCCATTACTATTCCCCTTGCTACTTCTGCCAACCGAACCTAATTATAATATCGTACTAAATATAAGTATGTTACTGCTGAAGGCTAGAAATTGTGATCAAAGACACCTCTTCAGTATTAGCTTTGGCAGATGGGATGCCTGCAAATCTTTGAAATCTGATAATAATACAACATTGCTTTTCCAATAAAACTTTGTTAAATTTTAATGTTAGAATATCTCAGAGTTAAAGAACAGGTCTGAAATCCTGTATTTCTCAAAAAATCAGGATCTCATTTTGTAACAATGCTGAACTAAAACTATACTGGGGTAAAAAAGAAATCTGTATTTCTTCAGGATACCAACTAATGAAATAAATGAACAAAACCCCACCTCTCCTTCCTTCACTGTATAACCGTTCTTAAAGTACAGAATGTTTGTAATTAATGAAGTAATTTTAGTTACTCAAAATCTCAAATATTAAAGTGACAGGCAGCACAGGAGCGGCTTTTTCCGCAGTTTTGACATTGGCTATAGATACAGTAGAATGCTACTGTCTCCTGGGCCTTTATCTTACTGTTCAGGTGAGTTTTATTAGGAAAAGCATCCAAAGCACACACAACATGACAAACTTGCATTTTAAAGTGTCGTTTCACTTGAAAGTTTAAGGTATGGAAAGAACATTTTATATTCCATTGTTTGAACTGAATATCTAAATGTTAACTTTCACTTACAGGTATAATTAAAGCTGAAAACCTCAAAAACAGTGTTTCTTGTACATGGTCTCTGATCATTTTATAAAGTAGAACAAATACAATACAGTAATTTTTGCTGGACTTAAGGTTGTGCCTGGACTATTTTATAGCAACTGATACAATACTCACTTAGTTTCCAGTCCGTTGAGAGCAGCCAGTGTATTACACAACACGTACAGCAAACCGTTATCAAGCAGTAGGTCTGCAACTTTTGAGCAGGAATTTATGATTTGCAGCAGGAGACAGAAGCAGTTATGCAGCAGAACATTATCATACAGAGAATTCTCTATAAGACCCAGAACAGGAATGACACACCATTTTTGAAAGAGTCCAACATTCTTGACATCTTCCAGATCAAATCTATTAACATAAATGTAAGTGAGTGACATGCTTAAAATAACAACTTGGCATATGCAGCTAGTATACCAGTCTATGCCTTTATTTTGGCAAAGATGTAGACGGCAATTTCATACATTTCACTGCAGTAACAATGCCTGTCTACTAAAGGAAGTAAGAGCAAAATAAAACACTTCAAAGAGCCACAAGGAAATTAAGTGCCAAAAAGCGTATCTGAAGCTTCAGCTAACTGCCAACTGTCTACAATACAGATTTCATGAAAACAGAGAGGGGTTTTAATCAGTGTAGAAAAATATGACTCATCTTTCCAGTAATAACTATTACAACTGGTACAGACACTATCAAGAAACCAGATACAACTCGGCATCAATATAAGTTATATATCGACGGACTGCAGGTTTGATAACCTATATCCATTACTGCTGAAGTTTAATTAGGTTTGGAAAATTCTGGCTTGTTGTGATTGTAAAATTCAGAACAGTGCTTAAGACCCTGTACTACTTGTGCATTAATAAACTGGATTGCTTTTCCCAGGTTATCAGCTGATCACATAACTATCATACACAATCCTAAAAGAATCTGAGCCATAAGAATTACCTTTCCAGCCCTATGATCAATCCTGAGGACATAACAGTGCTCTGCTTTGGGGCTACTTAAGCAGCCAGGTTTAAGTCTTGCAGTTAAACAGCAATATTTTTGCGGAGGGCTGAAGATCAGGCCAACAGGCAAGAGTAATTTAGCTACAAAGCCTGCACAAGCAGCAACTGAGGAGCTTTTTGCAAGGTCTTTACACTGCTGACTATACTTAGATGCATGGTTCTCCCCATACAATCATTAAGTAGTCGGACTAATCCTAAAAAATACCATTTACTTTGATAATTGTCTGCTTAAAGGTAATCTCCTTTCCTGTCAATATGAGGTGTCTCTTTGGTTCAATGAAATGGTATATCTGTGGGATTTTCCCTAAAGGATATAGGGGTTTAAACTCAGTGCCAAGCCAAAGAAGCATCTGTGACATCAAGCTTTTCCCTTAATCACCTACCAATATCCAGGAGCAGAAGTCTAGTGACTACTACTTAAAAAATCAGACTTTCATGCAAGATCAGAAAGACTAGGAAGAGTTAAAACTGATTACAGGACTTTCAAAGTGCAAAGGCCTCTGAGGCCATCAGAAGGGTTGAGGGTTTAAAAGATCCCAGCTGACAGCACCCATCAGATGAAGTTGCTTACAAACAGCTTAAGGGCCATGCAATAGTCATAAGGAGTTTAAAACATTTAAATGTTAAAGCTACAAGCAAAACATTTCAAAACCGTTTTGAACAAACTTTTTTTTATGGTTGTTGACTACTAGAAAGAAAATAGGAACTAGAAAGCTATCACATCCTTGCCTCCGTCAAAGTGTACTCCTTGTAGTTCAAATACCAAGTTACAGGACGCAAAAGCAAAGCATTACTTACTCTTCATCCAAGCCAACAGAGCGGCCAAAGAGCATTTCCAAAAAGCATTCTACAACTTCCTGAGTCCCCTGGTGAAGGTACAACTGGTTGGCTAGCAAGGAGAAGCCACGATTCTTTAAGAATTTCTCCTTCTGCTCCCTCCTTGCTCTGTTGAAATATGCATCCAACAACTAAAAAGAAATGCATAATGATGATGTAAGATTTACACATTTAACTCCCTTGAAACTTAAGTTGCCTGTGATTTGAACAATTTGAAAATGAAAATTAAAATTCCAGATCAAAAACTTCAACTGCACTATCGCAACTGCAATCTGCACTGCCCTTGTTATAACTGACAGCTGACTTTATCCTTTTAATCTGAAGACTCTTAGGCTTTTAGTTAAGTTTGGGGGAGGTAAAAGCATACACAACAGTTACAGAATGAATACATAAATACACTCAAACTTTTTATACTTGTTAAATCCCACACTTTGGTATGTATGCAAGTGCATGCATGATTTTTTGGATAGTTTTCTTAATAAAGCCATAGAATCTTATTCTTCTTCAAATTAAAATATAAATTTACTCAAAGTAAATGTCTTGTCAATACTAAAAAAATCCCTGAAAACATTTTGGAGCCTCAAGTCCATGTTCAGGCCACAAATGTGTGGATGGCTCCCCAGAGTAACTGAAAGTCAAATGTGTTAGAAGTCAAAATTTTGCTTGAACCTTATATTTAACATAGCACATCGTGTATTTCATTTTGAAGATATGGTCACTGACTTTTTCCTATATTGTTGCTTCCATTTACATCAGCAATACTGTCATATGCTCCTAAGCCCCTTGGCTTAAATCATAGGCTATATTTATCTATTGAAAGATTCCATGTTTGTGGGTTTTTTGGTTTGTTTGTTTTGGGGGTTTGGGGGTTTTTTGTTTTGTTTTGTTTTTTTTAACCTGTGAAGGTAGAAACAGATCTTAAAATTCAGAAGTGAACCTAGAAAACTGAAGAAAGCAAAATGAATAATATTAACAAAACTGTTCCCCATGTTAACTATGCCGGTTCACAACTTGTTAGCTGAAAGTATTTTATACAGGCCTACTTTAATGACGCCTTGTTGTATGAGAGGAGATGGATGGTTCACAAGAACTATAAGATAATCAGGTTGGATGAGTTTGTCCATGACATCATCTAGCATGGTATCTGGTAGGATTAGGAGAACTCCACGCAAGAGGTCATATAATCCACAACAGATAAGCACAAGACAGTCTTCTGTACATCTGAAAACAGAAGAATATGTTTTACCACAGTTTATTAATAGTCTACAAACATTGAAAGAATGTGTGATTGTTAGCTACTCTTGGGGGGGAAGAGGAGGAAATCTGGCAAATGTTTCTCCAATACTCCTATTACCCCTCTTCATTAACATTTATTTTTGGATGACAGACAGCAAAAAGGATAATCTGACCAGAACTACTTGCTTGCAACTCTTTGTAAGCAAGCATAAGAAGTTCCCACTCCTACCGTACATAGCAAAATTCCTGATTTTTAAAGTTTGCTACATAAATAATATAGAAATTGAAACACAGTTCTATAGTCTAAAAGCTTAATGAATTGGTTTATGACAGCCATTGAAAATACTCCCTTAATTTCCAGGCTTCCAATTTTTGTAAAATAGTAATCAAGACCAAGATCTGTGAAATTAAAGCTCATATACTGAGCTACTGCTAGTTTATTATCTTATTTATCTGCTTACTTGTCATCAGGGCTTTCAGATGGTTTTTGGGTATTCTCATTAGCTGAAGAAAAAGCAAAACTCTCCCAGTCTTCAGGAAGTACATTCTTGTCAGCCAAGCTTGGCCAACGAGCAATGGCTGATGATCCTCCGTGAATGGAAAACGCTAAGCCCAACTCTGCAAAATTACTCTGACTCTTCTGAAGTGAGGGCAGTCCATTCAGATTGTCTGGACGATGTAGCGATGGCTCAGCTGCAGCACCACCACCTTCTTTACGTTTCAGGTCTGCATCTGTTTCTTTGCTTCCAAATGCATTTTCAGATAACTCTTCTTCTTTTACAGTATCTTCAAAGGTTTCGGCAGATGTTAACTCTGAGTCACAAACTGTTTTTGCAGACTCGCAACTACTAAGAAAGATTTCTTCTTGAACTCTCTTCATGGTTTCAGAACTTTCTACAAAACCAGTTCTACCCTGGAGATCAATATAGTCACGCTTGCCAACAATTTGCAGGTCGTCAACACTCCTTCCCATTCTTTCAGCTAGTCTTTTTTGATGAACTTGAGGTGAGGAAGTAGGAGATGCTGGTAAGCTTTTGCAAAGCCTTTTAGGAGCCTGAGAGCTTATCTTCTGCTGTACGTTAGCTGTGGAAGTGTCCCCTAGAGAAATAAGGATATCTTTAGCATTCCTTTTACACTAGAAACAAGCTTTTCCCTCAGTATTACACTTCACATGCATTTTTAACACAGTGATGACCCAAGCTGATTTTATGTGGCAAAACTGATTCAATACCTGACATAGTTCAGATCTGGCTGATCAAGTAAACTATTACACAACCATATATTTAGCAAGTCACAAATCTGAAAGATACATAAAACACAAAGTAATTTTTGCAGATGTACTGTACAGAATCATAGAATTGTTGAGGGAAGAAAGTATCTCTGGAGATTGTCTGGCCCAATCTCCTTGCTCAAAGCAGGGTCAAATAGAGCAGATTGCTCTATTTGGAGCTCTTGTGTAAGAGGTCCAACCTACCAACATGTTTCAGTGGATGTTGAAATACTATTCACCAACCCTTTTGCACTAAGGCTTTTCACATACTTCAGATTTATAACAAATCACTGCAAATTTTAACTGGGCTTCCTTTTAAGCACACAATTTGACCTGAAACAGTCAAACTTTCAGAGCACATTACAGATGCCTTTCCTAAAATACGAAAGACTGGTAGAGGAAGCTTTCTGTTAGTCTAGGAAAAGGAGACTTTGTGCATTCAGAAGTATTTTTGAAAACTATGCACCAGTTAGTACTAATGCAATGATGATGAACTGGGAATATTTTTTTTAATGAGCAAGATATATATAAAACAAATATATAAAAATATTTATGCGCACATGCAAACATAGCCAATCCAAGCTGGCCTTCAGACAACAGGAAGGATCTATGTAGCTGCAACAATCTTACAGCCAAGCTTGCACATACATTAGCAGGTGGTGAAAGAAATTGCAAACCCACATGCAGGTAGCAAGTTACTTATCAAACATACCATTTCGAGTATTTTACCTAAACTTAGAAATTCAAATTCAGAACTGCAACACTCAAACACCTATTGTCACAAAAATTTACGTTGAGTATTCCTCTGGCACACACGAATAATCTTTATTCAAGAGCAACAGTTTGATACTATTGATATTAAAAAAAGTATTCTGTTTAGAAGAATAAGATTTCATATATAATCCATATGGGTGAATGACTAATTCCATGCACAATTTAGTACCGTGGTCTGCTCGTCATATCACTGCTTTTAGTAAGAGACACTTGAACTAACACCATTTCAACTGAAGTAGTGCTTGAAGACTCAATTTCTTTTACTAAGCAAAGTAGCAACAAGACACTGATTCTAAAAGGTATTACATTGGTGATGCATAGAATATAGCTAAGTTGTACATCATCTGAAATATATAGCAGTAATTTGTTTCCACTCCTACTTTGGATATATTAGTAAACTTGCTTAGATTATGCATTTAGAATTTTTTTCTTGTTGTCTTGAGCTTAAAAGTAAAGGCTTAGGCATAAATTGTATGGTTTCGCTTTTGTTTTACAGGTTATGTTTGTTGATTGCCTATGCAAATCAGTATGAAAAGGTATGATTTCTAATCTAATTGAATAATGATGTGAAAAACATCACACTGCCAGCACGCCAATTGAAAAAAGTTACCAGTTTGAACTAATAACTTCACACTATTTCAGTGTCTATGGCAGAGGAATTAAACACTGATTAAAGCAGTTATCTTTATAGACCTCAACTTGTTTAGCATGTTATATAGTGAGACTGTTTCTAGAAAACTATTCCATTTTAATTTATGTAACCAAAGTATCTAAGTTGTTCTCTATAGACATACTTTCCCATCCTCTGTCATGTAGGAACAGTATATACACCTGCAGTATAACTAAATACCAATACCTTAATACTATGTTTAGATGGATGTTAACAATCATGCACAAATAAAGAGAAGT
The DNA here is from genome assembly GCF_000687185.1 of Egretta garzetta. NCBI lineage: Eukaryota > Metazoa > Chordata > Aves > Pelecaniformes > Ardeidae > Egretta > Egretta garzetta. Next base: position 752,076 of record NW_009260484.1, on the reverse strand, counting down.
TATCAGCTTAATGCTTTTTGCACAGATAGGATAGCTACTTATGGCTCACTATGTTAACTATTGGCTGGTTAAGGCATTCTCATACATGTCTAGCAGGCCTGTTGTAACAAATTAAACTGTTCAGCTATCTGGTCCACTTCACTGCCTGAGCTGTCAATGTGCCAATTTGATTCAACTTGGGAATTAAGAGCAATTTAGGTAGCATGTTCAATTCCATCCTTCTTACTCTGTTGTTCAGACATCAAGCTCCAAGGGGCAGGGGGAGCTTTGTAAGAAATATCTGTGGGAAAGTAACACTTCAAGGCACTCCAGTCATCTGCCAAAGGACTGTGTCTTAATGTCCTTGTTTTACCTCCCAGTGGTAAAGCTGTAAATCCAGTTGGAGTTGTAATCACAAATGCAGAACCATCTATTGACTTCCCACCACTGCTGGAATTTCTCAGGTACATAAGTGATTCAACTTTCTCCTGAAAAATTTTGCCATCTAGAAAGAAAAGAGGAAAAGTTACATAATTTTTTTGTAATTTTGCATTCTTGATATAGTTAGACTCATAATAGCCAGGTTACATTTCAAGCTGATCACTGGAGGCTAATGAGAAGTGCTCAACTCACAAGCATCTGAGGAAAAGCACTTGAGAATAATTTTTCTGTTTACTGATGTATCTTTAAAATTTACTTCAGAACGCGGAAAATATTCTGCTGTTCTAAAGTAATTATATTTAAAGATGGTCCTTGCAGGCATAAGTAATAACTTTGACTTTTTGCCATGTCAAAACCAGCTGACTGTTCTCAAAAAGGTTCAAAGTATCCAAAAGTGCATTCCACTCTCACTCAATTTTCCATCTATTAATATTAGAGGAGAGATACAGAGAAACACAACTGTACTGCCTTTGGTTACTAAAACTTGAGGTATACAGGCATCTGCAAAAGCAGAAAACATTTCAAAAATTAGATGATGCTTTCCATGTTTACATGTGTTACAGCTAAAGTTGTACAATACTAATATGAAAGCATGAACTATATATCTACCAGTTTCTCCTTTTTTAAAATAACAAGAAAGAATTTTTAAAGCTCATATCACTTACTCTGCCAAAGTGATCATCTAGTACAGATATATTAAAGATAGCTGTTGTCCTATATCTGCATCCCTCAAAACACATAGGTACTTTCAATAACATGTATGCACTGACAGTGCCTGCCAATGATGCCTTGCAGTGCAACTGATCATTTGCTAAAAATGCTCCTCTGGCCTTTTATTTTTCTACGAATTCAGTAACAGGAAACAAGAAAGTAGAGATGGAGACAGGACCATATACCCATATTTCTGAAGAAGCTTCATTTGCAGGTAAATTGGACATTTTTCTCTAAGATTTGCCCACAGGCAAATGTATCCATACAGGCAGCTAGCATTATGCATTCCATTTAGGAACATCAAACTTTAAAGAAAGTTAAAGATGTAACCACCAGAGAGATTATCTATGGCTGCAGACAGAAGAAAGCTATTCAAGTGAGTCAAGCAAACAAAGTCTAACTATAATGTCTAAATACTGTAAACTACTTTTACTTTACTAAGTCCCAATAGTTCAATAATTTTTTACATATAGTTATTACAATATAGCAATCATAGAATATATTCATAGAACAGCAAGAGCGAAAGAGGTTTTTAGATATTAATTTGACTAGATTTTTATATTTTTGTTTATTTCTAGTTAAGTGTGACATATCTACCTATGTGCAGGGAAAAGTAGAAGCTGGTAGGATTGTGACAAACATATGTATTAGTAGGAGGGTGAACTGCTAAGAGGAAATTGAAGACCAGTGTCAGCAATTCCAGGTCTGGGGGAGATCCAAGTACTTCTTCAATTATTTTCACAAATGACCTACAAACCTCCCGAGGCAGGGATGCAAGGTGCCCTTCTTTATGCTCCTAGAAAGGAAGAGCAGTACAACTGTAAGTTACGTATATTTGTAATTTGAAAATTGTCTTTTTTTTTTTTTACATTGTCATGCTGTAGTAGAAGAACAAACACAAAAAAACCTTAAGTAATAAAGCCTGTATTCTTTGAGAGGAGCACGAACAAAATATTGCGGATGTTATGCAAGTTTATTTTTCGAAAACGATCATCTGCATACCAATACTACTCTGAAATGCCTTAGGACATGAATCACCATTGAAACTGTAGTTTATTACATATTTGTATTATATATTTGCAGAGAACTTAAAATAGTTGCTGATACTAACATTTCAAACATATTAAGAACTTTCTGAACAGGGCCACACTGGGTCTTCTGTATTTCCACTTCAATGGCTGTTTTTATAATAATACACATTTGAGATTTCATTGATAATTATATTTATAATTTCTTCTTGATCAAGCATTCTATATAGTTTGACAATGACTATTTTAAAAAAAATATTAACTTAACAATGATTTTAGAATAGGGCTTCAGGAAACTTGGGGGAACCTCACTGTAATGTGAGCATGACGATTCACTAACTCCTCTAAATTTCACCTTTTTTTTGGTACCCACGCACCTTAACTGAGGCTGCTGTATGAAAAGACTAAATGAAGTTAAGTGAGGTTGTCAAAGAGAATGGTTTATATAGCTCTATCTTCCGTTCCATCATTCCCAAGAAGTTGCTAAATCACTGTTGACCATATTGAGTAGTTTTTTAATTAGAAATTACTTTTCCCCTCAATAGGCATGTACATTAGTGTTTGTACTCATGTTTAAGAGACAGGAAAATACTATGCAACATTCTGTATCTACGCATTTGCATTAATATACATTTTTAGAAGTTTACTATACCACTAACAAGTTCGAAAAGTATGGAATACCACACAAAAATGAAGAAATTCAAAATTTACAGCAATGAAAATGGTTAAAAGACATTAAAAAATCATTAAGAGGGAAAAAACAGTAAATGCATTTCATGTGTTAGAATGAGAAACTCAGAATAAAAGGAATGCGAGATAGAAAATACAGTGTAGAAAAAAGGGATTACAATACATATTTTCACAAACAGATATGTACCATAAGCAGGAAACAATTTCAAAATCATGTTTCTAAGAAGTGGCTATCAAAGGGTGAAGCACTTCCGTGAAGTCCTTTTTAGAACAGCCATCGCTGTACCACGGAGGAAGCTCCTACCAGAGCAAAATTTTGAGAGGAGTGCTCAGACTCAGCACTGCAGGCCAGTTGCCCTATTAGCTCTGGTAAGATCCAGGACAGACAGTTTCTGCTAATTGCACAGTATCTGTTTTTCAGCAACAAAGGCTTGAACTAGTAGGAGACATCTCAGGTCTTTATGAATGGGTCACAGCTCATTTCAGCTCCTGCTCATGTATGTATCGAGCAAGTAATCTAATGCCTAGGTTTTCAAATAGTACCAGATGGTTAAAATTTCTTTCCCCTTCTGTCCAGCAGTAAGAGTACCCAGAAGGGAACTGTACCAGTTTACAGCAACAATGCCTGCTGAAGAAGGTGAAAGGGGGCTGGAAGGACAGAGGACAGAGTCTACTGAAATAGGTTTTTTTTCTACAGCATTTAGCCTCAGCCCCACCCCGCCAAGTAAAACTGAGTATTTGCCAAGCACAGAGTAGGATTTCAGAGTGAAAGTACCTGCAGAACCTGACAAGTTAACAGGAAATGATGTACCACTTGAGCTTTCAATAGCTGTTTAATGTTAAACATCTGTTGGTGATGGTTAGCTCTGATAAGGATTTCTAGAGCTGCTAACAGAGTTTCCCAAACACCTTCCTGAAAAAACAAAACAAAACAGAAACATGACTTAAAAATATATTTCTCAGTCTACACACTGAGAACAAAAAACCCAAACAGTTTAGGAACATAACCAAGTCAAATTAATTTTGCACCATAAAAAAAATACTAAATGACGGCAAATGGTCAGGTCAGAACTAAAAGCTATCAGAAAAGGTATGCTCATACAAAATGAAGCATATTTTAATGGTTAAGCTACAAAAAAATTACTTCTTGTCTAAAACTAGTTTTGTATACTCTTTGCTACATTAACACCCAATGATTATTTTCAGCAGTTTTAACTCCACAGAGAAGGAGGTCTTCCTCAGTCTTAACAAGTTTCTCGAAAAAATTAATCCATTCAACTCAAGCCATTTACATACATTACTTTTACAGAATTTAATACATTAAGGCTACCTGCATCATTGATAACAGGACCTTGATGGTGCTACCAGCTATTCAAAGAAAAATAAGGACTATTAATTTTAGAAAATTTTAGTAATTACTGACATCTAACTGGAGAAATTAATTTCAGACCTCATAATACTTTAACTTTTCTGAAATATTTACTTTTAGAATTAAAATCTTTCCAAACTGAAAGTAATTACCTTTGCTTTAGACCATATCTTCCAGTCAAGCAGCAGCTTTTCTAACAATTGAACATCTTGGATAACTGCAGTAGAATCTGTGTCAAGCATGAATTGCCCATTTTCATTTATATAGAGAATCTCATCACTGCAGCATCCTTCAAGAAGAGTCTGAAAGAGGCGGAAAATTTTTTTTTGAATGTCTTAAGCACAAAGCAGTTCAGTTGTCCTATCCAATTTATAAAAAAAAAAAAACTTTAGAGACTTCAAACTCTTGATAGGGAAGGCACATATCTACCTGTTCAACTCACTCTGAAAATAGTTACTAAATTTAGTAACCCCACTAGAGGCATTTGAGAGGCTTCATTCTTATAACATCAGTACAAAAAAATTTTTAAAAGAAAGATTTAAGTGTACTCAAGTATTTTTATTAATTGCTTACGAGTTTAAGCTTACTTGAAGATCTTTGCTCTCAGAGAAACAAAATTGCTTCCCCCCCCCCTCCAAAATTGGGGTCTTTTCAACACTTCCTCTTTCTCCCCTTACCTATCAGGAGTTTCTAGTTCAAGGCAAAATACTGCTAGACCGAACTTGCTCCAAATTGCTGTACTGCCTTTGTGAAAGCAGCTTCAAATATAGAATTAAAAATCAGAAAAGTTTCTAAATTTGTGCTAATGTTGAACTAAGTATCGGGTTTAAAGAGCACTACCTTCAGCATGCAAAATCCAACAATGCATTTTGGTTTGATCAACACTCGATGAATCATGGAATAACCATTACAATTGTTCATCTCCTGTATTCTCTGTTGATTGTATTTTGTCAAAGATAGTATAAGTCGTAGTGCTAAAGCTTGAGTGTCTTCACAGCTGCTAATTTCTACAACCTGAAGAAAAGGCAAATTTAATAAAACTATTTAAATGAGAAACATTTAGAAAAAAGCCTTAAAAATGCTTTGTTGCAGTGTTAAATCATAACTTCTGGATTACATCTGTTTTAAAGATTTTGATGTTATGTACATAGCCTTAATTTTTGCCTATTCAGACATTGTATCTGAAGTGATAACTCCTACTGTGGCAAATGACTATCTGCTAAGAAAATAAAAGTCCCATTAAAAGAATCCCTTTTTAAGAAAAAAAATCTATGCCAAATAAAATTTAAGTAGAAGGCACCAATTTATTCTTACTATGGTCATGAAATACATAAGCCCCTAACAAGAATAAACTTTGTTTGCTCTTGAAAAGTATGTTTCCTAAATGTTTAAGGAAAGCTTTAAATTAAAGTTCCTGAAGGTCTAGACTATCTCTACCTGGAAGTGTCAAACACTGAAGTTTTATTTTGTCCATAAAGACACAAGCGATTTGATAAATGAAAAACCACGGGCCATTCTTCAGTCTTTGCTTCCTACAATTCTTGAGTCCCAAGAAAGAGCAAATAGTATTTTTACCAAAAACATACAAGAAGGAAATCTCACATGAATGGAATTTCAGTTCCTACAGGTTCCCTGCTGTGTCCTCATTAATTCTGCTGCACTTACAATATATATGTATACCTGTATGATCTGACAGCTAATCTATTGTTTGCTTGCTTTACTGATGCAAATAGAGCCTACAGCAGGATTTGTAGTACATACTTAGCATAAATTTACATAATACAATAACATGAATAAGGATTTTTTCCCTCAGATTTCACTATCAATGTTAAAATTACAGCAGGCAGTGTCTTCACAACCAGAAGTCTGAACACCTGACTGTCTCTAACCTAATGCACATCGGTTACTCTCCACACACATTTCAGAACACTACCATTGCCCAGAGGGATACAAAACCAAACAAGTTTTAGGCCTAGCACAAATAGCTGTGACCTCTACATGAAGAGGCTGCTAAGTAGTAGCTAAGTTAAGGCTCATAGCCTTAATGTTTTTGAAACTACAATTTTCTTTAAACAGGATAAGCCTTTCAACATGGCTGAACACTTCTCTCAAAAAATCGCTATTTGCTACATAAAATTAAAGCTCTGTACACTACGTAGTTTTGCATTTATTCATACTTGCGTTGTGAATATCCTGCGTTTAAAGTGTTAAAGATAGGCAATCAAGCCAAGTGCCTTTAAAAATTAACAGATCAAAAATATGATCAGTTCTACAACACTCCTAGAAAAAGTCTTTTGACATTTAGAAGCCCCATGTCTAAATCAGAATGTAACACCACATCTTACATAACTAGCAGTATTATAAAAAAATTACATAAACAGAATTACAATTAAGTTTCCAATTTAAGACAACCTGTATGATGCAGTCTGTGTTATGCCACAGATATTTTCCACAAATTTTCTTTAAGAAAAAAGAAGACATGTGGAGTAGAGCAAGGCAGCTAGAATATGTGATTTGCTACCCAAGATCTGAAGAAAATTTTATATGCGAGAACACATACATGCACACACCCCCTCCTCCAGGCCCCTTACCCTAGCAAAGAGGAAAACAAATGCACCAGTTCCTCCAATTTCATGTAGTATACCCTGAAGAGTTTTATACTCAACAGGCTGAAGTGTTTTCAGGTGATGAGAGTCCAATACATTGCTCTGAACTTCTTTTGAACTGAAAGGTCTCTGAGAAGGTACAGTTTTCACTTGACCTTTCAGTCTAATAACAGGTTCATATATGGTGTACTGACCAGGGCAGCACGTGGTATAAACAACAGCAAGACTCTCCTGAAAGAAGAGAAGTTTATAAATTTTTTCAAGAAAGTTTAATACAGAAAGCCCAACCCTCAAAACACAAAAAGCCATGCACAAAAAAAGCCACCTAACAGCAAGTAGTAGCAGCTTCGGCAGTTCATTTCTACTTTACAATTGGTATGCTCTTCAGTTTCATGTGGATGCATGTGTACGAAAATGCAACAGATTCCTAAATTTTAGCAAATGTATGTAATAGCTACAGAACAAAGTTAAGAAAGCACTAAAAAATTCCACTAAGGAACCCCCTCTTATCACCTGAAGAATTACAACTATTTTGCATAAAAACAAAGTTACTGACAAATTTAAAAGAAAATGAGCGTACAGAGGTATTGGACAAATTGTTTCCCTTTCTAAAGTGGAGAGTCCAAAACAGAAAGTAATCTTTTTTCCAAAATCTCTCTATTTTTTTTGTTTTAAGTCTATCCTTTAGTCAGCTTTGACATAAGGAAAAGGAGCTCAAAAGATGTTTTATTACTGCTGAAGAAACTTAGAGCAAAACCAAAGCTCCTATGGAAAGTAAAAGACTCATTTTCACAGAAAGTGTAAAATGATCATATTTGGGAGGTTATTTACTTAAAACAGAAATAATTACATTTAAGGTACTTGCATTCTGTGCAGAAGTGCAGAGATTAATTCATCGCCTGAGCACAGAGTTGTTCTCTCTGCTTAATTGGCGTTTTGTAAGGCAAAATAAGCTTAAAAGTTGCACGACTGATTTGTTAGGCTTTTTACTTATTCCATTCATTCCTTCTTAACACATTCAAAATTTACAAGTATCACATCCAGACAGAACGACCCTTTGCCTACAGCTACAGAGCTTCTGTAGAACAGTATCAGAAAAGTCCCTCTAGTGGAAACAATTCATACAGCAGG
>NW_009260484.1:706284-744066 GCF_000687185.1 Egretta garzetta | reverse complement strand
CAGGAATTACCAATGCATGAGGACCATTCTCCAAATACAGCAGGCTCTGCTGATAACAAAGTTTTATTTTATTCTTTTTCTAGTGTAACTACATTTACACCTGCATCTGTCATGGCTCTTTCAGTCAGGGAAGATGTACAAAGCTAAGATCTGACAGCTAGAAAATTACTTTTCAGCCAAACTTGATGCAAACTTACTCCCTCTCAAAACCCTCAAAGAATTGGAATGAAGTCTTTTGCTTCCTATTAAAGCCAGATAAATCCTCTTTTCTCCTGTTCTCTAAGTTGCCCTTGGCTACCTTTACTCTAAGAGAGAAAAGCTACTATTCTTCCTAGGACAGGTACTTAATACACTTCTGGAGGTGGCTGCTTCTCTGATAGATGAAATACGCAGTATTATAGATGCTGGAACATCCAGAAGTTTTCAGAATCCAACCTACAGAGAGATGAAATGGTCACCCTGTGTGGAGTTCAACTCCTATTGAAATAAATGGGAAGAACCCTGCAGTGATTTTAATGAAAACTGGATTTGCTTCTATTTGCTTTGATCAAGTGAGGCACTTTGGGAGACAGTGGGAAATCCCAGTTTCTTAATCAGTTCTAAGAGTTTAAGAACCATTTTTAAGCAGAAACTTACCATTAAAGGCCCAACATCCACTTCCTTTTTTGCCATGAAGAGCTCCTTAATTTGTTCACATTGTAGAATTTCTTCACTTATGTACTTAGAGCAATCAGTCAATGTTTTGCCATATTTACAAGGCATTACAGATGTGAAGTCTGGCCCACATGTGTATAAGTAAAATGCTTCCTCTGGTCCAATCTTTGCACCTAAATTCCAGAAAAGAAGTTGTTAGCTCTTTAGTATACAATAAAGCAAGTTTCCTACATTGGCCAGTAAACTGCATCAGAGACTTTACAAGGAAGATCACTGGCTGGTTTTGTAGGACCTGCTAATGAGAGACAATCAGTATAGCCCAATGCTTCCTATTAGCTACTGTAGATCACTGCCTTCTGACACATCACAGGCCAGATCAATTCAGTAGCAAAGGCAACTGAAACCAAATTAGGAAAGTGATCTGCACGAACTAAAGATCAACATCTCTGAATAATCAATTACACTTTTTTAAATTGCAAAGTAATCTATCCAAGCCTCCTCAAAGTTTTCAAAGCATAGCAAGATTACAGATAGCAACAACAGGCTACAGTATTGTGCAGAGTTGGGTAGAGTGACCAAAGAGGATGCAACAACAATAAAAAGTTGCTACAAATAATATGGAAGGGGAAAAAATTGTACGAAGTAGAAGGCCAAATGAACCTCCCTCCCCTTTCTGGACAGGGCATCTCAGGTCATCTGCTTGTGAGAATGCAAATTCAAAAGAAGCATCCAGAAGGACCCAAGTCTGCTGTATGGACGCATGAGAACTGTATAGCAGTAAATCTAGTGCTTTCCAGATCCATCAGTTATGCTGGCTGTAGGCACGTGGCAATCTGACCATATAGATTCACCAAGTGGAACTTACATTTATGACAAGCATTTCACCTATGGCCTGCACAAATACCTTACACCTACACACACAACACCTGCACCACACACCCTGGCAAATTGATTTCACTTTTGTAGCAGTTCAGACCCAGGCCACTGCACATGAAGCAATGCCAGTGATGGCCAGCAGGGTTCCAGCCTTCAGCACTAAGCAAACATCCAGAAATCCTGGACAAAAAACTTTCCAAGAAGGGAAGAGAATTATATATGTAAAAAAAAAATCCAAAGTAACTTAGGCAGTTTCAGAAATAAGCATGCTTAACTCAGAGTATTTGGTGGTTCAGATTTTGTTTACTTTTTAATGTGCTTTAAGTAATTTGAAACTAGGAGTTTAGAAGCAGGTAAGTGAAATCGATTTTCCAGCCGGGAGACTCACTTTTAAGAAAAAAACAGAGCAAGTACCACCACCTCTCAACCCCCTAACTTAGGGTGTTATTTAAAGAAATTCAAAGAAAAACTAAAGTAACTGGAATTACCAGTTAAGGCACTAAAGAAAGCAAGAGAATAGTGGCAGAAGAACACATTAGGAAGTATCCAGTACTGAAACATTTAGCTACTTTCTCATTGATATATTATGCTGGTAAAGAATGTATTGTTGCTTTTACTATTAAAGCTTGGCATGTTAAAAAATATCAAATTAAGCCTTTGATCTTGGAGGTGGAAGAGGAAATGAAGACATATTCAAGAAAAAAGCATACAAAAGTACCATTAAATAGAAGCAGATTTCCAAGATCCCATCTACCCGACAATCGAAGCAATTCTTCTTGAGACGATGTACAATGGCCAATCATACAAAATGTTTTATTACTGTCAGACGATAAACTTGACTTCCTTGGTAGTGCATAATCTAAATTAATCTCACACTTCCTAGAAATATATATAAAGAAACAAGTTTAAATATTAAGTGATCAAAATTGCCATCTAAGCTTTTCAGCTTAGGCTTAAAATAAATTAATATTTAGTAGATGAGAAGCCATGCTGTTATGAACATTAAATTACTAAAGCCATCTTCAAATTCTAGGCACCTTAAAACTCAATTACATAATGATGTATGTATTCAAATACTGCACAGAACAGAGAAATAGAGTCCCAACTAGGGTTGCCATACAGTCAAGATTTCCTATATCTGAAATTCCTTCCTCCCTCCCTCTGAACTCCGAGAAGAAACTGTATATAACACTATACACACTTCTAAAAGATCCCAACTTTTCAAGAATTTCTACTATTCCTAAGACAACAAAGGCCTTTGAATATGCTAATGCACATCATGAAAACCATCGTTCACATATGCTGGAAAACGTCATGCTGAGGATTTACTTATACCAGGGAACATCATCAGAGCTAGTATGCTGTACAGCCACAGGCAATAAGCCTGATGCTTTCAGAAAGCATCCAATTAACCTTATGTGCATTTACATAAGCAGACCAATTGGACTGTAAAGGTCATCTGAAGCTTCCTGGAAGAGCCTAACTATTAACAAATTGGCAACTAACTACATATAGAAGGGCCTCATTAACTGCACATGTGCAGAACATTGCAATATTTTTAGTTTCCCCCCCTGCATCTCCATATTTGGACTTCATTGCATAGCAGCATGCACAGACTGAACAACAGGCAGGAGGAAATAAAGTTGCTTAAAAATTAACTCCACGTAGTTTCAAGAACAAAGTGAAACAAGTATTATACTTTACAATTCCAGGTTTAACTGCAGGGAGAAAAACTGTGCCACAGCTTTTTTCCTAGATACAGTCTTAGAAATGTCTGTGATAACATTGCTTATTTACTGACCAAATTCTAGAAGAATAGTAAAGAATTTTTGTGATGCATCTAATTGTTTTATAACATAGCATTTTGATGACCTGCTTCATATTTGGGACACAAAGGAAATCTTCATAGTCTGGTCTTTAGGAAGAAAAGAAAAACTGATATTTAATAGATTCCTTTTTCTCTAACCAATGAATATTTCATGCAGCTGCAGGCCCACCCAGTCTAGCATTAGGTATCTCGTTTAGAAACATGGGACCTTACGTTTTCAGTAGAAGAAGTAGTATTTCCCACTGTCAGTTCAGATGCTGCCTGAAGTAAATATTTTCTCTCCTCTCCATTTTTTTCAGCGAAGCAAAATGACTGCCTTCTTTCCACCTCCTCTTCATTCCTACTCTTGAAAATATTGCCAGTACCTGAACTACACCTCCTTAATTCAGATTCTTAACCAGAGACAATATGCCTACTGCTAACTTCAAGCCATAGCTTTTTCAGATCCAACTCAAAATCTTGGTAGTATCACCTCTTTCATTTCTTAGTGATGAAGAAAAACACTGATGTCTCCATTGGTCTACAGTATGAACTGAAGATTCTCAAAGCAATCAAGACCATGCTGGGTATTTCTAGGAAATTCCTAGCAGTGTAAGACACCCCTCTCTGACCCCCAAGACTACTACTCAGCCATAACTTCAGCTTGGACCAAAATAGTGCAGACGTTTTCCTACCAGAAAACATCCTTTAACACAGTAAATATCTAGGTGCACCTAATGTACACTTTACCTCTGACCAGAAACCCACAAGAACAGCCTTCCATGGATATTTTTCTTGCTTTCTGGCTGCTGCAGATATGTTATTGCTAAATGCTGCCACCTGCCCACAAGAAAAACATTCTCTGGAGATTCAGCCTGTGCCAGCAGACCAGCTTTCATCTCATCGTTTGGATCCATGCACATACTACAAAAGCAAGAGAAAAGTAAAAACAAGTGTGTATGTTTTCAAATTTGCATTTTAGACCCCAAGTCTGCAATTTATTGGCCTCAGTTACTTTGAGATTGCATTCCTTAACTTTCACAGATAATTTTTTGGATCACAATGCTATATTTGGAGTGCTCCCCAGAAGCTAGAGAAATCCTCACATTACAGTTTCAACTAGTTATTTAACTTGTTTGCATGAATCTGCTTACATTTAAGATAAGGATATTATCTCTATTTTACAGACAAGTTCAGTTTATAGAAAAAAATGCAGGTGCTTTGAACACCATGAAATAAAGTGTTCTGATATTGCAGCTTTAGACCCATTTTAAGTACACATCAGTTATGAGAACTAAATTAGGGCTAAAATGTGTTCAGAAGATTAAAACAGATTGTCATGGTAAGTATTAAGTAACAGCAGTTTTCACACCTGAGGTGTGAAAAAACTTAGAGCTACAAAAGCTTTTGCTTATCTTCACACATCTATTGTGTCATTTCATTAGTATTTGAATTGCTGCCTCGCATTATGTTATGTTTATGACTGACCTGGCATCTTACTTGGGGCAATTATTCATATATGAAACATGCAAGACCAGGGACTAATATTTTAAGTAATCTTGTAGGTCTGTATGGAATAAGCTTACTTGATGTTGCCATCAGCATGCAAGATGGCTACTATAGAAATTAGTTCTCTACTATCCACCAGTATTCTCTGCAAGCTGCTACTGAAAGTAACATTACACATGTTCACAGGACTGCTTTTGGACTAATATACCATACCGAAATATGAATGCTCCAGTGTTCAAGTCTGCCCAGACTTGTATCATCAATGCTTTGGAACCCAGTGAAATTATATGAATACAGCCATCTTCGACAAGTTTATCTCCCAGGCTTAGGTATTCCATTCCTATAGACTTCATTTCTTCTAGAAGTATAACATGTTTATACACAATTACAATCCAATACAACAATGCCTGTCCTACCAGCTATCAAGTGTGAAAAGAAATAGTTCAGGTACTGCAGAGAATTGGTTTTTGTTTAGTTGGGGTTTTTTGCTTGGGTGGGATTTTTTTTTTTTTTTAGTGAGCTGACTAACATGTGTGATTCTCTTCAGAGACCTAGGTCTCATACTGAATCAGAGGAGCTTCACATTAGCTCAGCACTTCACATGTTTTTGCTTGTAATCATGTAAACCCTCTAAGCATGAATACAATCTAATTCAATGATACTTTTGACACGCCATATCATATTACATTTCTGTGTTGAACTGGCAGACTCAGTGTGCACCAAGAAACCTTTAGATTTTTCTTCACAAGTCATTCTACCCTTTAAGCATGATCTTGCATTGAATAATTTTACTTTACCAAGCAAAAGCACAGACCTTCTAACAAAAGCAGCTCTAGTGAGTTCTAATATTCAGGGATGGGTTTTCCCCCTTTTATTCAAATATAGTAAAAAAGAAAAAGAGTACAGTGAAAGGTATGCCAAGCGTTGTGACTAGGAGGCATTTCAAATAACTTGAAGAATTTTTCCTCCTACAAATTGCAATCTAAAAGGTACTGCTCAAAAGAGTTTGGAAGCAGGTGGGTCTCTGCAAAAGTATAAACAAAAATGTTGTACAGCTATTCATTTACAATGGCACACACAAAAGGGAAGTTACAGGATTTATACTGAGCCAGCCTCAGACTCTGACTTGATGGATTCAGAGTTAAGAGTTCCAACATTTAAACCCAAACCCACAAAGATTTACTAGCTCTCTGTTAAAGAGAGAACACAAAGCCATTTGCTTCATCAATACTTGAGACCAAATAAACTTGAGAGCAGTCTTCTCCCATGACCTTTCAGCTGCAGTGTTTAATATTTTCTTCAGCATAACGTGAAGTAGCACAAAGACATTTTACTCAAGTTACAAACTCAATGAGAATGCTACATTTCTAAGGAAGCAGGCATTAATCTAACTTAAGGATTAAGGCTGGAAATGTTATCTTCAAGTAAATAATACAGTACTCAAAGAAAAATCAGAAAGACTAGCACTCCTATTTAATATCCATCATAAGAAAAAAAATTCAACCTTTTTTATATGGTACATCAATTAGTAATACTTGTAACTAGAATCCTTCAGTGCTACCTAAACAGAAACGGAAAGTACTATATCCTCACCTGTGCTGTCAAAGCTGTTCTCTCTTACAGCTACCAGTCTGCTGCTTCTCTTGAATTTTTTCCCCTTTTCTGTTGAGTTTTCTGTTTCATGAGCACACTCCAGATGAAACCACAGTGAGACACTGAAGCCTTCAGACATGTGTGGCCAACAGTTTTGTCCAACTAAAGGCAAGTGAATTGGTGCTACATGCCAAGAAGAAAGCAGCTGGTGACTCAAGTTTTCACCATCTGCCTCTTTCTTACTCTGTGAAAATTTTGCTCTTTTTAATAGTCCAGCAGTTTTGCTGTTGGAAGTGCTAGCAGATTTTTGTGAAGAACTACTACTGAAATTTGTGCCGTGTAGCAAAGGGAAGGCAAGGTACTGTAATGGGTTCATATAAATATTAGTTTCTATAATCTTCAATACACCCTTGAGTAGTATCTCCTAGAAGAAATAAACCAAGCAAATGAGAAAAAAAAAAAATATCAAACTGTTTACACCATGTAGTTGAGTGTCATCTAACTGACCAGAACCCCACTCTTCATTTAAATTTGGATTCACATTTTCCCAACAGAGGTGGACTTCCATATCTAAACTGACACACATTTACAAAGCATCAAGTAGCAACTTCAACAGACTATGGCCAAGCAGTTTCGGGGATTTAGTCAGGGCAGATCAATCTTCAAGTTACCACGCTTAGGAATCAGCTGAACCACAGCAGGTGGTCATTGCACAATCTTACCTCACATGCTAACAGATTAACTTACACCTCAACAAAAGACCACACCTTTTACCCCATGTTTGAGCCTGGTTAAGAATGCACACAGGCTATCACTTTGTTATTGCATAATCAGTAACAAAACCAGCTAAGCCCTTAAGCAAAAAGTTTCTCTAGTTACTTAGACAATTATTGCAAGCTATCTTTGAAAAACAGACTTTGTCCCCTTGTTTGGTTTGGTACTATTTCAGACTTCACAGTATTTTATTTTTTTTTATTTCCTTCCACTTTTTTTTCTACAGACTCTCACACAAACCAACAGATAGGTATTTCAGCAGCATATCCCACACAAGCAGTAGATTCCAGTGTTACATAAACCAACTTAAGACAGTTTTCAGAGTAATTGCTGCTGCTAAAGCATTCCTGAAATAGCGAGATTCTTTATAAAGAGGTCATTCCTTTAAAGTTAAGTTTTATGGTATTACAGTGTTCTGTCACCCATAACCACATTAGTCTCCTCAAGAAGAATCTTGTTTTCTCGTGCTGAGTAGAGTTCCCAGGACTAACACACACTGCAAAACCGTCTCTCTTATCTCCTATTTCCTTTTCATGTTTTGAGAATGAATTATTTCAACAACCGGATTTTATTTGTTCTGATCAGTTAGAATGTTGCTGTTAGTCTCCTTATTTTCCAAAATACTTGGACACAAAGATTTTTTTTTGCTTCATTTTTCTCATTAAGCCTCTGAATTTTGCTGTGTGCTACTACATGCATACCGTACAAGGTGTCTTCTCCAAAAATATCCTCAGAAGAAGAGTTAGGTCTTCTGAACATGTCTGCGAACTCATCAAGGAAACTAGCAGGTCTACCAGCACCATCTGACATGCTAAAAATAAGGAGACAAAATAATATTCTTGAAAATAATTTTTTTAAAAGCTTTAAAAATTCATATTTCATACTATTATGAGGAAAAATTAACTTGGAATTCAGAGTGTTCTGCAAAAACATTTCAAATTCAGGAGGCAGCAACGACTGCAAGATGAATTCTACAGAGATCCAACAGTACTTCCTGACACATTCAAAATTTCATTGAACAAATCTAGATGGTGACAGCAAGTCTGGCTCCTAGGTTTGCAAAGTGGAGTCTGAAAGTCTAGGAACCTAGAATCTACGTTGCAAAGGCTCTCCCCTCAAAGCCAGGGATCAAAGTCCTGGGATGGGTTTACATCATCTCCTGCCGTGGAGCAACCTCATTATATGAAGCCACCTTAGGGCAGGCATTTAATTTGCTTCCACATTCTTGGATTAGACAGCTGTTTTCCTGATTAGAAATAAAACTCAATCAAGATATCATTAAGACCTGCGTTACACAGAAATTTGAAATAAAAACTTACTGTGATGGAGAGATTCAATCAGTAAGATAAATACTATTTTCCCCGAGCAGTGTTTGTTAACACTGTCACCCTAGGTTTATGATTTCAGCTATCATTTTCAGATCTGCCAGCATGTGTTTGAATAACAGATTTCCACTAGCTCAGAAATAACCCTGTATTTACACATAGGATAGATACTTGTCACACGTTAAAGCAGGTGCATAAATTCACACATGCCAATGAATTTGCTTTGTTAATTTTGCATTTGCATTGTAAACTAAAGATTTGAGTGTGTATATATTGTTATAGAAAGCAAAATTTAAGTTACTTAGACCTTAAACTCACCATGAAAACTAGATTCCGTTTGTGTCAGTACGTTCAGAAATCCTCCTACAAGATGTTTAACAGCTCCCTGTTAAAAAAAATACAGGGAAAACAGACATCTGAAGATTATACACCAGCTCAAAGAACTAAGAAATTATTTATTTCAATCAATTCTTGTCTGCTATTGATTTTAAAGATAATTCCAGTTATTTTATGGAAATATTTTTTATATTTGCTAATGAACATTCCTTCATGTTCTGTACAGTTCAGTTGCAGAAGAGAGACTTTGAAATCCAAATGATTCTAGAAAGAAACCTTTGAGCCACTATCAATTCAGCAGCTGAGATCTCCCTTGTCTTCTCCCCCGTAACAGAATTACAGGATTTGACAGGTTGTGACATAACACAATATGTTGGTATATAGTGATGCAATACTGAAAGGAAATTCAACCTTTCCCCACCCTTTTTATGCCAGATTACTTTAAAGAGTAATTACAAAAAAAGCAAGCCATTTACCTACAAACATCCTTCACAAATGCATCTTTCATAAAGGTAATTTGAAAAATCTCTGATTAAAGATATTAAAAATCTCTAGATTGATTAGTTCAATAGATTGCTCTAAATGATACTGAAGACTAATGAAAATGAGATTATTCTGAATTATAAGTAATTTCGAAATTCAGAAAAAAATGTGTGCTAGTGATTTAAAGCTAATAATTCACATAAACAACTGGAGTACTGAAATAAAACAATGTTTTACTTTCCTGCTTTCAGTTTAAGCTATAACTTTGCTTCTCAGTCAAGTGATTATAAAAACAAGCACTTTAAGCTTAAATTACTTAACTGTGTTTTCATCTTCTGCAAAAGAGGCATGCTCAATTTCATTATTAAAAAGCAAAAAACATCTTCACCATTAGAAATTCTAAAGGATCTTGAGGACATCAACATGTGCATAACTGATTTCTAACATAATCTTACGAAGCATAAAAGCATGAAATATTGTTGAGGTACATCACTGAAAGTTTCTTAAAGTACATATTGAATACATATATATTTAGAATGTTTACGTATATATATATACACACACACACACAAGAAGATATTTGCTTTTTTGGTTTTTCGTTATTTTTTTCCCAATGGCCTGATAGTTATTAAATCTGTATCTATAGCTCTAGTGATTGAACAGTCTTGATAAAATACGGCAACTGTGAAATTCAAAGTTTTTGTAGGTCAAATATGTTTCGATACATTAATTAACTGTACTTTCTGGTAACTTAAATGTAATGCAGCTGGCAATATCAGTCATTTACATTGTTTTAAGTCTTATCAAATGCCATAACAAGTGAGAATATTTCTGAGATCACTGTTAGGTATACTGGTACTATAAAACTGAAGAGAAGACAATGTACAACCACTAAGCTGTTGCCTTTGTTTAATAACAATTTTACCTGTTCTATAAGTACTGTGGCATTTCTCTCCTTCTGGCTGATGATTTTCAGGCAGCTTTGGAATACATGAGCAAGCACATCTAAACTTGCATTACCAGCTGAGAGCAAGTTTAATTCTAACATGCAGATTTCAGGATACATTAATTCTCCTTGATTGATGTTTTCAGCTAGATCATTAAAATAACCTGAAGGACCAGTACATCCTGGTTCTGCCTTTGTGTCTGCTCCTGGAAGAAAACATTTGTCTTACTCAAAGTTACTCAGCTGAATACAGTTTGCGTGATTTAAACAGAACATCCAAGGACATACTTTCTCTAGCCTTCTCATAGGTACAAAACAAAAATAGTCACTAGCTTATAAGCTATTTTCAGAACTTTGTACTATCTTCTGCCCTGCTTCAGATTTTCATATTTTCCTGCCAATACAGAAGCACAAGGATTTGTTTCTCCCATTACATGCTCTCAAACTATGTGCCTTCATTTCCTGGGAACTGGACACACATAGTAATGATGAAATATGCAATTCACAAAACATGACAGTACAATCATTGTAATAGAGCCTCAGGCTTCTATATAGAGCTCCGAGCCTGCCAAGAATGGAGTTAAATTTAAATGATTTTATTTCGTGTTAGAAGGTTGGGGGAAGCAGTTGTTCAGTTATTTAACTCAGGAAAGGCACATGACAGTATCTCCACAACAATCAAAAGCAAAACAAACCCCAAACATTTAAGCCTCTCCTCTTACATCTTTGAGAGGTTTTAAAACACGTTACTTAATTCCATATAGACATACGCTTCATGGAAATATTTCAGGTTAAATTTTTAATTCAGAAATGCTTTTAAGATGTTGTGTATCTGTTGATAAAGCCTAGTCACACAGGTAAACAGCAACAGTTGAATGCATTCTATTAAAGGCTGTTACTGCTCATGCTGACCTAAAACAAGAACATTAAGCATCCAGATGTTCAGCACAAAGGAAAAAATTAAAGCAAATTCATGTTCAAAATTAATTACACAAAGAATACAGCAAGAGATTTGCACATTAGTCATTGAATGAATATAAAGAGATAGACCATCTAATTTTTACCAGATTGTTATAATACTAAATAAAAAAAATTGAGCATTGATTTTCAGTTGAACTACTGAGAAGCATCTATGGAGAAAAATCCTTACAGACCACAATAATATATTTGAGCAACATAACTTTAGAGCAAGAGTCACATAAACCAAGAAAACCAAGACAGAACAGTTCCTGTAACAGTAAGAATATTTATCATCTCTCCATCTGTAATAGCACCCTACTGGAAGTAAAAAAAGTTAAACTATTTGTATCTGTTAAAGGTCTCTGATGCTCACCCTGGTTTTGTACATCTCAAAAGACAAGTAAGCTTTGCTATGTCATAAAGACTGCTTTGTATAGTCAGAGAGTTCAAATTTACCTTCATTCTTGGTTTCACTATCATCAGGGTTACTTTCACTATCTGCTTCATATCCTTCCTCTTCAGCAAAAAGTTTAAGGCTACAGCACTGTGATTCTTCAGTTTCTTCAGAAATATCTCCGGGTTGTGACACAGGCTCCTTTTCAGTGTAATGGGTCTATATAACACAGACAAATTCACCATCTTTGGTCAGAAAAGCAAGAACCTTCCAGATGCCTATTTTCTCCAAGTCCATTTGCGAAAGAAACAAAATAGCGGTACGCTTTTAAGAAACCTGAGATACTTTTTATGGTTACTTCATTCTTAGATAGAAAATGGATTCTGGTAAGCTCATGGCCAATGCATTAAGAATAACTGTTATTATTTATTACCATAAACATGCACCTTGACATTCACTAAGGTGAAGATATGTCTGCAGCCACTAAGGTCAGTCAACATCCCTGTTTTAAGCTCTCCCTTCAAGAGTTTGTCACACTCTGTTGTGGGATGAAAGTGAAGAGAACATCAGGTTTCAGGTACACAGCTTGCTCCTTTTTTGGGGCATGACTCACTTCTGAGAAGTAAATGTGCGGAGCATATCAATAACCAGCATTCAACTTACACACATATGAGAATCAGAGAATTAATCTTCAACAGCCACAATAACCAAACACATTTAAACACATCCCATCGAGTTTAAAACCAGACCCAAACAACATAAATCTGACTGAGCGAATTTTGTGGTACTTAGAATTGGACTACTTAGTTCTGTTTCATACCTTTTCAATTTTTTCTTCAGAATGATCCAGATAAGCAGAAAAAGTGCCCAACGCAACACGAAGCAGTGAATCAAACAGAGGCTTTGCCAAGTCGGTTTCTATCACTTTTGATTGAGCAAGCTGCTCTCTTACTTGAAGTAAGATATCATCCACACAGGTATTCTGTGTTTTGGGGGAGACAAACATTTTGATTCATGTCATTCTGTTTTGGTTAACAGAAATGGTCTAGTACTTTCATTTAAGAACTTCCCCTACCACCTACACTAATCTGACTTCTCAGCTAAAACCATCAGACTTCATCCAGTCTCCTACAATAAGAAAGATTCATCCTGTTTGTCATAACAGATTTAGTTGGTTACGCAATCTGCACACTAAAAAGAATCTGGCAAAACACTGTTTCCCAAACATTGCAAGTGAAAACACTGTTTCAAAAATAAACATCTCTGAAACAGTTTCAAGTACACAGCACATTCAGATCACACCATAATATTACTAGAGAAGTTAACACAATATAGGTTGATGTGTCCAAGGTCACAAAAATAGCACTCGGCCCAGACAGAATTCCAGCTTTCAGTTCTCTCCTGTACCCAAAGCTTACTGCTTTTCTAACAAACTGCCAAGTAGAATTCAAGACAGCAATTAATACATTAAAGCACAGTGAAGGTGTCTTCTGTGAATTAACAACTTTGTGGAATGCTGAATTAGTTCACCTCTAAGGCTTAAGTAATAGTTTTTTCAGGTGTCCTTCCAGTACCTGTGCCCTCTAATATTCCCTTTTTGTAAGTGCCATGCTCTCCTCAGAACAGTCAAAAACACCATGTGTACATCATTATGTATAACATTCACATCTTGCCTACACAGCTCTCCTTCAATCCCGCCTCTGTCACACACTTTCTCCATTGAATACCCTTTCAAAACACCCAAGTCTCTCCCACCATTCAAATCCCATCAGGTCAGACAGCCTCTGGAGAATGTGGGTCTGGACAAAAGGACTACACTGGAAAAAACAGAAAAAGCAGGCCGTAACAGACCAGAAAAAAAATACAGGCATAGGCAGCCAGCAATTCTTAACTGTTGACATCCACTATTGTCTTTGTAGTCAAGAGAAGACCATCCCTTTCCTCTAGTCAGGACCATCTTATACAGAAAAACAAAACCTTTATCTGCCAGGATCACAGTCTTCCCTGTGACTAAAGATATATTAACCCAGAAAAGTGTTTCATGTGGAGTTCAGCCCTCAGCCATGTTGATCATGATAGCACAAACTATAACAGATACATGAAAAATAAACCAGAAACACAGTTCAATACACCATTCTGGAGAGCTCTCTCAGCCTCCAAGAAACTGGCAATTGGCATGAACAGGGATCCAACCCCAAAAGAGCAGAGGACATCATGTTGGAGAACAAGCAAAGGGGTGCAGAGTGCTTACCAGCCTCTTTCTGAATACAAAAAGCGTCAAGTTGACATGTGGGAAGATGCTTCATCAGAAACAGCAACTGCCAGTTTGTTCATCCACCCACTCCCATTCTTTCATGCCTGCTGACCACTACCCCTGACTATTAAGCATATCACTTAGCTGTACGCTTTCAGTACTACACAAATAATACGGTACCATAATAAGAGCATAGTTTTTTTAATCTCTAAAAGAACTTTTGACTAAATTACTGTTAAAATAATATCGTATATAACAGATATCAGTAAAGTAAGCTAAGGGAAGCTGCACAGTACCTGGTAAAACATCTCCACTTCCATCTTCTGCTGCGTGGTGCTTGCACTGTGTAGGCAGATTGTCAGCAGAGCTTCTAGAAGTCTGATACCCTGAAGTGCCCACTCAGTCTCTTCTCTTACAGACATCTCTATCCCTTCAAGATTGGCAACTGAAGTAACTGAAGTGTGTTCCCCACTCAAAGAGCTGTCACAGGAGACACGTTCAGGTACCAGCTGTTCTGCACCAGTAATACTGTCGGAACTGTCAAGCTCCAATTGTGTCATCTCTCTGCTTTTAGCCAGCTGAACAGAGTCATCCTTGTTGAGCAGCTCACCGCAAGGAGTCCCATGTGAACTTCTGCTGGTTTCACTCAATACTCTCTCCCTCTTCTCTTCCTCCTTTTCCTTATTTTTTGCAAGTTTCTGAATTATCAGGATTAGTAATCTATGGCATGCTTCAAAGCCTCCAAGTCTATGGAACTGTCTCTGGAAAACTGAACTATACAAATATATGCAACGACACATGGACCAAATATCTGCAGCCCTGTGAATATGTTCCAGAGAGGGCAAAGTAAGGCTTTCCAGTGACAGATATGGTAATTTGTGGCCTAATGGCTCACTAGCTGTACTATCATATCCTGATGTATCTTCAGAGTCATTAGCTGAATCCAGATCACCATCTGCTTCTTTACTTACACATAAAAAAGCAACACAGAGGAATAGGTTTATTGTGTTGACATGTATGTCTTGGCTCACAATTTTTTTCTTTTTTGGGTAAGCTTCTTTCAGTCCAGCATAAAACTTGCTCAGGCTTTGAGGAACTTCTGAAACAGCATGCTGGCTACGAAGAGAAGCAGGCAAGTCAGACATAGACTCCTTTTGTTCACTGTTCAGGCCTTCCAGTTCCAGTATTGCTTGGTCTTTCTGCTGATCGCCAAGGCAGAGTATTAGCGTCTCCAACACTTTCAAAGAATGGCTTCTTAAAGTATCTAAGTAATTTAACTCAGTCATTTGATCCACTCCATTAGAACTCAGAAACAAGTCTCTAATTAGCCTGCAAGAGAAAGCATAGAGTTACCTTATAAATCAGCCACAAATCCATGTAGTTCAGATGACACATTATCCAAGCTGCATAGACAATGTATTTCAAATAGAATTCAGGAATACCTTTCAAGCACAACTTCTTGTGCAATTGTTAGGCCAGGATGTCCAATGTTAAAAAACCTTTCAGTATATTTATTTCCAAGTGTGTATTTCCCTTCTTTCTACTCCAAGTATTACACTGAGTTCACACAGAATTTGGGGTAAAGATCCGTAAGCTTCTTGGTGCACTGTGTTTGCTTGTAGACATCCACCTTCCTTACCCTCCCATCTCCTTCTCCCAGGGTCAGCTTTTACTGTACAGAGTTACACACTCTAGAATCAAGTGAATCATGCACTCACTTGTATATTCCCCATATTTAAGTCAATAGGAAATAGGATATCTTAAACTTTTTCTAATCTAAACTTTACTTCTCTTGCCTCTCTACCACTACATGCACTTTCAAAAATTAATACCTTCTGATACAGGTTAGGTTAGGATAAAAGCTAAAAAAGTATTACGACAATCCTTTACATAAACTGCAATACTAGCCTATTCTTTGTAATTGTCTCAGATGACCCTAATAAATTCACTTCAGTCTATCAGGACTCCCAACAGAAAAGATCAGAATCTTTCCTGGATGAAAGGACACATTCATATTCTGAATAAACTTCCATATATTGTATTAAACAACTATTTCATCGATTCAATAATAAATAGGAAAGTTTCGATTTCACACCTTGGAAGAATGCTTGTGGGTTGTTGGGGTTTGTTTGGGAGGTTTTTTGTTGTTGTTTTGTTTTTTTTAAACCATATGTTTAAAGGAACGGGATTTTGTAAACTAGGAAACAGTTATTTCAGGACAAGTAAACCTCTCAAGACATATTTTTGAAAGATGGTTTCTTTGAAGACCATTCTAGAAGGAAAAGGGAAACAGATCAGAAAACTAAGTAGTCTAATTCCCACAGAAAAAGTGACATATCAAGATGTTCAACATTCCTGAGTCACTTTAGCATGAGGAATGAAAAGGCAAAGAGCATATCACATTGGACAAAGATTTTATTTGTTTCTACACACTTTGCTTAGAGTAGACCATAACTCATCAGTAGAGCACTCTCACTTTCTATGGTTTAGGAATCTAGGATTAAATCTTACATTATTCAAGCATTTACCTTGTTGCCACCCCTATAATACCCAAGTGCAGTCTACAGTCCAAATAAAACTTACTTGATCAGTAACAAATATACAAAACTCTGTACATAATTAGCATGCTTTCCATTAATAAACAGAAAATCAACCAACCTGGATTTAAGCAACACAGGGAGTGTTTGCAAATAAATCTGAAGTACTTCAGAAGGCAAACATTGGCTATGGTAACTGCATGTGTGTTTATCAGCTGTAGTTAGTCCAAGTTGTTGAGCATGGCAAGCTAGCTCAACCCCTCTCTGAAGCACAGGATTATAGATACAGTTGTATAGTTTCCATTGGACCACTGCATTTCCCTTTTGAATTAAGTGGCAAATATGGCTTGCAATCTGCATGCCGCGTAGTTTGTCTTCTTCAAAAATAATGTCCTGATAAGCCTCCAGTGCATCCCATCTCAACAACATATCTTCAGATCCACTGCTAGGCAGAATTCCCTGAACTCTGCAAGAGGAACTAGACACAAGACTAGCATCACTAGAGTTGCCCTGCAAGGCATCTTCCAGCTGAGCAAGTTGGTCACAGTCAACAGTACATATATTGCATGACGCCTGTACAATTTTTGCAGAAACTTCTGCTCCACCCAGCTGATCCAATATAAATGTATTAAGGATGTTCAATATGTGCTGTTGAAAGTTTTTTAATATTGGTAACTTGGAAGCATGGAGCAATGGGATGATCACAGTCTTTGGATCCATACAGCAACATATTCCTACATTATATACACCCGAGAGAATCTGAACACAAGTACTGCTCAAAGAAACTTTTTGCAACAAGTGCAGACACTGGTGTGCACAGACAGCAATGCAACAGCATCTGTCAGGATAATGAACTTCTCCATCAGCAGTTTCAAAAGGGTTTCTGGAAGCTTGGTTTTTAAAAGCAGATACAGAGAGCCCAGAAAGATCTCTGTGGTGATGCATGAAGTGGGAGTACTCACATCGTCTGTGTCGCTTTCTTGTACACATTGATTGATGGAGCTGCTCCGATTTCACTTTTTTGACAGTGCTGATTATTTTCATTATGCTGTTGATCAGGGCTTTCAGATGCTCTGAGGCTTCCCCAGTTACTGCGTCATTCATCACACACAGCCATTCCATTTGAAGGACCGTTACTTCAAACAGCTTAAATCCCTGATGCTGTATGAACTCATGAAGCAGATCTATAGCTTGGCTAAAGTAGAATGGATTGGATGCTGCACTTTGTAGGCAGCAGATCAAAATCTGCAAGACCCCTTCTATAACTTCAGGTAGAAGCAAAGCCCTGTGATGATATCTAGAAAATATGAAGTCATCCTGAACCAGCTGCTGTAGTGTTTTCTTGTATCCTGGAGCAAAAGGATCAGGTTGCTTTTCCAAGCAAATTTTGATTTTTAATGCTGCTTTAAGTAAGTCTGTTAAATTTCTTCGTAAGTTGTCAGGCATTGTCACTGTATTGCTAATGTCTAAAGACATAAGATGCAGCACTGTTCGAAAAAGCATCCTTTGGATCAGAGCCACAGGTTCTTCTGTCCACCCTGCAGAAACTACTTCATTTTCTGTGTTACTACTTACGTTGCAACAGTCTCCAAATCCTGATAAGAACTCAGTTAATGTGGGCACCACACTAGCTGAAAGAGTAGAACTGTGATTCAAAGTAATATCAAATTTGCACACTTTCTCTAGGAGTGACAATAAGACATGGCATAAATCAAAAGGAGAGTTATCCCTGGTGCTCTCAGCAATTCCTGCAGCTGGCTCATTCAAAGTCTCTGTGCTTAGCTCATGTGCTGGAATAATTCGGCTGGAATTTTCTAGATTAGGAATATCAGGATTAGAATTTGGTACCACTTCCGCAGGCAGGCAATAACTTCTACCTGTAAGGTAGCTGTCCCTAACTGGATATGTTAAAAAAGGCTGCAGTAACTGGGAGCGTCTGTGTTTCGTTATTACAGTAGTCTTCTCATCAGAATTGCCTTCTGAATCTGAAGTGGACAGCTGAGATCTTCTTGCATCTCTCACGGAGTAACGATGGGTGGTTTTGCGCGGACGTCCACTTTTTCGAGATGGAGGATTCAGTTTTACAGAAGTCTGAAGAGATGAACGAGTGCTTCCATCTAAGCCTAGTTTTTCCTGAGTAAATTTCACAGAACTTGGATTGTTCTCTTTGGTCAGGCATATGTCTACTGTAAAGGGTATATTAAAATCTGTTAAAAAAGAAAGGTAACAAAGGAACATTAGAGCAACATTCAGGAACATTATAGTATGTAAAGCATTTTTCCTAATTTTATAGTTTAATACTGTCAGCTCAGAATTATGAAATAAATTTGTACCTTAATAGGTCATGGTTTTGCATATACCTCTGTCGGACATACATCAGTATAAAAAAAGTCAGCAACAATTCATGTTTAGGAACTGCACTGGCTATTTTCAAAGCCTAGACCAATTAGTTCGTTTTCTAACTAGGGTTAGACAAAAATGTGCTAGAGGGTTTCCCAAAACTTTTTTGTAGGCATAGCTATTCCATTCTCTTAAGAAAAGATGTTATCAAGGTAGATGAAAGGACTTCTTGGTAAGCAAAAGGAAGAAACCCGAGTCTGAAAAATCTTTTGGCCTGTTACAGATAGGATATAAAGGAACAATATAGCCACAAGCCTCTAGTTACATTAAAATTAAATTTGGATAAGTTAGACATACTAATACAGTTGAAGTAAAATATTAATAAGCAGGATACCATCTCTGAGATCTCCCCTATTACTTAGCTATGGAAGCAGTTGTAGCCAGTTACTTAAGCAATATTTACTCCGTGGATACCATCTGGTATATTCAAAGTCTCATTATAGGCATTGCCAAACAGCCCTATCCCACAAGTGAAGAAAAATTCTATGGGGCAGAAAAGATCATCTTCTACTTGATGACCCATTGTCAGTTTTTGCAACTCAGCTGCTATAGGAACTGTGTGCATTAACTCAGTTTTCTTAGAATGCATAAAGAAGAAATAGTTAGCATACTAGTGGTCATAGAAAAAAAATTCTCTACTTAGAAGCAGTGCAGATCTTCAAGCATACAGACCTCAGTCTTCACTTCAGCATTAACTGTTCCAAACAAAAAGCAGAAGTAAAAGTAGTGGGTTTTAAAATAGTCAGGGACAAGAGGGACATGGAAAATAATGTTTTGGGTGCCAAATATTCCTACAAAAGCCAAGACAAAAAAGCCACTTTCAAGTATGCAGTATAAAATAGCAAATATAAAATTTAAATCTGATTCAATAGGTAAAATTTTGGAGAATAAAATGCAAGTATCACCAGTGAATTTGTATTGGTAAACTCTGATCATAAACTGTAAAAAAAAAAAGCAGGCAGAGAAAGAAGTCTGTATGTTCTTGGATAAAATCCATTGTCATTTTTAAGTAGCGACAGAACTGTATTTGGTTGCTTTGGCTAGTAAAATACCTAGCAAATTGCAAACATCCAAGTTTAGTATTTAGTAAAATGTGATGTTTAACAATAACAGCCCCCCCAAGCCCCAAAAGCCCACACAATAGATACACTCATTAATCAAATTGAAGGAGAACATGCTTCCATGTGCAAGTATGACTGTGCCTTCTTGTTTCATGAAGTCATAGTTGTGATGCTTAAAGAAACATCATCTGCTTTGGAGGCAGGAAATTAACCAGGAATACTTTATCAAACAAAGGATATTTCCTGCACAGAAACAAAAAAAGCTGCCAAATACAGGTGGATTTATTTCAGCCCCAGAAAAAGAGTTCTTACTGCACAACTGGATACACATCATGTTCACTGCATCAGTACCATGAGAGAGAAATTTGTAGAAGCAAAAACTGTACATTATACAGAGTACAAAATCAGAATATCTTAAAACCTAGTTATACAACAGCATTTTAAACTAACCCTGGAAAAGTCACTAAGCTGTCTAAGATAACCAGACGTTTCTTTAAATCAATGATGCTTACAAGAGCATGAAAGAATGATGCAACTGAGCAAGCAGGAAAGTTTATTATACAAGTGCTATGAAACTGGCACTTTAAATACTCCAAAATCTACCAACATTAACAAAAGACTTCAATTTGGCACAAGAGTTTAAAAAAGCAAAAAACATTGGGAGAGCTTCAGGCAAGAATCCTTAGGAACTCTCTCAAACAGACAGGTAACTTTATTTGTTTCATCTTCTTTGTTTTATCCTCTAATAGGGAAAGGTATGCACCAGACAAATGCAAGAGCCCAAAACAAAACCAAACAAATTGCTGCCACTTCCTTGTTCAGTTATTGCACAGAGTTTATTTTCTATCATCCCTTTCATTTCTTTAATTCTCTTTAAACTGTCTCTTTGGCAGCTGAACCCTTGTGACTCGATTCCTCAATTAGCACATCAGTAACACAGAACATCATATTTTCTAATGAATGCAGCCTGGTTCTGTTCATAATCATCCCAGTGTAATTCT
Organism: Egretta garzetta; assembly: GCF_000687185.1. NCBI lineage: Eukaryota > Metazoa > Chordata > Aves > Pelecaniformes > Ardeidae > Egretta > Egretta garzetta. Next base: position 723,156 of record NW_009260484.1, on the reverse strand, counting down.
ATTTTTCAAGGCCTGTCTCCCTGATAACACTGCACTTCTTTCATACTCTTTTGTCCACTGTTTGGCTTTAAGCTATTCTCTCTACTTCCCATTTCTTCCATTTCAGAAGAAAGTCTGTCTCATTCTGTCTCTAGTGTCAGCATGTATTACTGTTTTCTAAAAAAAATCAGTATGTTTTCCCCTCCTACTCATTATGAAGCACTTCACATTACCAAAAATACCGTATATTCTTTCAAATCACTTTTTCCCCCAAACCACCTGAAAAGAAGAAAAAAAATCTCACCACCATCAAGTTCAGCTACACAAAACAAGCATTGCCTTCCACACAGACCAAGAGCCTTTACCTTCTCTGTAAAATCTCAGTCTTCCTTGCATGCTGACAGAACACTGGCATCTGAGTTTAAATTCTCTGCAGAATCCACATCTTCCTTCTATGTTAACAGGATATACATTACATTGAACTACTACTCTTTAGTCAGGAGTCCTAGGCTCTGCAGTAATACACAAACCACTTTTTAGGTCCTTAATACTGCAAGAGATAAAACATACCTATTGCTTTTTCTTCTTGGACAGGGATTTTCCATACCAATGGCAGAAGTGACAGGAGGAGGGTCAGAAGTTCTTCCCGACATGTCAGCTCCTATGTTAGAAACAATAGAAACAAAAGGTTTTATACTTTAAAACATAATTAACCTTCTTTATTTTACAACGCTATTCAACATGCAGTTCCCTATGCCTTTCTGTTGTTTTATGCACTGAAAAAATAACATAATTGTGAAGCGTGCTATAATCATTAACTAGAGCCAATCAGAAAGCATCTGAGATATTCATGACACCATTACACCTCTGCAACTGTTTCTAATCCTTCTTATTGAAGCAATTCCTCACCCAAAGAGCAAAACCAGAAAAGTCAAAACCAAATAACTTGTTGATTTAAACAAAGCCAATACGAAACCCAAGACAAGTTTGAAACTTCCATAGTTCCAAAAATGTATCTTTGAAGAACTTTATGGGAAACTTTCTACTTTCTCCAAAATGGCACCTTTAAGCAAATGAAAAAAGCTTACGTTTATCAAATGATGTTATTGACTCAAAATAGAAAGGTGAAGTTTTATGGGAGAAAAGAGGGAAGATGGCTCTTAACTAAAAAAGCAGAATAACCATGAAAAAAGTCCCCTCACTCCGACTGCGATTCTAAGACTTATACACTAAGAATTTCAGTGCAGAGAAGAACAGTAGAAGGCACAGAATCCAGACACAGTTCCTTAACTGGGTGCTATGCAGCATTATCAGAATGGTTTCAGTCCTAAGGATCAGAAGTTTTCAAACACAAAAAGCCAATTTGATCATTTTGGCAGTTAACATCATTCAATGATACACAGCCAAAGCAACATCCTTCTCCAAAAATTCAAGGTAGCAATGAAATTAAGACGTATGGAGAGAAGCAACTTAAATAGTTATTGTTATATAAACAAATATATACAGTTAATATTCGTCCGATGAGACTATCCATTTAAATGGAAATCTTGAAAAATCTAAAACCACTGATATAACATAATCAGACCTGAAAACTAAGCTTTTCAAAAATCTTTCTTCCAACTCTCTTCTGCTACTAAAGGTATTCTCAGCAAGACAAATTAATTAGGAACAGGAATGAGCAATACAGTATTCAAAGCACAATAATGAGACTGGAAAAAGCAAAATACTAGCTTTTCAAATTTCAGTGGTAGACTTCCAGAATTTGGCTTTCCTCATTAAATTAATCCTCTACCCCCTTCCCCCCCGCCTTTTTGAAAAAGAGATTTCCTCTGGAAATAATTCCTGAATTGCTGATATTGCATGAAGATGCCACAAGCTTTTTTCCCCTTCTACTTAAGAAGTGGGTTTATGTTGGAGGTTTTTATTTCCCCCATTTTCTTCTAACATCAAAGGCAGCTGTTTTTCCAGCAGCTCTAGTCCTGAAGCCTCTTAACAGTAGCTATGCAGAACTTGAAAAAACCCACAGCTCTAGAAGTGGTAAAGATTCTTCTTGGCAATTATCTATAATTGCAGTCTTGTGGATTTACTGTTTAGCCAGTGCACTTACTGGAATCCAGAACCAAGCCAGAAGATCTGACTGGAGTCACCTCATGAAGAAAAGGCAAACCTCCAAGATCCACTTGACCAGCATTAACAGCTGACCTCACTTAAGATAAGGGATGAATAAACTCAACCAGTATTCACTTGGTTCATTACTTTAAAACACTGGGTCCTACAGTTTCAAAGCACAAAAACTTAATGCACATCTCATCTTACCCATTGCTTAGTACATACCCAATAGTGCTGAAGAGGAAGGAGCTGCAGCTACAGAGATGTGTGCTAGACTTTTTATATAAAAAATAGTATAAACTGATTACCTCTTCTAAAATGCTTTCTCTTTTGAGCTAAAGTTACAAAATATTTACTTTCTATTATGTTCAAGAGCAAGTTACTTAAAAAGCAAAAAATATATCTCGTGGCCCATAAACAAAAAAAGGTGTACGTATCAATTTTATTTTATTGCCTTAAACCAGGAAGACCTTCTCAAATTAAAAACTGTCAATTTGTACTGCAGGTTCAAGTAAACACTCACTTCTTGAGAATTCTCACCTATTGCCTCTTTCCACCGAGCCACTGCACTTGAGCTTCACACATGCCTTATCTAATCAAAAGTTTAGCAACCATCAATGTCAGCTGGCATAACAGGTATATGATGAGCTTTTTTTTCTGTTCTTGCTGAAGGGACAGAATGCAACTGCAACATATCCTTTTGAACTTGTAGTCTTCATACTCTACCATAAAAGGGCAAGAAAACCAGCACCAAAAAGAACATGAGCTAGACAAATCCACACAAAGCTCAATACAAAAGTTACAACCAGGTCAGAAAAACTATTACCTGATCAATAGTCGAGTTCAGTGTGGTAAGCAAAATAAACCCCCGGCCTTGAACCAAGTATTGTCCCAGTGCTGCCATATGAGTTTCTTCTTCTTCATCTTCCTTGGCCTCTGCCCTCTGTACCACTGCATTGCACAGCCTGTTGACATCTGTCAAGAATTCCCGTGCCAGTGAGTTACTGGCACTGCTCATGTTTGAGCTGTAAGTAGAGGAAAGTACAGAAACTAAATCCATCAGTAAATACATTCCTTATGGAAAAAAGACTGGGAAGAGAAAAGTGTTTCTTCCCTGTAACCCAACCCCCAAAGGATGGAATGTCTGTAGAACTGAAGAATCAATACACCAGTGTAGGGTAGAAGGGAATAGGAAGGATGAGCTCAGAGAATTTAATTTTCTTCAGTGAAACTTTAGCTAACAGCCTATAACCCCAAACACACATTTTATAAATTTATCAGGTAAAAGCCCGTGACACACAGCATCCCCCCCCACTGCATAAATGAAAGCTAATTACTTCATTTCAGTTTTTCTTTGTAATCCAGATGTGAGCTTCAGCCTGCATCTGCTTCTAAAAGGTATTTGACCTGAAGCACAAGGGGAAAACAGGCAACTCTTGCACAGCATTGTACAGAAAACATGTTCTTCAATAGTTCATTTGAACACATTATCTTCTACCATGTCATGTATTTCAACAGTATGCAGATTGTTTCAAGGGGAAATAAGAAAAAAATTAATGAGTTGATAACTATGGGAGTTTCAGAAATACAATGCTTTAGATTTACCAGCTCTCACTGTGTTTTCCTTCAAGCAAGACTGAGTGGGTTGTAGTTACTACTACAGTATACTTAATTCAAGATACAATTCTACTACACATGTTCAGGAGAAAATACCAAAAGCATTGGTACTGATTCCCAAACTGATTAATTTTATTTTAGATAATGCACACAAGGCTACACTTCATCTACTCACTCTATCTTATAAAAACCACATTTGTTTTCTCTTATGCCACAGCATTCTTTAGTGGGTCAGCACAAGTACACGTTAAAACATTTAAAACAAACATTAAATCACAGAAGACAAGAAATGCAAGGCTCAGCTGTAGAAAACTCAAGAGTATCACTGAGGAAGGCAAAACAAAAACAAGAATCAGTGATGGCAGCTATAGAAACAGGAATATTTAATCCACATAAAACCCACTTAATGAAGACTACTGCATTATTTAACTCCTTTTATTTCTGAAGCAAGGTCTTCAAAAGTCAAGTATTTTCATCATGTCCAAGCATAGAACATGCAAAAAGAGAGCCAAATAACTTTCAATATCACATTTAATTATAACAGGTGGATTAATACTGCTTGATCAAGAAACATCTACGTGCAGTTAATAGGTAAAAAATAAGACTTTGTAAGAAAGAGCAAGTGTTAGCACTAATGGTACAGAAAGCTCCTTTTAGTGGCAGGACTGTGAATATTTACACATATAATGACAGTCACTGTAGAAGTAAAAGAAAAAATTCTTACCAGAATTACTTTGCCAGCTTAACACATTTATCTTCTATCCAGAAGAAAAAGCAAACATATTCTGGAAATATCACCCTTGGTTCATCTGTTCTTAAAAAGGGAAAAATGCATCACAGTTAATGTGCAATTTCTTTGTTTTTAAAACTCATTTTGTGATACCCGCTTGAAGTTGATGAAGATTCCTTGAGGGGTTTTTTGAGCTTTAAAGCTCTAGTTTTCACTTTGAGCTTATGACTGTGCACAACCAAAATCCTATTATGGAGAAAGTCATTGGTGCATATAAGGTAAGTTAACATAATAAAGTTCATTTTTAAAACTAATGTAAAATGAGCTAGGTATGCTAGTTTAAACATTTCCCTTCTAGAAACATCATGAGTATTTAGTGACTGCTACCTGCATATATAATACTTGAATCACTTGCAGCTCTAGGTACAAGCAATGGATAGCATGAGAAACGGAATTGTGCAGCCACATGCTGATGTAAATGCATTTTAAACCTGTCCTTCTATTTTACCCTGACAGATAACCAATCTTTATTACATTAAGCACCAGGGAAGACGTAGTTAATAAAATTGGAAAGGAACAGTATTGTATCTGCTCTGTACAGTCTACTAACAATTTAAGAATTCCTTCTTCCCTCCTACCCCTTTAACCCTCTCCAGTCCTAACAGAGGATGAGAATAGGTAATGCATTTTTCCCCCCCAAGAGAAGTACTTTAAACTACCCCTGTTTTAGCTGTAATTAGTCATGAAGAAAAGACTAATATAACAATAGGAAGAAGAAATTTCCCAATTCACTCCAGAATGGCCAGAAATAGCAAGACAGTTACCCCAGTACATGTTTTAGCAAAAAAGTCAGAACAAAACAACACATACACCAGCCTCATCTTTGTAAGCTCTGCACAAAGGGCAAAGAGATTCTGTAAGAACTCGAGGAAAGTGATTGCTATAAAGAATATGCACTCAGAGCCTCAACATCCCATATGCCTTGCTGTAAGCTAAACTGTCAAAGGGTTTATTCATTTTTCATTTTAAAAACTTCAAGTTTCCAGTTATCACTTTCCCCCTTACGTCTTTAGAGTGTATTCATCTAAGAAAAATAAAAAAAACTTTTAGTCCTCCTGAAATACTCTTATTTACTTAAACACAATTGAAGAGCTCCTTAAATATGCTTTAAATACTAATGCATGGTTTCTTCTTTCTGGCTGAAGACTTTCTCTTCCATTTCCTAGAAAAGACACCAATCACTGCAGAGGCAATGTTCATTTCTGCAACCTCTCAGCATTTTTATGCTACCATTTTCAAATCTTGAACAAGTACTAATTAATTAGCCATTCAATGGTAACAGGACTCCTTACCAGTCCTCCTTATAGTTAACTCCAGTTTTTTAGACTAGCATTAGAATATTTGTGTTCAGTGCCATTGACTACATTTTAACTGAATCTAGTTTCTAACAAAACCCTAATATTCTCAGAAGTTACATCCACTGGCACATCAGTCATACACAGAGATGAACTGTCCAAACCCACATTTACTGAAGCATCCACAAATTGGTGTGCTCCAGTTGCAAGCTAGTCTAAGTGTTAAAACCTCATTCTCTAGACATAGTAAAGAGCCAAAACTGCATTTGCTATCAATGGAAATGCAAAGGGTAGTAACTAAGAAAAGCCTCAAAAACATTCAACTACAAAGGTCTCCAAGCACTCAGAAGACATTTATTATATCCACAATTAGTGGTGGGGGAAAAAATGGGGATAGGAAAACAGAAAGAAAAAGACTAAATTAATCGTTTTAATATTCTCAGGTAGCAAGCAAATAAAACCTCCACCTTTAAACTTAAAATTGTGATGAGCATGAACATTACACGAAAGGCCTCCTTAAGGAAGGCAAAAAATACTGTAGGTTCCCCAGACAAGCTCCTAATAATTGGCCCCCCTTGGAGTGCTTGGAAACCACACATTTCATCCACAGCCTCACAGAAAACCAACTTATCCATACAGCTACCATTCACAATTCATTGCAACTGAATAGCTTAAGCAGCTAACGCTTTTGAAGTTGTACCAGACTATTAGAAGATGTAAAAATATGCTGTCCATCATGTTTTATGTCCTTCCACCTGAAACTTCAGTCTCCAGGTTTCCTGCATTGCTTTCACTGTTACATGGATTTTACATTTATTGCCATTTCTATCAAAAGGGTGAATTCTCAACATCAGCGGTAAGATAAAAGTACTATTTTGTTGATGTTAATACAAAAAGACATCAAGCATGTCACCTTAATGCAAGAATTTAATACATAATTGGTAAGGAATTAAGATGTTATCATTCCACAGCACAGAAAAAAATTGTAAAGAGATGCCATGCTGGATAATGAAGTACTTTTAGAAGGACTCATTCCAACAAGTGCTAGCTACTTCTCAGATTTTCTGCAGTTAAGTTCTGAAACGGACTGACAGCACAAACACGTCTTCAGAAACAGTTTCATATATAACCTCATTATTCACCCCATCCTGAAGCTAGAGACAACAAACAATACAAGGAGAATTAAGAAGTTTCCAAAAAAAGCTGCATATGCATAGCCAGCCTTGTTCCCTTTGGTATGTTTCCTGACAGTGATTTGAGCACAAAAGCACATTGCTTGTTAAAGAACTCAGTGAACAAGCCCGGCTGATTCTGCAACATAGCAAACACTCTGCACAGGTGTGGTTTTTGGGGGGTTGTTTTATTTTTAACAACAAATCGATCCCCACTCTAAGGCTTCAGCTTGCTTGTCACCTCTTTCTGTTGCAGATTGTGGTATGATGATACTACACCCTACGTACACAGCATAGCATTTCATCTTACTCTACAAAAGTATGCCAGCCCATTTGCTTTAAGTAGAAACTACTCTACCGCAGAATTTTTGCGTGTGACACGTCTTTAACTGCTGTGGTGCCTGGTAATATGGAAGCAGATGCTATACAAAACACCTGTACTGAGGTAGAGTGCCTTCACCTCTCTTTAGACTTCAGAGAGGTCACCTTAACTAGGTAAAACCCCCAAAACCTAAAACATCACACATGAACTGAGCTGTAAGAGAGCAGAAAGAAATCTCCCAGAATCTCAGTTCACCACTGCTGTGTACAGTCCCCAACTCGATGCTTACAGTTTTGGAATACACAGTGTGTCAGGGCTTTACATAGCTAGCCCTGAAAAAAAAAATAACCACATTCTTAAATTCTATTTCACCCTCTAGAATATGATTATCATATATCATAAAAAACTACCTCCACTAGTTAGTATTTATTCCTAAAAGGAAAAATCCACAAGCTTTAAAAATAAATCACTTAACCGTGAATGATCCAACATTCACATATAATCTGCCCTCTTCATGCCTATCATCCTCCTAACTCAAGCTGCCCTCTGGTCCCTTTCTGCACCAGCTCTCAAGGGGCTTGTTTTGTGTTTGCTGTTGTCATATAAACCTATTTCCTGCACTTGCAACTTGTATTTTCTCTGAACTTTTCCATTTTTATGAAGCTGCTCATCAGACGAGCATCCTAAAGTACAGTAATGCCTTGTACTTACTTCAGTGGACTTTAAGGCTTTAAAAGAAAATACCAAAATCATTGTTTAAATAATGTAAAGGATGGAACTTAAAAATAAGACCAATTTAGCAGTCTTGAATACTGAATCATGAATACACTAACTTTCTATAGTGCCAATGATTAGATGGTATTATTTCTAACATCAGTGCAACTTGGGGAATGAAGAAAATGCAAAAAAGCTTAGGGTCAGAGCCAGTACTCTGTATACAAGATGGAAAGGGGACTTTTACTTGGTTATGTTTTCAGCAATGCATTGCCCAGAAAGGCCTGGAACATCCAGTAATACAATAAAAAGTAGTAATTACTAAATTACTACAGCAGCATTGTAATAAAATACATTACCAAGCCAAATGAAGTCAAAGTCCCATAATATTAATTTAAATCAGTACTTTCAGTAACTGTTGTCCAACAGTACAGCAAGAGCAAAGGAGAGGTAGAAAGTTTGGTGGTGGTCTTCAGTTCACACAACAACCCAAATTAGTGCACTAAACCTACCTCCTCACAGCCTTAAGTTTTTTTTTTTAAAATGTTAATTTTACAGTACTAGCAAAAAAGGAACTACTTAAGCCACCTCAATTTGTTGTGAAGTAGATGTCAATAAATTTATTCAAATTGCTATTAGTAAATACTTTTATCAGTCCAAAATGAACATGCCACTGAGTGCTGTTCATACAGCTGCATTGCCAGGCTTGACTGCCTGAGTAAAACAAAGTGATAATGTGCCTAAAAAGGTACACATGGCACATGCGAGCCACCTGCAAGCCTTAATTTCCTGTAGCTCACTATGTTATCTTCAATAAAAGCTGTCTTGTCTACCACATTATATGAGTATCTTACTGCACTAAAAGAATGATAGCCAGTCTCATAAGAAAAATAAACTTACAAGAAGCTATTTTACGGATCATGCAAAGAGGAGTAGAGAACGTATAGCTTCATGAAGTTGTTAATTTAGTTACCTTCCCTAGTTCTCTGTTTCAGATAAGAGACAAACTGACCACGCATGGCATGGCTGCAAGTCCTTTTAAGTAGAGAGTACAATGAAGTTGCGTTTTTATAGGTATTAACACTTAAAAAAAATGTAGTTTCTATAAGCCACTGTACAATCCAGTTACTTCTTGCCTCCAGTTCAAAACTTGCAGCCCTTTCACCCATTCTCTAGAAGTATATGGGAATACCAGTCATCACTGGCCAGTAAATGTTACATTTACTTTTTGCAGTATTAACTCCATTTTGCAAATACTTGTCCCAGCCTCATTGTTTGTACGTAACATTTACGCTCTGGAGAACACGACTGTGACCTCTTCAGTGATTTTAACATTAATATGATTATATCAACAGTGACTTTAATCAGATTTACTTTGGGGTTAAACTTTCAATTTAAGCTCAAGCTTTTGTTAGCAGAGGACAACAAGTATAATGAAGAGCACCAGCACATTATTAACACCAAGTCACTCCATAATAGGCTTTTGCAATTGTAGTACTCATTGCCAGTTTTATTACAGAAACTAAGTTTATCTCATTAGTAGCAGACACCAAATTTGACTGCCTTCTGTTTAAAGAAATTTGTTAACAATAAAACTAAGGGAATACTACAGTTAATTCCTCTGTGCAAACTGGAGAAGGAAAAGAATATAGAGCAGGACAGAGTGCAGTAGAGAAATACATATCTAGCATGGTCTGGAACAAAACTGGAACCTATCCCACAGTGCTGCCTTGAGGTCTGTACCTGGTGGTGAAAGTAAAGGCAAGTAAAGCCTCAAACTGATGTATTGCCATAATCAGCATTCCTCCTTTTCTGATATCACCCAAAACTTTAAACAGGCTAGAAACAAACACCCAGCTTGACATTGCCAAAACAGGTTACACAGCAGGAACAACACACAAGCCTTTAAGAAAAAAGGAACCTGCAATTCCAGCAGAGTATCAACAGAAATCTTGAGATGTCTTGATAGCTTGATTTACCAATGCAAGACAATCAGCCAAAAGCATAGCTTATGAAAGCCAGTGAACATTTGCTAACCATCCAACAACTCTGACATTCAAAAACATGAGCATGCAAGAGCAAAACCAAGACACTTCAAGTTTGGTTCATTCTCAAAACAGACGTAGCAGACAATGCTCCAGCTCTGCAGAAGACCTCCTATTTAACTCTTCATTTCCAACCACTTTCTGTTCTGTCCTTTGCTATTATTTATTAGCTAGTTGGGGCTACAGAAACAGACAACCTATTAGAACATACTAAGGCAGTGTTGCTCCAGCCATTAGGTTGCACATGAAAAGCAAGCTCTTAATATCAGAATTTATTATAAAATTGCAGGTGGGCATCCATTTTTCTTGGCACAGTTCTACCTCTGACAAAGTCCTTGATTTCATCAAAGAGTTCAGTAACTAACTTTTAGCCTTCTCTGTAATCCAATAGATCATTATTATTTCCAAACAAGTTACTCAGAGTCTCTCTCCCAAGAATAAAGTGCAAAAGAAAAATGCTTAGTACTTTCAGATAAATAACACATGCACTGCCCTTTTAACTAACCAGGGAAACATTGTGTCAAGTTCACAAGATAGTAAATAAGTATTATTTTAATGAACACTGAAAAGTATGTCAAGACCTTCAGAGCAGTGGTGTTGCTGTATATACAAGTGTGTTTATGTATGTATAATCATAGTAATGCCACTTATGTAGAATCAAAAGTATACTTAACTCTCACCTCACTTACGTGGGATGTTTGTCTTGCCTGAGAGCCTTGCTTCTGCAAGTATCTTAAGCCTCCTATAAGCATACGGTCTACTTATGTTCTGCTGCCTAGGTATTGAAACAAAATTTAATCCATGAAGCTCAATGTTTATACAACCTGAGAAATAGAAGATTTCTACCTCTAAGTGGATATGAAAGCATTATATCTTACACTGAAAAAAGACAGAATTTTAAGGGATATTATCTGTGCTTTCTGAAAAAATAGTCCTTAAAAATAAAAATACTCATTTTCATATTGTGTATGGTCAGGAAACACTGCCACATGGATGGCTAAATGAGCCATTCCTGTTGTAGAATATGAATGCCATGGAAAAAAATAAACAAAATCAGACAAATGCTATGCTAGATTTGGCCAAATTAAAGAAATTGATACTTTCCAAAACACCTACCATATATATAAACCTATAATTCGCAAGCATATCCAAGGCTATAGGCACCTATAGATACACAAAGTGGCGTTACATGCACAGGCATGTCAACTTCTCAGGAACAGTTTTAGAGATGTCATTCTTCTGATAGAGACCCAGACCTGTGGTGCACCACACAATGTGAGGTAAGCGAAGGAAATAACCAAACCCTTCCTTACCCTCAAATTATCGTTTGCCATGTATTTTCAGGCCTTAGTGGTTTTTTGACAGTTAGAAGTGAAACTCATGGGTAATTTCTTTGGGCATAAAGTTTGTTCCAGACTACACCTCCCAAACTTGGCCAGTGTATTTTTTCAAACATAACTTAAAATGTATTTGCTAGAGTTTAATCTGGATCCTGTGATATATTCTGACATGTAAGTGGTTAAGTCTGCTCTCCCAAGCATGACTATTTCTAGAATCTCACTTTTCTCTAGCCTAATTATTAGTAACAGCTCTGAAGGCATGGTAGAAGCACAACTCAGAAACAAATGGCAGATTAACATATATACAATATTCTCATTTACATAGAACTAGAAAAAAATCCCATTTACCCATAATTCAGTTTTCCTGTTCAAGAGTGTCCAAGCTATGATCTTAGGACATTACTTCCATTAATAAACTCTGATTTACATCCCTAGTACTAGTACTGCTAGTACTACTACCTTGGGGACTAGAATTAAATGCCAACTGTCTATTCATACAAGACACTATCAAAAACTTTGACTACACGTACCATCATCAAGAAAGGGAAGGGAAAAAAATCTTTTAGCAGAAATAGCATGTTCTAATATTTTAGTTTTATGTCATCCTAGATTTTCCACATATAAATACCTACTTGACATATCTGACAACCCTTATTTGGAAAAAAATATTAGATTAAGATTTTTAGGAGTCTTCAGTACAAAGTCTTAAGTAGTGTTCACTGTAATAATGAACAATGCAAGCTGGCATAATAGAAGACAGCAATGCAATACCAGCTGTACGCTAAGAAGGTAGCACCAGAGATTAAGTGATCAACGCTAAAAAAGTCCTTTTTGCTCAAATTCAGCAGGTTATCAGGTTGTGCCTTGAGCTAGGAAGATCTGTAACCCCTTTACAAGTTAGCAGATTATCAACAATTCCCTCCTTTTCAGTCTAGATGAAATATTGAGACAGAGTTAATGGCAAAGAATCCCACAGGCTAGCTGTGTATTACACAAGTGCTTCAGGCCAGCTTCTCAACTTCACATGGAGTTTTATTTAGTCAAACAACGTTAAAGACCTGTGAATGCATTCTTGTTGAGCCTGAAATCAAGTTAAAAGATGAGAGATGATTCACCTACAAGATAAAAAGTACAGCACTAATGAAAGACAGGTTCTCAAACAACCACCTACACTCAGGTAATGCATTAACCCTGTACACATGCTATATTCAAGATTATGCTTAGCTTGTGATCTTACACTATCCAAAGTCAATAACTAGAGTATAGTTATTAGCCACATTAAATCCATTCCAGCTCATTTAAAAATTACATATTTCAGACCAGTGCATGCAGGCACAGAGAATAAACATTCCTTAAAAATAGGCATGGGGAAAGCTGGGGGCCTTCAAAGATAATCATTGCAACATTAAACTGTATTAGAAACAAATATGCTTGCTATCATGGAAACTGGCTAAAATGCACTGAAGAATATCAAGCTGTTACCAATACCATGAAAATGCTACAGACAAGCTTTGGTAGCAGCCTTTAAGACAAGGATCTGTTTCAGATCTTATCTGAAGTGCCAGAGGACAACACTTGTAAGAAACACATGGTACTACAGAAAGGAACTGACAAATATTCCACCACAAGACAGAATCTACGTAGAAAATAAGCTATGAAAGACCAGTAAGTTCATATTTCAATTTTCTTTTGGAAGAAGATCTTCCGAAAAACATTCCACAGTGAAAAGGCTGAAATGGCGTAGCTCCCAAGTGAGCCTTGTTCCGAACAACGCTCAGAGTGCTAACAAGTTCTTCCCCAAGTTAAAATATATACAGGTAATAGTCCTAAATATCTTCTTCCAAGCTTTAGGTGTGATGCTTACCCCCAAAACAGACTACAAAGCAAGCCTTGATAGCCATGGTTGCACACTAATGACTCAAGATCAAGGCTAACCTCCACAGATTCTGTAGAGGGAAAGGAAAGCAGGAGTCTGCTAGAGAAGGTAAGCCAGAAGTTCAGGGCCTCTCCAGTAGCGAGCCTACACAGACCAGCCCTGCAAAACCAGGCAGACTTCATGAATATCCTCTTACATTAATCTGCAGTACAGCAGATAGTGTGGGAAAAACGCTGTAGTCATGACCATACTACAAATATGCAGACCACACTGCATCTACCTGGAGATTATTTTAAACAACAAAAGTACCACTCAAATCATGATCTGAGGATCATACAAATCTTTCTGTAATTCAAATTGTAATACAAATCTTTCCGTAGGATTATACATTTCAATTGCACTAATACTCTAAGAGATAGAAGAGGCAAAAAAAGTTCAGCAGTATCTTGAGGCACTCTTGCTGAAGGGGTATGAATGAGTAAAGGCTGCTCCTGAAACTGAAAGCTTAGTAGAGGATTAAAACTAGAAAGTAAAGTGGTTAAGACAAATTTTGGCACTTGTCTAAAGTACCCACTAAGAACAATTAAATAAGAGGGGAAGGTCAATGATCATTGAGTTAAAAAAAGGTCATTAATGGGCAAAAGACTAATTCTGCTTCTGGGACTTTAAAACTGGTTAGTGAAGTCTGTATTTTCTACCAGTAATCAGACACAGACAAGACAACAGGTAGCAATTCTGAAGGCAGTATTAAAAACATCATTTACCTAAACATCTGAAATAGACAGATGGACAAAGATTTAAAAATCCTGAACCACTGGATAAAACCCTAAATCTACCCACAATGCAAAAAATAGCTTGAGGATTTCTTAAATATAAAATCTGGCTATCGATGTCTATCACATGCACACACGAACAAGACTTAACACTGCTGAGAGAGATGAAGTGTGCCAGATGAAGGCTACATGCATAGCCAAGTAGTATTTTCAGTAACCAAACATCATATGATAATTTTTTCTGCAAATGCTAAGGATTTAGCACAACTCCAATAATCAAGTTGACTTTGCAACTGAAGTAATTTAGGCTTCTAAAAATAGTTCTAGATTAATTAGGAGTACCTTCTAGAGTTAAGACGACCCCACACAGAGCATTTAATCTATATATCCAGACACATGAAGGAAGTTCTGCTTTCCTTTGATCTTTTGTTAATTGAAATGTACAAATCAAGAATGAAACTACACTCTTCAGTGACTCAAATCTCCCTTTATAATTGAAAAATGCAAGTAATACAAAGATAAATATGTACCTCAGGTAGGACAAAGTTTTACAGTTTGGGGCTTTTGTTTTGTTTTCTCTACAGCAAGTCATAACAATGTTTGCTCTCAATTCTTGGAAATTAGGTTTGTTAAACTCTCTTGCCTTCCAATAGAAAGAGAATAGGAAACTGAAAGACTTGCACTTTTTGGTTAATTTTAAGACCATTTCAGTGTCTGTTTGAATCAGTGAATCAAAACTGGACAATTAGCAACTCCTGAAATACTATAATCAAAGTATATTGCTGGACTTTTATCAGTTCCTGCAATACAATTATGAACCATCAGGAATATTTCCTTAAGTCTTAAATATTTTCCTTACTAACTCACTCTTTTCCAGAATTAAGACATTGAGAACTATTCATCCCTTCAGACTGCTGTTTCTGTTACATATTCCTCATCTTTTACTTAATACACTAAAGCCCAACCAAATCAGTTGCTTACTGAGGTTAACAGATCTAGTTAGATGCTTCCTGCCATTTAACCCCTCCAAGAACACAAATCTTTGGTAAATGCCTCCACAATGCTAAAGAGGAATAGATGAAATCAGGCACTTGCTGAAATAAAACTGGACAAAGTTAACACCAGTTCTAATGCCTCCAATGAAGCCTTGCATTTGGCACTACCTCACAATAATCCCTTCTGATATTTAATCTTCCCAATTTTCTCTTGGGAAAGCAGAAATGTTTTCCTCTACTGTCAAGTCTGAAGGACCAGGAACTCTCCTCCCACCTCTCATTTAGTACTTCATGCTCCCATACTTTTCCACGGAGCATGGTGATGTTTTCAACTGAAGTCCAGGAGCTCAACTTTCTGGGTGCAGGAAAAAAGGGCAAAGAATGCATAAACGTGAGGATTAGCTGAGATTGTCAGATGCTTGCTCAGCCACTCCAACACAGACACAGTCCAGCAGGCACTAGTCTTCCACCATCCTTTGCAAACAACCATTCACCACTTTTGCTCTCTACTTCCCACCTTACAAGTTATCCAGAAAGTGCAGAAAAGCTCTTTCACAAAGCAAGTAAGAGTAGTTCTCACAGTGCCTCAGCTCCACGTGGCTCAAAAACCCCATAGAAACACAAGTGTCACAGGGCAAGAACCAGGTGCCTGCAGCAAACTACACAAGCTTGAAGTGCAGAAGACAACCCTTTCAGTGCTTATCCACTGCATCGCCACTGCAGAATCCCACCCACAGTAACAGCAGGCAGCAGCAAGTTATTTATGAGGGAGAAGAGGGCTACGAAATAAAGACAAAGAGGTAGAAGAGTAGAAGCCCTGCTCTTCTGTAGCACATCAAACCCACAAAATACCTGAGCTACAGAATATGAAAGAAGGTGAAATGTGCAGTGGTGACTTAAAAAAGCTTGAGAAAACTTAAGAGAAAGATCCAGAACAAAGATACAATAGAAGTTTCAGCCCTTACAGGTACCAACATACAGCACTATTCCAGGACTTCACTATGTTGATCATAGCATTACATACCTATCCCTTCTTCAACATACATAAGCTTATGAACTTTGCATTTAATTTTGTTCTGTCTTGCTCTCACACTCAGCATCTGATTTAAGCTACATCTTCACACAGAGCATGCCATAGTTACCTAAAAGTCACAAGTAACACTCACACTTCTATTCTAATAGCTAGTACCAAAAGAATCCGACTTCCCAGAAAAATGGGATTTTAATCAGATCCCAGGCTGCGAACACAAACCATAAAGAGCTAATAGTTTATAGCAGGAAAAACCTTAAGACTGCACATAGCATCATTCTCCCTTCCCTTCACACATTACAATATCACTTCTGTACATAGTGCTTTATCTGGAGGCCAGACATTCCCATGCACTAATTTCAACAAGAGACTGAAAGACATCACATTCAAATGCCAGACCTGAATCTGAACAGAGGAAAAGAAAGTCTGGATCTAGTGCATACCATTCTGCTTTATTAGTTCTTCTCAAATGTTGGGGACAGCTGAAGCAGATGCCCAGTTGGGTCTAAGCAAAAACCCACGCCTCCTGAGAAGCAGGTAGGATACAGTTAAACAAGACAGCACAGCCCACCTGACAACTCACAACTAGCAAGAAGGTGTTTCTGTTCCTCCCCAGAAACTCTTCCCTTCCTCTTTCCACAGCACTGTGCTCATGCAGTTCCTTCTCAATGTGACTCATCTCCACAGGTTTGCAGAAAACTAGTTTTATTCAGCTGAATTTTTTGTTGTTGTTGAATTGCCATGTTGAGGGATCAGGCAGTTGTCACCTCCAGCAAAGGGAAGAAGGCAGGAGGGAGATCTGCCCCTTCAGCAGG
>NW_009260484.1:703647-706044 GCF_000687185.1 Egretta garzetta | reverse complement strand
TACAGCAGGAAAAAGCTGCTCGATCAGCTTAGCCAGATCAGATAAATCAATCCAGCTGACAGAACAGAGGCAACCACAGATCTCTTCTACCTGATCTTGTCCCAGTCTAAAAACAGGTATATCATCTCCAGATCAGTGCTATTGCAGGAGCTGATAGCTCTGATGACACCAGGTCAATTACTTGATATTATCTAAAGGCCTATGAATCTTCATCAAGCAATAACTTGCCAGAGCAACAGACATTCTCACAACTGTCTCTGAACTGGAAAAGAAAGCAAAAGTCTATGTATATATGTCTGGAATTACTTTGAGTCCTCCCTCCACTGCATATTACCATCTTTTTCCAACACTAGAATCCAATTTTCCAATAACTGTAACAAAAAGATGACCTTAAAGTTGATTCAGCAATAAGAAGTAGCAACATCTCAGGCAACAGCTAGTTCTTCGCTAGGGAAGCCTGGCATCTCCTCAAAATGGAGTAAAATAGATACTAGTGAGGTCTTGTCAATGAGGGTTGTTCACTCCAAGTAACTTAGATTTGCCTGCAGAGGACAATCAAGCGTGTTCTGGACAGCAAGTGCTTCCTGGTGCACCAGAATCCTCTTACAAAATAATCGTTTCACCCTACGTTCCCTCTGCTGCCTTCTGCCCGCAAAAGACAAGTAACAAAACCAGCGCAACTTTATCTTATTTGAAAAGAGACGACCATGACAATGGCAAAATTCTTCAAATACAAAGGAAATTAGATCCCTGCACAAGCTGCAAGGGTGTACAATTGTATATTAATAAAGATGCACATAGCCTATTAAAGAAATCATTGAAAATAAAAATACAGAACTGATAGCTTCCTCAAGTGTTTGTTCACATTTCATAGTATTTACTTACGTTCTTTGAGCTTAAATGCAAAGAGAACTATATAAAAGCAGCAACTTTTATTATGTGTTAAGAATGTAGTTTTTCTTTTCTGTTTACATTTTAAGTGTCTTACTTTCCAACAGATCCTACGCTAATATTCAAGGTGCTTACAGTCTCTTTTCTTATTGTCTTAAACTGCACTGAAAACTGACGTGGAAGCACAGGAAAAACCTACCAGGAGACTAAGAGAAACAAGGAAGAAAAAGAAGCATTTAAGAATCTTAATTATATGGTTACCAACCTAACAGAAAAATTTCTTCCAATTAATTAAACATTTTTAATAGAAAGGTGTCTTTGAGTAGGGTAAAAAAACTAATGTGGGAAGGAGAGGTAGAAAGCAGGAAGGGAGTGACATTAAAAAAGCTCCTCTTAAGAAATCTGTATATAGTCTTACAAACCAAGTAACGACTTACTTCTTGAGGTCTCATTTACTATTAACTTTTGTTTTAGAAGTAAGGCACTGAAAGCTACTTGCTCTTAGCTTGCAAGATTATCTGTCCAAAGCACAGTAAAGAAGAAAGAAGAGTAGAATTAAGGTACCCTAGAAAAAGCCAATTTTTTTTCTTATCTATAACAATACATGAAAGCATTCTTGTGCTTCATTCACTCTATTTTAAACATCCACCAGAAACTCTCAGAGCCATTAAACCACAGATTTTCTAAGGTATCTAAGAGGATATTTTCTTCTTTGCTCTATTGGTCTGTGGGTCTACAGTTAAAGGCAAAAAGGAAACTCAGTATTTTCCTGACTCCTTACCACTCAGGAACCCTGTTATGATAAAAGATCCATGCAGACATGGTCTCTTTTTCAAGCAAGCAAATTCAGATCCTTCCTTCAGGAAGGGTTAAGTGTTCCAGACATCCCTTTTCTGCTATATAGCATAAGAGTATGATACTAAAATAGATCTCCTTGCTGTTTTTTCTGTCAAAGGTTGTCCCACCACCTCATCAGCAACAGTACAATTGTATTAGTGATACAAGCTGGTGTCACTAACTCCAAGTTTCTCTAGATTCTAATATTAAAGTCTTACTGGTAAGTAAAAGGCAGCTCTTTAGTTCATTTGGGGATACCAGGTAACATTCAGTTCTTAGATTTATTTTTTTTTTCCTCGGAAGAGTATGTTTGTACATTCACACCATGCTGAGAGAATATCTAGAAGCGTTCTCATTGCTCCTCTGTCCACTCTTTTCGCAGCTTAAAAAAAAAAAAGCATAGTTCAGGTGCTGAAGTGCTGCGACTGCTGTAGTCCACATCCATCAGCCTTATCGCGTTTCCGTCAACGGCCCACATTTGCTTTTCTTCAATTGTTATCGCCCATCTTCAACAAACGCCTTGTTGACAGCGAGGCTTTGTGCTCCAGTTTTGGACAAACACGCCGCAAAGCACAGCCCGCCGTAACGCGGAGCCCACGGCGCCCCGGGAACACGGGACGCAACGAGCATTACGCGTCGCCTTTCGGTACAAGCGGAGGCCACGAGTTA
>NW_009260484.1:667172-702633 GCF_000687185.1 Egretta garzetta | reverse complement strand
GGTGAAGGGCGCTCTGGGGGGAGCCGCATGGGCAGCCTACCTGCCTGCCGCTCCGGAGCCCAGCGGGCAGGTGCTCCCCGCCTGACGGCTCACGCGGCTCAGACTACCACCCCCTACACCCCCCCCAGCGTTAACGTCAACATTTAAAAACGGTGTGAACATACGTGTCACGTATTCGTACCCAGAGCGCACGCTGGCGTCGGCGCCAGGGCTGCCGGAGCGCATTACGTGGTGCTGCCTGGATGCTGCAACCCGCCTCCCCGATGATGCTGTGCTGCGTTAGGCATCTCTCGACGAAGGGCTCTGGGCACGAAGGGGCTTTGCAAGCAGCCCGAGAGTTTGCTCTGTGCTTTGTATTTGCGCTGGGGAAATTCTTGGGAGCAGGTTTTTGGCTGTGGAGCTGGGCTTTGGCCCTCAGCTGAGGCGCCTGGAAGAGAAGATTGCCCTGAATGCTGCTGCTTCGATCAACTCGCTGTCAGAGCTGGTTCATATGTGGAAATAAATCAATAATGTGCCCTGACTCCACATCACTGCTCTTGCCCTCTCCAGAGATTGCCCTCGCACATCCAGGGCACTTACTGATTCTCTGAAAGTGGCAGCAATACGTTACAGGCAATGCTAAACAAGCGCACACTTCATGTTTTCATACGTGCCCAGGTTTGGCATAACTTTCCTGGTTCTTGAAATCAGAAAAAAAGTACACAGGGTGCACAGGTGTCCTTGCTGCAGCACATCCTTCTCAAACGCCTACGCCTCCCCCTGGTGCATTGGCCTCCTACTCCCTGACTTCTGCTGCCTTGCCTGGCAAGGACTTGCTTCAATTCTGTGACTGCATTTCAGTTAACCATCCCAGGGCCCACTGGCTACCTCAGTGGCATACTGGGTTTGTAAAACTTAAGCCAGCCTGCCTGCAAGGATTACACAGATGGTCAGAGCTGAATCTTGGGAATGGTTCAGACAGCAGGATCCCAGGACCCACCTGCCAAATAAGTTTAGATATGCAGGAGGTAACTGTGGTTAAGTCTTTGGCAAATACAAACTTCAATCTGCCCATACAGACTGCTTCTCATGCTCTTTCCCATGGCACCTGTTTACAGCTGCATTTCTTATTTTTTTCCTCAGCACCTGCTTTTGGCTGTTGTTCATGCTGGTCCTCACCTTATCAACAGGAAGCAACCCATCCCTTTCAGGTGGGTACTGGGCTAAATAGACCTTGGTCCAAGCCAAGAGAGCAACTTCCCTGCAAGGGCCAGCTGTGCAGACCCCAAGACAGTACCTTTCTCTGGAAGTTAGGCACCTAGACAACATGTCTGCACTTGAAAACGTCTTAGGTCCCTCGAAGAAAAAAAAAGCCCTAGGGAAGCGACACCAGTATTTCACTAAAACCAGGAAGGGCAAGGAGCCCGACATGCCACTCTGCTGCTGCCGAGGGAGGTTGCCCAGCACAGCCACAGAGCTGCAGGCCTGGGAGCCCTGCTGGCACCCCATGCCCCTGGGTAGGTGCCCACCCTTGGGAAGGCCAGACCTTGGCTCAGAGAGACAAGTGGCCTTCAAGGGCACCCAGCTCTCTTCAGTGGCCACAGAGAACTTAGGGACTTTGGGAAAACTGGTTCACTTGGTGCCCTGGAGTTTAGATGCCAGTTACTTGCTAATTCAGGCAGACTAAATCCTTCTTTTAAGTCAGTTTATTTTAAAGTCCTGGAGAACGTGGTAGTATTTGGTCCAGCCTATCCTAGCTGGCACTTCAGCTACTGGAGAGGAAAGCAAGCAAAGATTCCCAACCCTGGGCTACAGGAATTCATGCCCTGAAGCAAACTCCCTAATGCTCTAGTGAAGCTGCTCCACTTCCTGCAGCTGAGAAGAAGGAGAAGTCTCCTTTACTTCTGAACCAGGGCTTCCTGTTTACCAAAAAGAAGAGAGCGCACTATTTTGTCTTTTTTTCAGATCCTCCAGCTGCCAAAGGGTGACTGCCCATACGTGTCCCTCCTCGGTGCTGACAGCAGCAGGAAGACAGAGGTTTCTCCTGGCCTCTCCCATGAAACTCCTGCCTGTCAACAACGCCAAGGCTCTTTGCTGGTACCTCTGCTGCTGCCCTGTTTTCCTCAGCAGCAGATGTAGGGCAGAGCCAACATGGCGCTTGACATTTGCACGTTGTTCATGGTTTTTGCAAGGAGACCAGTGAAACTAAGCAGCCCGTACATTTCCTTGTGTGGTTGTATGGCAGAACTGAAACAGCAGCAATGAAAATGAAGTAAACAGCCAACAGTACATCAACTCATCCTTGGAATATTAGCCTTTAAAGTGCAAAGAATAGGAGCATTTCAGATTGATAACATAAATTTTACTGAAACTAAGAGTTTTCAGATGAGAATTGGCCACTGTATACAAACATCTGAGTGAATTTTTGTAAGGTATTTATGAAAATCTTTGGAAGGCAAGTTATCCATAGCCTAAACTGAAACACACCGAGACAGTTGTCATGTGTGTGCTAAAAAAAAGATTATAACCTGTTTGGACTAAAAAAATTGTTGCGAAAGGTAAGTAGGTGCAATTAAAGATTTTGTCAGAACAGTAATGTTCTTCTCACTCGAATGCTTCAAAGTGCAGCCTATCATTCAGCTCATGCAGATTTTCATTAATTATAGTAATTGAAGCTCCTGCTACAGATATGACAGCATGCCTGTTGTTCAGTTTTAAATCTGAGTTTTTCAGTAAAATATTAAGCATTCTGAATTCATGTACATCAACATAAATTTGCAGCAGCTCCATGGAAGTGAGTAGAATGACACCATTTCATGCCAGGATAACTTTAAATCAAGTCTGGTTCTTTGTATCAACATTGGTTCACTGATAACTCCCTCTATTCTTACAACCAGCACCTGAATCTCACTTGAAATCTATGAAGTTTTTCAGCAGAATTATCCCTGAATTTCTACTATAATCATCTCTCTTCTGCATACATGCAGAAGGTAATAAGGTGGAAAACAAGCAAGAAACAAGCCTCTGAGTGGTATTTCCCTACTGTTCTCCTGGATGATAGAATAAGCCCAGAGCACCGAGACCTGCACAGGTCACATAGGTACTCAAATTCTTCTTCAGAATGTGGTATTAACGTTCACAGACAGTGGATTTAGATCAATGGTTCCAAAATTTTAGGGGTCAATTAATCACTGTCCATTCCCAGAACTTCTTAAGTACCCACTACACATTCTTCATAAGGCTTCATCTACTCTTATCACCAAAGTTTCAGCTGAAAGCCTTACAAAGATAATGTCAGGCCTAGATTTTGCGGGCCATTTCTACAGTCTCATTCTCTCTCTCTCCTTTCCAAAGAGTATTTACCTGTCTAGGAAAATTTACCTGTGTGTTAATGGTATAATAAAGTCAATAAGAAAAACTGTGGAGTAATACACAATATGTGAGCTGTCTTGAATCCATGACCTTAACTCAGAGAGGTTTGTGGAAAGGGCATCGTTTGTCAGCTGAGATGAGCCGTCTTTCAGCAGGGAACGAATAACAGCCTGTTTTCCCAAGGAAGCACATTACTCCACTATTTTCCTACACTACTGAAAAAATCTGAAAGAGTGAATAAAATAGCAAAATAGTTTTGCGCTTAGGGAATCAATGAATGGTCTGAGGAATTCATTAAAAAACATACCAGTTTAGATGTGGGTCCATCTATATTGTGAGGAGAAACCACCTGTGAGTAGATGCACTTCGAGATCAATGTTGGAGGAGATAGCTGTTGAAAAAAAATCAAGGACAAACAAATCCAGGCTGGTCATATTTCATGTCAGCATTCTTCATATTTGACTAGTTGACTACAGTGGTATAGAAAGATCAGAGAGAAGAGGAAAACATCATTCAGTGGGTAGAAAGCAAAGGTGGAATTAAATACTTCCAAAAGTAGCTTAAAGCACAGGAGTTGTGGGAAATGTTCCCTAGTTGTTTGTAACCCTTGATCAGGCTTGCCTACTGCAAGCAGGGCTTGATTCCCTGTGACATTTGATTTTTCATTGCAGTAATTCCTGGTCAGCACACACTGACATAAGGTTTTATTTACTGATGGTTCTAGTTTCTTGTCTACGCAAGATAGCGTAGCTGTAACACATAGTATGACTCCTAAATATGTCCAATGTCTAATCTAGATGAAAGTATTAAAAAAAAATTGCATTATCAGTTTTGACTCAGTGATTCTACTTTGACCAGCCGTTTAGAAGAAATTAATCCAGTTTAAAGGTTGCTCAAAAACAGTTGAGGTAAATCACTAGTTGCAATATATGCTGAACTACAATTAAATTGCCTTTATTGCAGTGAGTTCAGATGATGTACCAAAACCTGATTGAAATAAATTTCTATATAAATTATTGAAGCTAGAATAATTCCCACTACAAGCAATGAGAGAAGCCTAATGAGAAACGCAAATGGTATAAAAACCCATATACAGGACTTTGAGCTTTAATTTGCACCGTCTTGTGGCTCTCAAATGTACGAATTACACCAGATCATAGTCTCTTACAGTTACACATTGTCATGTGCCTGTAACAATGTCTAAAGACTCGTCCCTGTTCTACAGTAAATAATCAGGCAAATGATGTTTTTCTTGAACTGACTCGGTTCAAGAGGTGAAACTGCGGTGAAATCTCAATAAAGGCATGCCAGGCTGCAGTTTTCCCATGTCCTTATTAGGTCCATATTTGTCTTTAGCTGGATCTAAAACCCATATAGAAATATAGGACATCCTTATCTTCCTAATCCACTGCAAAAAGCATATCCACTGTTCACAATAACAAATATTTCTATTTATTTTTTCCATATAAGCACTATGAAATTAGCTAACTCATAGAAAGAAGGGTTTTTTTAAATTTCTTTTTAGTACAGTTTCACAGGAAAAGTCCTAGTAGATTTTTACCACTTATATACCATTTCCAAATTTTTGCCAAGCTCTTCTTAAAATGTTAAATTAAGAATGGACTGAAAAGTTTAGGCTGGGTGGACATTTTATAAAGAGAAAGCAAAACCAAAATTAGGTAATCCACAAAAGCACAAGGAGGCCCCTGAAAATGACCTTGTTGCCGTATACACATTTTTGTCATAAGTGATCCATTCGTATCATAATGGAGGCTATCCCCAAGAATTTGTCAGGATAACAACCTATCTTTTAAAGGAGTGTATCATCAGAGTGGTAGATCTGGGAACTGCAGGTCCAAACACCATCGGCTGTATGGTAGGGGCAATAGAAGTTTTATGTGTCTGGATAAAGCTTGGGCAAGTTTTCATGTCGAATCCTTTCACCCTGTTCCTCCCACTCCTAGTGTATCTCTCCTTTTCTCTTTTGCAAGAGAAAAAAAAAATTACTCATTTTGCCTGGACACAGTTGACAGTACAGTGACACTTAGTGCCTGTTCCAGTGTGCAGCAGCCGGCGGCTCAATGGCGGCCTGGAACAGATGTGGTGTCCTCATGCTTTACAGACTTTGATTAATTTTTCTTCCATTGGTTTGTCCAGTAGCTGTGTGAACCCACATAAGGCTTTGGCACCCACCAAGTCCTGCAGTGTTCCAAAGGTCATTTACATGGCTGGCTAAAAATCACCTCTTTTTATTTGTTTTGGACTTTTAACTGGCCCGTTTCTCTTGGTTTCCTCTAGTTCTTCTGCTTTGTGAAAGAGGGAATAATTACTCTCTAAGTCCCTCTCTCTATGCTGCTCATGTTTTTAAGACCCATTGCCAAATCTCCTTTCTGCTCCTTTTGTTCCACTCTGAAGAGTCCCAGACTATTTAATCATTCACTGTGTACCATTTGCTTCAGCTTTCTTGCCCTTCTTTGAACCTTTTCTTGTTCTCTTTAGCATGAGAGAACTGGAGCCGCAGCCAACATTCAAGATGTGATTTCACCATAAATTTCCTGTGTACTATGCTTATGTTTTCCTCTCTATCTTTTCCTTAATAATTCCCAATGCTATTCTCCCTTTCCTTCTCTATTACTGAGCAGTGGGCTGACAACTTCATAAGACCACGTGTTGTAACTCAGGGATCTCTTCTACCCAAGTATTAGGACTTCTGTCTTCAGCACTTCTCTCTCTGCATACAAAGTTGGGGTTGTTTTGACTGGGGTGCGTTCCTTTGCTGTTATCAACATTGATTTTTTCCTGCCATTTTAACCCAATAACTCATAGCTTGAAATCCTTTTCCCAGATGACTTACTTTTTTTTCTGCCTAGAGTAACTCACCACCAGGAAACTCTCTCACCTCAAACTATGCTTCTTTTTCCAGATAACTTCTATGTCAAAAAACACAAGCCCAGGGGCAGATTTCTGAGACTTCACTGGTGTCTCCTCTCTCCTCCCTCCTCCCAAAAAAACCCAGTGTAGCTGTGAGATATTTTTTTCTACAGCAGCTATACTGATTTTTCCTCATTATATCACATATGTTCATGCACCTGCTAATTACATTACATATTATAGTTTCCACCAATTTGTTCAATATTTCTGCAATTCTTTATGGTCACTTCAGGTCAGATATCAAAATATAAACATAAAGCGTTTGTTGTGATAATCTGTTTTTCTTTTTTTTTTAAATCTGGGCCTTTCTAAATTTTCTAAGTTTCACTATAGTCAATGTAGCATTAGAAAGATTCAGCAGCAAAACTTTGTTTTTCACAAAAAAAAGAGGTCACTTTATATTGATTAGTTTTTCTTGGTTTTTTTAAAGCAAAATAGATAAGCCAGATCAAACAGCACAAGGTTGCTAATCACAACACAATGAATAAACTATGAGATAAACTTAATCATTTTTCTGGCAAACTGACCACAGTTTTTACAAATATATTAACTCTATGTAGCAACAAGCAAACCAACCTGTTTAAACATTTCTGCTCCTGCATGAGACTCGTATTGTATTTCTCCCTGTGGTTTCTGATTAGCAATCTAATAGTTTTGTTTCCAGTGCAGCCATGACTTTCTTAGTGAATTATCTTTGCTGGAAAAGGAAAGGTAATTCAGCAAAGGTAAATATTCAATGTTTGCAAGCACTTTTTTTCTGATGAGAGCATTGCATGTCTCCATCTTCAGAAGCAGTAACCCACCTCCATGCATGGAATGCAAAGGAGCGTTCAGGGTGCTCCTTAGCTGCTGGTAAAGCAGACACAGAGCAATCACAGGGCTGCTCCCAAATATCCCCTCAGCGCAGGGGGCCCATGGCTGCCTCTCTCCCCATGCAGGAGGTACTGGCGTGGTGTCAGGGGGAAGTAAGGGACTGGTTCAGTGCCTATTCCCTGCCTGTCATGGTGTTCATGGGAGCTCGTGTCAGCATTGCAAACGGGACATTTCCTTAGGGCTGCTCTAACAGGGACAAATTGCTCCCCCCAGCCCGGCAGCTCCAGCGAATAGACTTTCAGAGGCATTTGGTTCCCTGTTGGCACATATACCAGCTTCGGCTCTGGCAGCATGGGGGGATCTGACAAGAAGAATGATGGTGCTGAGCAAGCGAAAGGGTGCAAGAGAGCCAGTGTGGATGGTACGCAGGGTTTGCATCACCTGCTTTGGAATAACCCAGCACATGAAGTAGTCGCTGTAACAACACTTGGCCTTTGTGCTTTTCTGCTTTTCTTTAGGTGATGCTGTCTCCAGATTAGCATTTTTGGACAGCTCTGAAGACAGAACAGGGCACAAAGCATGCTCTATTTCAGATGCTGTCTTTCCTCATGAACAGCATCAGTCTGTGCTTCAGTCTGAACCTTTCTGGCAGTGTTATGCCAGTTCACGTCCATGCTCGTCTTCCTATGTTTTCTGTTCTTTCTCCAAGTGTCTTGAGCATTGCTCCAAGCCACCCCTTTGATTGCTATAATGTAGCATTCGCCCAGAGAAAATAGCATTGATTTAAGGCAAGAGAGGGATCCAGTTTTGTTGTTTTATGTATCTCTGTGGAGCTCTCTAGTTATTTAGTGGCATTGAATAATTCAGCGGGGAGGCTGTCTGAAATGCAGCAGCCTCTTTGTTTCCTGTGAAAGGTGATGCATGTTCGTAGAGCTTCAGATATCTATCCAGGAAACAGCACAGACGTTTTTAGAAACACATGCATTCATACATTCAGAGACTAGCTCCCAGCACCCCTCCAGGCACTCTGCCAAATCTTCTCAATTTTGCATTATAAGGCCAAATTCTGTTCACAGTTTTGTCAGCATTACTCTACTGCTTTCAGCAGAGTCAACCCAGAGTCATGTTGGTGCAAATGGGTTTGCTATAATCTTCAGTGTTTCCCCAGCCCAGCATACACTGTCCTAAACCTTTTCCCCCACCTGGCCAGCAGCACTCCCCTGCCTGCTGACCTGACACACAACCTGATGCACAGATACCAAACCACACACTCCAGTCCCCAGTTCCCATCAGTCCCCAGACAAGCACCAAAACATGCGTGACAGCTGCCACTCACCCCTCAGCCCTCATGCCAGACCTCATGAGAATCCTCCCTGCCAACCTGCACCCCAGGAAAATGCCCCAGCCACCTCTGCCCAGGCTAATTTTCCTGCACCTTCTCCCACAAGAAACCTGACTACCACCACTCCATGGCGAGGAGAATGACCCTCCTTGGGGACCTTTCTTTCTCTCATCATCTTCCGCATTTCCATGCAGCTTACCCTTCCCTTGGAAATTAGGCATCATCCTAAGGAATAAAAACTCTTTAAAAACCTGTAGAGCATACCTGATTTCCTCAGAGAGTTGCAACTAAAAAGCAAGGGGGCAGGGACACAGGATTAGATAGGTATCCTCCTCTGCTAGCATTTGACATGGACCCGGTCAGAGGGATGCTGCTGCATCTGCACAAACTGCTGCAGTGAAGCCTTGGAGTTTCAGTCAGGCTGCTGGATGAAATCACAGCTTCCTTGCTGGTATGCTCTGGCTCCTTTTCAGCTTCGCACAAGCAGCCTGTCCTGCAGAGGTTTGGAATTTGGAGGTCACTTTGGTTTGTTTTTCTTGGAGTTGGTTGTGCCACTGTGTCTGCAGTGCTGCTGGAGAAAAAAATAAAAAAAAGGAAGGGAAAGAAAGACAAAAAGAAACTCGTGCAGGCTTTTACTGTCAGTGGTGCAGGAGAATGAGTAAACAATGCAGACAGCTAAAAAGATTGCTTAGTGGTGCAAGAGGCTAAAAGCTTTCCAAGACGCCACTGCATTGTATTTGCTTCAGTATTGTATATAGGCATATAAAACGGTAACAGTTCCGCCTTAAGGCCACATTCATGAACTGAGACAACTGTGCGAAGAACTGAAAATTCTCCTGTTCTCTGCAAAAAACCCCAAAACTTTCAATGAGCAAATCTGAGCTGCTTTTTCAAAAAAAAAGTTTCTGGTCTCCAATTGCTGTCATTTCTCTAAGCACAACATTAAAAAAAGAAAAGGGTGAGCAAACCATGCAATTCAAAATCTGCACGTACATCTCTGAGCCTGGAATTTTAGAATTCTCTTTTTGAATTTCCATCTGCAAGGACAGCAAGACCAGGATCCCCTTATTCTAGTCACAATAAAGAAATTATATTTGTTCTAATATACCAGATTACTTGATCTAAATGTGAGTGATACCAACTGCACAGGCACCGACTCTCTTATGGCTAACACTGGTGTGCTGGTTTCAGCTAAATGGGAAGAGATTCAGAACCATGAACGCTTTAAGACAGGGATCTGCTTTTGCACTGTGCATGGACTGGCAGCAGCCAGGTGCCAAAAGCACAGCTAGAACTGAGAAGTCACTGACCCTCAGTGCAACTCCCTGGGCACTGAGATGAGCTGTCAACATAACATTTGCGTTTGTCATGAAGAGCTGATGGCTTAGACTGCTTCACTGAGTGTTCCTGCCACATATCACCATGCCTGTTTACCCATTAGTCTTAATATAATGAATTACCTTTATGGCTTCTCCTGTCAGTAGGCCTCGGGATTTGCCTCAAATAGTTGCTGGGCACATTGGTTTTTTACTTCTGCATAGTCACAGCTACATCTCAGGGCACAGTTTCACTAAGCCCAGGTGCTGGAAACAGAGTGCTCATGCTTGTCTGATCTTGCAGTCAGCTGGATCAGCCCACTGACCCAGCTGAAAAACAATCTGCTATTTTTCTAGGGCAAGTTTTCAACCAGGTCAGCTTGCTGTCCTGTTTGATGACATAGCCACGAGTACTGTGCTAACACAAGGGAGGAGGGGGACACGCATCTGCAAGGTGAAGGGCAGCACCATCCACTTTGATTTCAGCCTGCATGTCAGTCTCTTAAGCCTACGAAGGCAAAGTTTACCATACACTCAACTGAACAACACAGGTGCTGGCTAAGCACAGTTGTATTGTGCTTGAGTCTGCATTTAGAGTCACCAGAACTACACCACCTTAACTTTCAGAGGATTTACTCCAAATCTGTAGTTGTCTGAGGGGCAACTCAGGCAATCTAATCTAGTTAGCAGTGTCCCTGCTCACTGCAGGGGGGTTGGACTAGATGACCACTAGTGGTCCCTTCGAACCCTAAACATTCTATGATTCTATTCTAATCTCTGTGCAAGGAGCAGCTTGTATGAAGGAAGAAGAGACAGATCATCAGCGGTGCAATATTGCTGAGAACATGTAATCACTGGTTAATTTGAGTTCCCAGTTTTGGCAAGCTCTTGGAAATTCTCTAGGCATAAAAGTTCTTCCTATTCTTATACCAAGAGAAAGCTGCTTCTCAATTTCAAGGAGACAAAACCTGGCAGAGGAGGCTATGAAATACTATAGTGGAATTTTCTGCCTGACACAGAAACCTAAAACAATTCTGCATTGGTGCTGTAGTGTCTCCATGCTATACGGTGACCGGGAAATCTCTTTGTACATCTGCCTGGGCATTTACAAAAGTTTTGATGGCTAGAGTTTTGCTTGGAAGTTGGTCATCTGCAACAGATAGATGAGGCTTGAGGTTTGTCTCATCTAACTTCTCCCCTCAGTAAATTCAACATGCAGTCTAAAACAAAATTCTTGTATGGTCCGTGGGAAGAGATAGGAACCCCCAGAATACAAATCAGTCCATCCTAACACAGGTATGCTGCTGAAAATGCCCCTCTTTCTCCACTGGTGACAGAAGCCACAGCAACTGCCTTAAACTGAAGAAGGAAAGGAACTCACCTTGGGCTCACTAAAGGGTTGATACGAACCAAAGAAAACCCAGGTTCATGAGGATGAAGTGGGCTGTGAGGGTAATCTAAAGCCATGTGTCTCACATGCTAAGCTATGCACACAGGTCTGTTAGAAACTTGTGCAAGCCTATCTTCTTCTAACGTCTTGAGCGTGGAACGGGAAACCAGGGCATCCATAGGGTTGGAGGTCTGGTATGGGGTGTATTTAGGCCACTGGGAAGTCCCAGGGCCCATGCAGTTGTACCTGAATGGGAAGGGGGGTCTCCTCTCTCACGTAGGTGACTGTTGCAGGCAGAGGAACCACACGCTGAGCAGTGCAGAGGTCCAAAGCCAGGGTAGAGGTTAGATCCTGCTCACCCTGAGTGTGTGCCCAACATCCTGGAAGACAAGCACAACCACCTGATGAAGGTCTAGAAGTCTGCAGCACCTTAAAGTCTGGAAATGCTCTTCTGGCAGAGAGTGAGAGCATCAGGCTTTCAAGTCTATATGTATGTTGTACAAAGTCAATTTGTCACTTGCTGGCTCCAGTCCAGGTAGGACATAAATCTTACCAAGAGTAACATTTTAAACAGACACTTCTGCTCAGACCAGATTACAAGTATGTGTAATTTGGGAACAGAAAAGCCTAAATGCTGCATGTGCTCAGCACTGAAATGGGAGCATTTCTGCAGCCTGTGTGTGTCACAGCTGATGGCAATGGAGCCTGAGTGATGGTAATGGCTTCCTCCAGGCAGAGCAGGTTTGTTGCTACACTATTTCTGAGCCCTCTGCTTACTTTTCTTACTGGAAATGACTTAGGTTTGTTTCTAAATCTGTCTCTATTGATTAGCACTTAGTAAGTGGCCACATGGCTTAATATAATGATCATAGCTCTCACTCCTTTTGTTATTCTTGATGCGCAGAAGACTGTTCTTTCTTTTTTTAGTTGCAGGATGTTCTCGTTAGCTCAGCTTAGCACTGCACCTACTTCACAGCCCAGCTTATTCAGAATTTTCTTTTGAACTCTTTCACATGGCCAACAAATAGAAAACAAAGTGCACATTACTCACTTTGAATGAAGCTACGACTATCTACCAAAATGTTAATGAGGTATAAAATATCACATAGCTGATCAGTTTTCATTGCACTAGGTATTTTGTTGGCTATCTTTATTACAGAAAATGCTTGGTTTTCCCACAAGTGTATGAATTACACTTAGGAATAGTTTTGGTTTACACTGCTTGTGAGTCTATGCTTTGACTGAAAAATAAAGTTGATCTTTTATGGGATAAGTCCATTGATATTTGCCTTTAAATGCATTAATTGCAAATAACACATTTTACAATTACCATCACCTGACAAACTGCTGGATTCTCTGTACTGATTTTTTCCTGACTGTGACATTACACTTTTTGTGATTATATCTTTAAACAACTTTTACTTAGTTCATGCATTGCAGCTCGTTTCCTGAGGAAAACTTGGTATCAGATGTCAATTATTGGTTACGGAAATTTATTCAGCCTTTTTCCTCAGCACTTTCTACTAATTTTCTTCCCGGTGAGAGAGTTAGTTGGAAACACAAGTAAAATTATATGTGGTTACACAAGCGATCAAAAGCAATTCTCATCAATGTTTGTTGTATATGTTCACTCAGATGCTCAGCAAGACAGTAACAGTAGCTCCAGTGTAGTTCAGTGGAAAGAGAGTATATGGACTTCTATTGTATGCAGTGTGTCCAGTCATATGATATTCATGTCCAAGCCCTCTAATGTCTCCATCACCACAGATCAGTATAAGTTATGGTTCTCCAGGGTTTGTTGGGGAAGAGGATCAAACAGACAGTTTAAGCTCCTGTTTCTTGGGGAGCTCATCTACCTGCATTTCCCAGGAGTGCTGCTCTACTGTTCGCCTCTGTCTCTGAACACTGCAGCAGTGCCTGCTGCAGGTCTCCCAGCCACAAGCCGCTGTCTGAGCCATTCTGCCAAGGAGAAAACAGAAGTTTCCAGGTGCTGCCGCTGTGCTTCTTTTCAAACAGGCAGAGCTGTGGTGTGGCAGTGCCAAGCTCCTGATGGGGACACAGAGACACTCATTTCCCTATTCAGCAGTTCTGCAGTTGCTATTCTTCATTTTGGGACCCAGGAACATCCATTTATGGTCAGAGTCTGGATCTAGAAGAGGTTGAAAAGAGCTGTTTCAGGTGCAGCATGGAGCCATACCGCCAGACTGCTGCTTGAAGGAGTCCAATGACATGTCAGGAATTTTGGGAGCCATCTTTGAGTCTCTGGCGCTCCCCACACAGTTCTGGTGTGTCCTGAAATTAACTCAGCTATGTCTCAGCTACTCAAGACCAGCAGGAAATGAAAGCTGATCATTCACCTTCACCTCTCTTCTGAGAGAAGGACTTTAAACCAGTGCTGGCACTGGAGCACTGAGTGGAGTAGCCCAGCAGATTATAATAGTAATTCATCCTCTCCCATTGTACAACCAGGCTCCGGTTTGAAAACTTACAAGAAGCTGCTGCTTTAGGTAGCTGGGACTGGTGTCTGAGTCACCGTGATTATAGACAGAATAGATATGAACACTGTGGAGACAGAAGGAAGACCCTTGCATCTGGAATAATGCCTTTACCGTGCATAAGCAGAGTCAGTTTTGTTTACACTGGTGCTGACTTACCAGGTCTTGAACACCTATTTTTCATGAGGCAATACTGGAGACCAGAGGCTCTCCTCTGTGGCATGCACACTGCATACCGGCTGCTTTAACACATCCTGCTTGTACTGAACACACTCAGGAAATCATGCTCTTAACAGTTTGGATGGCACAAGAATTGTCACCTCAGCAGTGCTAATGCTGTCCCAGCCAGTGATAGCAATGCTTTAAGAAAGCTAGATGTCTCTTTCTGTTAACACAAAATCTCTAAGAGATGGATGAGGGAGATTACAAAAATGAGAAGATAAAACTAACATAGATAGCTGATGCTGATTTCACTGCAAGATACAACGATTTTTAGTCATCCTTCAAAGGATGCTAATCTTTATCTTGGCAGGCTGATAAACAAAACCACAATCACAGGATACACGAATGACTCATCCTGGAGGGCTCTGCTTCTTCAGCACCAGTGTGATGTTCCACTTAAAATACATAAATGCAGAACATCATTTAAGAGTCAAGAAAGGCCGGGGGTGGTATCCTCGGCGGTATGCTCCACTGCTCTCACAACAGCCTCCCTCCTGACCCTGTGTACAGTGTAATAGCTCCTGTATTCTGCTTGTAGGACTGTAAGAGAAACACAATTCAACTCAGTCACAGATGGAGGCTGTCATTTCAGTAAAATGGCCAGAATCAAATCGTGCATGCACATTCAGGGAGATATCTATTTTGAAAAGAGATGCTAAGAAAGTTCCCTTCCTTAACTTCACCCTAACCTAAAGTAATACCAAAGAGCAACCCACATCCCTAATCTTAATACTTAAGCACTTTCAAATGAGAGAGAGACATTTTTGTCTCATTTAATTCTAGTTTTGGTTGCTGCTTTTTATTACTAAAATGGGAGGAAACATGGTCTTGTGATTATAGTCGCAGGCTACAAGTCAGGCAGATCAACATTCAGCTTTTCAAAATTTTCCTTAGTAGCTTTGGTCTCTGTTCACCCTATTTTTTTAAAGAGTGAGCAACATGCTTCCTTAGCTAACAGGATTGTAAGAACTTTTAAGATCCAAAAAAATGCTTTCAAGGACTCTGTCCACAATGTCAAGTCTTTAATGTGGCAAGGCCCTTGATTTCACAAGCAGTGTTTTCATAAAAAAAACACTTTTGGGTCTGAAAACGCAGGCCTGTAACACAGAAATGAAAGGCAGAAATGTGTATGTTAGTGATCCAAGGGAAAGGGAAAGCCTGTTGTTCTTTGACTGTGGCACAGATGTCCCAGGAGATTTACTTGGTGGAAATGTCATCCGTGATTCTACCACCAAAATTGGTGCCAGAGGTGATGAAGATAGGCCACGTTGTGATCAACACTAGGGAAACATAGTTTATATACAGGACCTATCCAGAAGTCCTTTGGAGTCAGCACGGTGTAATGTCATTGCCTGTTACTACTCTGATCAGTCGAGCCAAGACCTGCCATGTGTTTGGAGACACGTGTTTCTCATGGGAACATGGTATCATGTCCTCTTCCCTGGACATTATCTGCCCTTCATGCCTAGAAGAAGGCTGAATTGGGGTTAGCACTCTAACTTCTCTACATGCGCTTCCCCTCCAAGGTTTGGCTCACAGACTCAGAAAGAAAGGTACACCATCGAGCAGGATTTCCTCTTGTCCATCCCGGCCTGGTCCCCTGCTGGATGCCCAGTGATTCTGCACTGCTACCAAACAGCAATTTCATGTAAAAGGTGGGACTGGCGCATAAACCCTAATGACAGCTGATGTGAAATAACAAGTCACTGAACACCATCCTACACAAACCAAACATTTAAAATTAGGGACCAAACAATCTTGGTTTTTTCTGCTTTCTGTAATATACCTCCACTGTTGGCCAAATTGTTCTTTGAATAGATCTTTGAATCATTCTTTCAGTAGGACTGCAAAAGGTCAGGAGCACTACTGATATAAAAAATGCTAGATTTAAAGCCTGGTGATTGGATCAAATTTTGGGTAACTAGGTTTAGTTACATTTCCAGCAGCAATCTGACTAAATGAATGATCTGTATGCATCTAAATCACTGGCTGCTCATCTTGCAAGCGAGCTTGGGGTAAGCATTCAGTGACACAGCGATTGACACACGACTCACCTATGAGACGTCATTTTCAGGTCATGACCATGCAAACACAAAAATGACAGTTCCCAAATATATTACAGGCTGAGCTTTTCCATAGCAATGTGACATGGAAACATCAAGTAGTTATACCCATGCAATCCTGTCAATCCATTAACAGTTATGCTGCGGAACTGCCCAAAGGCTACCCTGTTCAGGGTCCTGTTGTGCCAGGTGTGGTACAAACTCCTTCCCTAAAGCAGGTTGCAGTGTTTGGAGGCAGGGGAGATCTTGCTGTATGCATTGTGGAATTAGATGCTCCATCTGACAACATTTACCACTTTGTGGGAAGTGTGCAAGGAGAGAAGCAAACACAGCAAGCTGAAGCAGACAGTTCTGCTCCTTATAAAAGCACTGCCAGTCAGAAAGGAGGCAGCCCCGATAGTGAATTCTGGCTGCCTTGAGCTGTTGGAAACTTCTAAGAGGGCAGGCCATGGCAGGAAATAAAAAAGCACATTGAATAAATCACTTGATGCTCTGATTAAGAGGCATGGGACTGCATATCATGTGATAGTTAAAGCCATAAGCTCCAGCCTTGAAGATATTATTTGGTACATGAGCAGTCTGAATGGGCAGATGGTATTCATGAGCAGGATTACTATTTCTAGCAAAACAGGTCAAACCAAGTCACTTAGAAATGGAATTAAAGTTTAAAGATCATTATCTCTGAAGGTGTATGACTTTTTAAAGAGAGCTAATGAATCAGGTTCATTATAATTGCATTATTGGAAACAACAAAAACATTATATGTAATAAAGAAAAGCTTTGCCTTTGTTTCCTTTCTGTCAGCTCTCTACAAAGGCATCTTCCAGCATGAAATTTGCCTCCAAATGGGAATGGATCAGCTTGCTGGTACTGACCAAAAGTATTCGTTTTCCTAAACTACCCAATATGGAGACAGGCAGAGTGACATCGTATTGTGAGTAAAAGCAAATGCTACAAATAAAGTGTGGTTCACTTACAGCAATACCTGTCTTTCTGAAGAGCACCCAGCCTCACTTTCCTATGGCATTTCTGTAGGCAGGCTCCTTGATGTGTGGCTGACTGCTTCGAGACGAGGGTTAAAACAGGTTACACAGGCAGCTCAGGGCCGAGACTCTCTGCCCTGCAAAGGTATGGAATTGTTAAAACCAACCACGCAATGGAGGTGCAAGACTGGTGCAGGGCTCAGTTACTTCTTATGGCAACAAGGGGACAACTTTACTACCTCCAGTTGTTGGCTAGTCTGGAGCAGAGGGTAGGAGGAGCCGCTTTTGCAAACACAGGTTCCAGCAGCCCCTCAAAACCCCCATATCTCCCTACAGGGGAGGGAGGAGAAGTGACAGAGATCCCAGGGTAACAGCAAGAGCCAGACAGCTGCTTACAGGGGCAGGATGACAAGCTGGTACAAAGTCCCTGCAAAGTACTGGGAAGGTGCTTTGGAAAGGGCCTCAGGGAAGGAGGCATCCTTCTGTCTTTTCCAGGTGAGCATCAGCCCTCTGGGACGATTCCTCACAGACCCATCCCCAGCACTTTTCTTTGCTGTAAGACCCCCCCCAAACCTCAGCACATTAGCAGAGTAATAGCAGGAAAACAGTATCATGGTTGATTTTAATGGACACCAAACACCTGGAAATTTCAAGTGTTCTGCTTTGTCTTTCTGAGCCTGGGTGAATGAGACCCCGCTCTGTTCCCCATCATGTGGCTCAGTGCCTCTTCAGCCCTGTAGCAGCCTCCAAATCTCCTTGGCACCGGCTGACATTGGGCTCCCAAGGCAAGCCTGGGAAGTGTCCCCCAAGCCCATGCCTTGCCCCAGAAGCCTGCAAATAGGTGAAGAGCAGCAGCCAATGCTAGCACTCAGAGCTGGGTGGCGAGAAGCAGAGCTGGCACCGCAGCTTGAAGGTGCTGCCAGCCGCGTCTCCCAGTGCTGCCCTGGCAGGCTGGGCCAGCTGGGGCTGTTGGAGGAGGGAGGCAGCTCCCGTGCTCCTGGCAGGGGAGGAGGCAGCAGGCAGCAGCCTCACAAGCCAGAGGAGAAAGAGGCCACCAGCCTGGGACAGCTCTGCTGGCTTGTGAGAAACAGGGTGGATCTGCCCCGCTCCGCCCGTGCCACTTCTGCATCAGCAGTCCTGGGATTGTGAGGAAATTACACCTGGGGCTGCCTCGGAGCCCATAAAGGCTTGGGCAAGAAAACAGAGAGCGCCTTGCTCTACTGGCTGTTGGAGGTATGGCATGGGAAAGCCATGGAGCTGCAGGAGAGCAGAGGTGGGGTAAAAGAGAGAGGTGAAGACTTAAGTGAGTTGTCACAGAATTAATTGCTGCTTGAAGAAGATGCTCATCAGGCAGGTCCTGGGTGAGCTGTGAGTTCAGCTGGGCCTTCAGAGACAGCGTCTGCAACAGGGGCCAAAATCACTTTGTTACCTCCATGCAGGAGGGCACGCAGTGCTGTCCCTATACCGGGATGGGCTGGTTCAGCAACCCCAAGGGGACTCAGTCTGCATTGGGACGTTTGTGTGGTGGGTGCTGCACAAAGTCGCAGTAAGGCAGCCTTTGTTCCAAGGGGCTTGCGCTGCTGGTAGGTCCACTGGTAGAACATAGAAGGAGAGAGGAGACAACAGACCATTGCAATTTTATACAGGGGAGGAAAGGAAGTACAGCAGGAAACAAAGGCTCAGGGTGGTTAACCATGGACGAAGGACAAGTGGAAGAACAGGCAGTGAAGCTGGGACTGGGAGGAAGGAGTGTCAAAGAGTTTGGCTTGATAGCTAATCTGCAGAGGAGGTAACGGGGGACAGCATAGTCCCAGCACAGTGTCAGCCTGTTTTGCCTCCCTGCTTTTGCTTAAATGAACTCCCTTGCATCAGCCAGCTCTGCCTCTAGTGCCAGAGAGACAGAGGCTGGTATGTGCAGAGCAGATGTTGAGCAGCATGACCCTGCAGAGAGAGATTGTGTTAAATCAATATCACACCAATTTCTGTGCCAGAAGGTGCAAAGCAAACAACTATGTATTTTGGCTGACTGCTATATATAAAAGATGCAACCTGAGTCCCAAAGTGGGGGTATAACTCATTCTGCAGTGATACTTTTATTCCAAGCCTCAGACTCTTCTGCAACTAATCAAAATGTGCTTTGTGTTTTTTCTACCCGTGCCCATGTGTGAATTTAATATGTGTGACTGTAACACTAGTG
Organism: Egretta garzetta; assembly: GCF_000687185.1. NCBI lineage: Eukaryota > Metazoa > Chordata > Aves > Pelecaniformes > Ardeidae > Egretta > Egretta garzetta. The sequence continues at coordinate 683,530 of NW_009260484.1, read as the reverse complement.
AGAAATACTAAACCAAGGCTTTTGAAAAGTAAAGCCATGCATTTAACCACAAGATGCATACAGCTAACAGGGCCACGGAGCATGGGTCCGGAGGCACTGCAGCAGTTTGCCTCCCACAGGCGAGTGTTTCTTCTTCTCTCTGCTGAGTCTTTCAGCAAATGTGGCAATTCCTGGCAGCTCTGGTGGCGCCTCTGCAGCATGAATTGGCCAACGGCTGCTCTTTTTAAACTTTCAGCTAAAGGATATGTATTGATTCTTTGCCTCTCGAAACAGGCTGGAGAGCAAGAACTAGAAAAGGGAAATCGGTGACATTCCTTCCTGGCTCATGGAAACCGGAAAGGTTGCCAATTTGTAGGCAAGTACACAAAGAACTGAATCTAAATACCCTTGTTTGAAGTTGTAAACAGGATTTAAATGCCTCATTGGCCTTGTGACTTCTCTTTTGACTTCTACTATCCATAATTCATTATTTGTTGCATGTGACTCATCAGTTAAATCATATGCGTTATTTCTGCTATGCACTTGCCTGCACTGAGTTTATCTAAAACTGGTCTATGAAAAAAAGCTCCTTGAAATGTGAGCAAAAAGAAACCCCTCTTGCAAATGTTGGTAGAAAATAAAATGAAAACAGAAGTAGGGTAATTTTGAGCAAAGATGGCTCTTGGATGGGTAAAAGATTTGGAAATAGTTTATTTCCTTTTTCATTCACATCCTGTCAAGCTATGCCAAGTCACCCAGAGAGAGACTAGGCACAAGAAATGCAAAGGTTATGTCTGATACAGATTAACTTCTCTTTTATCGCACTGCGTGGTCAGTTTCTGAACTGTAATGCGAACCGTGGATCAAGTAATTGTAACAAAGACACAAAGCATTAATCAGACTTCAGTAGACACAGGTCCTGAGATTCAGTTTCCAAACTTTCCAGTTTGTGGCGAGCATCAGATATCATAAGCCTTTCTTTTAAAAGGATTCTGTTGTCTGCATATAAGAATGCCAGTGACCAATTACAGTATGCAGGTAATTAGGTTTGCTTGCTCTTCTTTGCCTCCTTCCTCCATTTAGCAGTTTTTATTGTAAATTCCAGCCTGCCACTTCACGAGCACCTTCATTTGACAGCCCCCAGCAAAGGAGCAGCATGTGACAGTTTGGCCCCTGCCTTTCAGAATGATAAAGAGCAGTTTGGGCTTTGCAGACCACATGCCCGCTACACCAGTGCACTTTCATTTTGACTGAGGTCACCACATCGTAATGCTGGAGTGATTCAGAGAGGCCTTAGTATAAGTTAGCACTGGGCTCCATTCAGCAAGATGGCCAACATGCAAATGAAAGATAAATAAATGACAAACTGCTAGAGCTTCAGCTTGCAGAGTGTCAAGTAACGCTTGGGAAGTGCTTAGCACTTTCCACTTCAGTTAATTTCCATGGAAGCTGAGAGATTTCAGCATGACCAGAGTTGCTCCATTGCTTTGTAATACTGAGAACAAGAGGAGCAAGGAGCTGCAGAGGCTCGGGACTGTAGGAGCTTTCCCTGTGTGGCAGCTGCACGTTCAGCAAACACAGCTCTGGTCGTGACTCCTGCAGCCCGTTGTTTTTCTACGGCAAATGAGTGGAGGTCCCAGGCACTCCAGCCTCTGAAGCATTACTGAATAAATCCAAGGCCATCTCTGTCTCATTTAAGGATTAAATGCTCATTTTTAAGGCTAGCTGTCCTGAGGAAAAGCCTTCTTTCCTCCATCTCCACAGTGCAGGCAGTGTGTTAGCCTACAGACCGCTTATGGTACAGATACCACTATCAAGACAAAGGTGACAAGTTTACGGGCATCTACTGTCCACACAAAAGGAGAAATTTCTAATTATTATCTTTGCTTTTAATATCTGTACTAATTTATTCTAGCTGGTCAGATTCATTGAGAAGAAATGCATTTATCAAAGCTGCTATATTTATTTTAATGAATATTTACATATGTACTCCCACAGCAGCTGTGCACAAGACAGACTAAGTATAATCAGCCTAACAGCCCAAACAGAGCCTGAGAGGCAGCAAAAATAATTTTCCAGACTGTGCTGGCTTGCCCCAGCAGAACCCACATCACCTCCTTTAGTCACTCTGCTACCCGGTCACTTTCTAACTTTGTTATGCAAATAATTTACAAAGAATTTGATGCTTTTATGTTGCTTCTCTTCAAAAGGTTTATGTCAGTGTGTGTCTTTCTCAGGCTGGGCTCACCTATGTGCTGCCATGCCCGCAGATCCCCAGGGGTGTACAAAGCCTCCAGTGGCCGGGACAGTCATTTATTCTGCACAGGAGCCACTGCGGGATCTGGACTCTCTCATATGGCAGCAGTGGGCTGCAGGGTCAATCTCTGATGAGGACATTCCTCTTCCCTGCACCACTGTGTAGAGGAGTTTCTTGAACAACAAGGCCATAAAATACTATGGGATCTCACGGACAATCCCAGCTTTGATAAGGACAATGTGTCCTTGGGGCCCTGAAAGGAGGAATTCGCACGTATTGTAAATTAGAACAAAGGAACTTGATAAGACTAACCAAGATGTGCTTTAATCGCAAAGCTTGCAGACTAACCAGGTTGTACTCTAATTGCAAGGCTTGCATATGATAGCGCGTGTGTTTGTGTGTTAGACCAATCAGCATGTATCTAGAGGCGCGTGGACAATGTTGTTGAACCAATGAAAGTGTTGTTTATGTCGCGTGGACCCCATCCCTCAGTATAAATATGTCTGTAACTCTGAATAAAGGAGAAAGCATTCACCATACTCCTGTGGAGACTGCGTCTGTATTCTGGGCTCCCCTAAGCAACATTTAAGCAACACCACTGCATGATGCAACACTGCGTGCTACACTTCAGGCTCAGATGCTTGGGATTTCACTAAGTAGAATTGCACAGACAGGAGAAGCTAGTCATTAAGCATGAGGAGTGCTGCTCAAAAGAGGCAGGTTTAACAGTGCTCAGTGGAGATGCCTCATTAAACTGATACAAACCTAATAAACAGAAGGGCTGCTAATTGTCAAAAGGAATTAAGCAATGAAAAGTGGCAGGAAGCCAAGCAGCGATACTGGGTCTCCTTAATGCAAAGGGAAACTACCCAGCAAATCTGCAGTTTGTAATACTAGAGGGAGGAAGAGAGAGATACCTTTTAAGATGATTATTTGCATTGTACTAATAATCCTTCATGTATTTTTTTTGCTGAAGCTATTTATATAAATCCAGCAGATGAAGGATGGTCACAGAAGTCATGGAAGCCAAGTGATCCTCTTTTGCAAATAAAAAAGAGGCTCTAAAAGTATTTAAAAAATGACAAGGGGAACTACTTTCCATACGTTTGCTGTACTCCATGGCTATAGTATGAGGAGAACATGCAAATATTTTCAGGAAAGGGAAAAGATGCCACAGAAGAGAAACATTACACGGGCACTTCCATTTCTAGCTCCTGGAAACCCAAAACGCTGAGGCGAAGCTGGTCACTATGGTTACAAACAGATGTGAAAGCTCCCTTTGCACAGACTGTCAGCTGCCGTTGCTGACTGGGGCCCACAGACAGGAGATGAAAGATGGGAGAAAGCAGAAGTCCTTCCCCAGCCTGCAGAAGAGGGTGGTTCAGAGGTCTCTCAAAACCGTGCCTTGCTAAGATGGGGCTAGAATTAGCAGAAATACTGCTGTCATGTACAGGCTGTAGCAGGGCTGGCACAAACGTGGCCCAGAGAGTGGGGTTGTCTCTGAGAAGCTGATCTGCCTCTCTGATGCAAAGGCAGAGAACAAAGTGGTCATTAACAAGCAGCCATCGGCACTTAGGCAGTGGCCATAAGCAAGACAGCCATCTTCTTCAGAGGTGGGGCTGAAATGGAGGTAATAATTGAATGCCATAGGACTACATTCCAGTGCAAACCAGTTCTCTTCTTTGCCTGTACTCCATGTGATTTAGTGTTTGTATAACAAGTGTCCAGTCAATACAACAACATGTAGGGACCTGGATGTTTCCAAGACAAGGACTCTCTGGCACAAGTTAGTGCTCTCACCCCAAGTGTGGTCAGGCAAAGATGAAATGAAACCTACCATGACGAGTGAATTTGGTCCTTACATTACACTGTTTTTTGGAAGGAATCATTCCAAGTGATACTCCCCTGACTGTGTTATTTGTGCAGTGAGTCAGGAAGCCTTGCAGGCTGCTTGTGATACTCTGCCCGCTTCTCCTTGAGATATGTCTGTGTATGCATGTAGATGTCACACATCATTTTACAAATTGCTCTAGCTGCACTCTCAGGGAAATATATCATTAACAGTCTTCCCAATCTTGTTATTGACTTAGTTAATCATTAGCAGAATCACCCTTTTTACAAAGTCCTCACAAAGTCCATAAAGTATATGGAAGCACAAGGGGCAACGTTCTTCCTCTCAGCACACCAGGCTCTGGTCTTCAAGGATAGAAGACTACCTAGACTTTAGTAAAGCCTTTGACACCATTTCCTACAGCATTGTCCAGAGAAACTGGCTAGTCGTGGCTTGGATGGGCATTTGCTTTGCTCAGTAAAAAACTGGCTGGATGGCCAGGCCCAAAGAGTGGTGGTGGATGGAGTTAAATCCAGTTGGCAGCTGGTCATGAGTGGTGTTCCCCAGGGCCCCATGCTGGAGCCAATTCTGTTCAATATCTTTATCAATGACCTGGACGAGGGGATTGAGTGCACCCTCAGTAAGTTTGCAGACAATACCAAGTTGGGTGGGAGCGTTGATCTGCTTCCAGGTAGGAAGGCTCTACAGAGGGATCTGGACAGGCTGGACTGATGTATGCCAACTGTATGAAGTTCAACAAGGCCAAGTGCTGGGTCCTGCACTTGCATCACAACAACTCCATGCAATGCTATTGGCTTGGGGAAGAGTGGCTGGAAAGCTGCCTGGCAGAAAAAGACCTGGGGGTACTGGTTGACAGCTGGCTGAATACGAGCCAGAAGTGTGCCCAGGTGGCCAAGGCCAATAGTATCCTGGCTTGTATTAAAAAATAGTGTATCCAGCAGGACGGGTGAAGTGATTGCGCCCCTGTACTCAGCACTGGTGAGGCTGTAGCTCGAATACTGTGTTCAGTTTTGGGCCCCTCACTACAAGGACATTGAGGTGCTGGAGCTTGTCCAGAGAAGGGCAATGAAGCTGGTGAGGGGTCTGGAGCAAAAGTCTGATGAGGAGCGGCTGAGGGAACTGGGGTTATTTAGTCTGGAGAAGAGGAGGCTGAGAGGAGACCTTATCACCCTCTACAACTACCTGACAGGAGGGTGTAGTGAGGTGGGTGTCAGTCTCTTCTCCCAAGCAACAAGCAATAGGACAAGAGGAAATGGCCCCAAGGTGCACCAGAGGAGGTTTAGATTGGACATTAGGAAAAATTTCTTCACCAAAAGGGTTGTCAGGCACTGGAACAGGTTGCCCAGGGGAGTGGTTGAGTCCTTACCCCTGGAGGTATTTAAAAGACAAGTAGATGTGATGCTTAGGGACATGGTTTAGTGGGGGACTTGAAAGTGTTAGGTTAATGGTTGGACTTGATCTTGAAGGTCTTTTCCAACCTAAACGATTCTATGATTCTATGATGCAGTTGCAGACTACTGAAATGTTGTTCCATTGGCACATGTGAACTAGAAATATTCAACTCATTGCTTTATGCAAAACTTGAAGAGCCCTTGGGCATCTCTTTTGTACATAAACTCTCAGTGAGGAATGAGGGGATTCGTGTATGATTTTTATGAACTGTGTTTGTGCTTCTCCAGCTTCCTGTGTGCTGCCGGACAGGGGAGAAGTAGGAAAATAGTGAATCACTAGCCCTTGACTGTAGAAAGAGAAATGTGGGCAAACAGTACCCAGGGCAGGCTGGTATGAAATGATCTGTCAAGAGCTGAACAAGCTGTTTTCGAAGGTCCAAAAACTGAGTAGTGATTTCAGTAGCTAAAATTTTAAAAGGATATAATGTAGTAGGCAAAGATACGTAAGAAGAGGCCCATAGAGGGAGAAAAAGCAGCAAGGTGTTTCCTGGAAAAAGCAAAGCTTGTTGCATGGCTAGTCCTGCATCTGTAGGCATAATGTGATTTTTGACTCAGCCCTCTAATCAAAGGACATTGCCAACTATGTCCAGTGAGCTAACAAATGCTGGCTTGTTTCAAAGAGAGAGACGCATCACTACAATTATTTCTGATAGCACTACTTGCCTGGAAGGTATGTGCCTTAAAAACCAGACTCCTTGGCATGTCTGTGGAAATGAGTAAGAGCTTGACTCACAGACCTTGTCGAGGGATCTGTTAGACCCACTCCATGAAGAAGCTACACTGTCTCTTGCTTTAGGGTATTTTTGGGGAGACTGTAAAAAAGGCTGGGATCTTGAGAAGAAACTGTGACAACTTATTCTCTGAGGAGGAACCTATTGTGTGCCTTCAAATCTCATTATCGTCCAGTTGCATTTCCCAAGTCTTCAAAAAAATGTTTTTCTATATTGTGTGCCAATGCGAAAGTTTCATCCATTAACCAGTAGTAGGGTGGGAAAAGTGAAACTTTGGGTGAAGCTTCATGCCTTATGGCTTCGGCACAAGCTGATCTCAGAACCATCAAAAGACGATGGCATCTTGTCCCCTGTTCCAGCTTTTCCTTCCTTCCTCCTCTTCTCACCCTGTGCTGTCAAGCCACCGGTAAGTAGCAGTGGGCAGAAGGGAGAGCTGGGGACTGGGAAGAGGGAGGGACATGGAGAGGAAGGAAGACCTCTCCTTCTGCTGGCAGGGAGGTGTTGTAACAGCAACATAATGTGCAGCTTCGGGTGCTGAGCAATGTACAAATGCATTGGTAAATGTAAGAAATAAATAGTCGGAGTCACATGGAAATCACTTCTTCCTCAAGCTGCCTTCAGATGCCGCCCTCCAAAGTAGCATATGAATTGCTGTGAGAGAAGGTTGACTTTTAAGCTGCGTGCTCTGTTTCAAGCCCAAGGTGATACACCTCCACAAAATGATTTACAGTTTGGAAACTGAAATTATGCCTTCAAGAGGGCGAACGTTCTGCCACTAAGAGACCGTACCACACACGCTTCCCGGCCCCGGCTCTGCCCTGACACGCTGCTAGCAGCAGCCAGACTCCCCCAACTCCAGGGGTGCTCTACTGGCGTTGCAAGGTGCGAACCACTCTGGGACCTGGGAAAAACGTCAGGAAAGACTATCCTTGCATTAAATATAATGTATATACATCCATAATGTATATACATTATTATTGAAGACATATTTACAACTTGCTCAGAAAAAAAAAGAAAAGGTTTCACAGGTAGTAATGAGCAAATACAACTAAAAATACAACTAAAAATACAACTAAAAATGCAGACTAAACCCAGAGAGAAAGCAGGTGCCTTTTTCATACAGTATGTCCTCCTAGCTGTAAAACGGATGAGGCATCTGTCATTCAGAACAGAATAAAGATGGTTGGAGGCAAAAAAAAAAAAAAAAAAAGCAGCCAGAAAGATCCATTTTATATCCAGAAGATGCAGGCAATGAAGTCATGACTCACCCTTAACAAGTTCATCTGCTATTTTGTAGCTAATGCATTAAATTATACAATTCACAAATGCCCTACTCTAGGATTTTGCTAAAAGCTATTCGCTGAATTAGAGTTAGAGATAGCAAAATGAAGTGAAAAAGCAGGGCCTTTTAGAGAAAGGGAAAAGCAATCAGCGCTAATGGATTTATCGTGCAAAAGCCCATGTGGTTGAAAAACCACGCACGCACACACACATCTGGCTCCTTCAGCTCTTGGTAGTCACGAATATAGCTTGCTGATGCCAAACAAAAATCCATATCAATGCAATCACTTATTTATTCATTTTTATAATGTAGATCTCAAGATACTAGCCACAACTGTAGCAACAACAGAAAACAAACAGCTAGGTTTTCCAAGAGAAAATTAAATTTGAATGAAAATTAATCAAAGTCCATGCTAAACAATTTAACTAATAGATTGGCAGGACTTACTTACTGAGTCGCAGAGGCACTGCTCCAACATTTGCAATGACAACAGCTGGGATATCACTTCCAAAAGAAAGGAAAAGTTCTTTCCCTCTAACCCCTCCATATAGATCAGAAGTGTGAGTATTTTTGTTACTGCATACACTCAGCACATTGTCACACCAACAGCACATTTAAAGAAAACACAACCTTAGAGTTAGAGACACATAAATACCAAATCTTCATTGAAAAGACCGTAAAAAGTAAAGTCTTGAGGAGGGTACAGGCAGTGAGTGGATAGAAATTGTCAGATAGACTCACCTTAGGTAAATAAGCTAATCTCTGCCCAGCAATATAGAGAAGCCAATCACATTTAAAAGGGTGCATGTAGGAAAACATTTGCTTGGTGCCTGCAAGGAAGAAGAATAATTAAGCTGAACTCTGGGTGCAAGTACTTGGCTGTCAGGATGCAATGCCAGATCTCAGAATTATTTATCTTCCCTTCACTCTGTTCATTAGCACCTGGTACTTCTCATGCTCTAGAGCTGTCCAGCCACACCAATCCTGCTAGGTTCATCACTAGTTTCATAATATCAGATTATCTTTCATAAAAGCCCAGCTCTTGCATTTACGTGGTCAATGAAGAAACTCCACTTCCCCTTTAAAAATGACTCATGTCTTCAGAGTTGCAGATCAAAGCACAGAAAATGAAAGTAGTAAAGTCTCAGAAAACAGAAGGCTAAAAAATAAATTAATATTTAGTATTTTCAGAAACATTATGAATTCTAAAGCTAATGTCATTGTTTTCTATAGGAAGACTGATTCATGGCTTGTGGGGCCTTGCTATTATACGCAGAAGCTTCAGCAGCCCTCCTCCCCCAGCAGTAAACAGGAGCTAAATCATTCTCTGTACTCTGAGGTGCACAAAACATCACACAAAATCCAGCAGGACTTTTCCACCAGAAAGACATCTAATGATGATGCATGTCCATTTTCTAAAAGATGATAATTTACCAAAACATATTTCCCTATGTTTCCCTATATTACTGAAGAAACTAGGTTCATTTACAGTCTAGATTTAGTTGTGCTTTAAAAATCTGCAAGGTTTCCCTTTTTTTTTTTTGTTTGGACATTTTTTTTTCCCTCCTCCTTACCAGCACTGTTTGGCAGAGGTGATCAGAGAGAGGCTTTCAGAAGATTTCAGTCTCTGGTTAGCACTTTATAAATATCATGCTCTACCTTTAAAAACGACATTCTTAAAAAAACCTACGCAATTTTGGGGAAAACCCTTGAAAAAAATCAGTATGCTTCCAAAACTAATGTTGAGAAGTGATCCTGAATAACAGTTTTTTAAAAGTAATGATTTCCAACCAGTTGTAAAAATACCTTACAGATTGCACAGTTATTCCCTGATTAACTGTGATCACACTGTGAATAACCCAGGAAATCTTTCAGAAAAAATAAGTAATAGATTGTCAAGTTTAATGGGAAAATTGTATTTTCAGTGGTTTCTTTGCAAGGAAATGGATTAGAAACCTGTTTCAAAAGGACAAGTGAGATCATTTGACACATTTCTTTTTCTTCAAACTAGAGGAGCTGTGTGGAGACACGTCTTGCAAGCATGCAGCGTCTGGCTCTGATAACAACTCTGGGCACCCACAGAATTTGCCACTTTTAGATCAGTACGGTAAACAGAACTCATCCAGTGAAAAGCAGGATATATTAATTTCAGCACAGAGTGGGTAGATTGAGATGAGTTAAATGAAGCTATGATTCTATCCATAGTACATTTTAATTGTATGCTATGCTTTTAATATAAAAGATGACCTAGTTTACCCAACACTTATATAACATTCTTCCTCATTAAGAATTTATTAACAGTGTCATCAACACTAAAATTGCAAGAAGGAGGTGGGGGGGAAACCAACTCCATTTAAAACCACTAATTAGCTGGCCAATCTGATTATACATTCACAACAGCTGTTACCTTCTTGGGATTTCAGTGATCAGCTGTGGAAACAAATGCACACTGGAATGTATTAAAAGAAGGAAGAAGCTTTTTTGTGGTTAAAAAAAACCCTCAAAGATGGAAAAATTCCATGAAGGTATGGCGTACATAAACCTGCACAGTCATACTTGTGTTTAGTTTTCCTGAGGAGCATTTAAAACACTGAAAATATCTCCTGCTGCTACATGACTTACTTCCCTGACAAAGAAGGCTGAGTGCTTTCCTGAATCACAGCCGTGCGGGGCTTTACTGCATACTGCAACTCTTTGTTTCATTTCTAATTATGCAATAGGATTTGCAGCTTTGGCCTCTGTTCCTCCTGAAGACAATGGCAGCCATGTTATTGATTTCAAGGAGATGCAAGTGTCAGCAGCTTTTCCATCCATAGCAAATCCATACATGCAAGAACATGCCAACTTAGGCTCCAGTTACTTATTTAAAAGTTAAATGTACAGGAAAATAGTACATCTTTACTCCTTACTTCCTGCTGCCAGGGAAAAGACAGCTACTAATAACACTGAATGCAATTTCCCTCTTTGTCTTAAGGCATCAGCTCTTATGCCACTACTACCACTGCAGAGAAACAGGCCCTGTCACAGGTCCTATGCTACTGCCTAGATCGGGAGGGCTTTTTAACCAAGAAGGTTTCAAACCTGATGTCCTCTGCAGGACAATGAACTGCATTCATTTTCCCTTGAATAGAGGGTGACTGATTCAATTCTGTTGTACACTGCAGTTGAGGAAAAGTCATAACTTCAGCCAAAAAAAAATAGCCAGCTAGTATAAATCACACAATGCTGATAACATATGCTGCTTTTAATGTAATTCTAAAAGTGGTCTGTTCATGCTATACTAGTGTTCATGTCTTAGCTGGTGCAGGAGGTAGTTCCTCATAGATTGTTTCATGTCTGTTCCAGAGGGAACATGAGTCACTATAGTAAGATCCAACTCTACCTTCCCTCCTTTCAGATGATCACAGTTTCCAGGAAAACTTTTTCATGTCCTCCCTTAGCAGTAACTGGAAATCAACCACTGAAAAACTCTGAAATCCCATCTCTTCAGGCAAGACCATACAGCTGGTGAGTCACATTTACTCCAAGCATCTCTAATTAACGAGCAGGGCTGGAATAAGTAAACACATTAGAAAGTAAAATAAGTTCCAAAATCACAGCCCTAACCACTGACTTAGCTTCTGTGACAACTTCCACAGGGAAGACATGTCCACTCATTCTTCATTCATCACAGAGAAGACAGAACGAACTATGTTCTGGTGTCCAGGATAGCAGTGTTTTGTCCCTACCTATTCTGTATGGGGAAAAGCCACAGACCATCTCCCTGTAGATGGCTGTCCCAATCCTGAGACTTTCTAGAGTGGAGAGAAGGAGACCTGCATTTTATTTGAAAGGGAAATAAATTAATCTACCACAAAAATTACTCAGGCAGGCAGTTAATCTTGCCATCTAAGTCAAAACCCCAAAAGGTTTGAATCCAGAGCTGAATAACAGCAGCAGCTTGGAGTGAACTCCTAACTGAGGTCCCTAGGAGGAAGAATGAAGCAGAACTGAAGAAAAAGACCCTGCTAAGATACTGAGAGGAAATCTAGGCAGTAGGAAAGCCGTTTGGATGTGCAAAGTTTTCTGTTCATTAAAACTTCACTACAGTGAACACTGTAAAATATCCCGTCCAACAACTTAATACATCCCCTAACAAGGAGGAATGAAAATCATAGTATTTTGTAAAAAAAAAATTATCAACCAGAGTTTCTAGAATATTGGATGATGTATGAAGGCCTTTGACTGTGAATTATTCCTTTAAGCCCAGCACGAGTGATGGGCACGATTCTGCTTCTCTGTGTACCAGCTAAACAGGAAGTGACTCACTTAATTTCACTTGACTGACTTAGACCATCTCTGCAGAGAGCAGGGGTTGATCAAATGTGAGTCATCGTGTTTGCCTGCTGCTGTCAGCCCCAGAAAGAAAGTATCATAGATGCTGAACTACCTGGAGCTTCTGAAGAGCCACAGTTGGTTGGTAAAAGATCTTGAACCTTAGAGACAAAAGCTGGTTGATCCTGGGATTTCACATAAGGCAGGGGAAGAGAGGGAGTACACTGCAGAGGGGCCTCTGAGAAGCAAAGATACAGATGTGGTGGCAAAGGCCTTCCCACCAGGGCAGGGGCAAACTGACACCATAGACTATAGAAGCTCATTTTACAATTATCTATGAGCTCCCAGCCTTGTCCTCACTGACCCACCAGGCAGTGGTTCCATGGTACTACTCTGTCACCAGAAGATCCAGCTGAAGAGGTTCCTACACCCAGACAGTCATCTCTTCCTCTCCTGGAGAAGGCGAAACCATGTCACCAGTACAGGTTCTCTCAGATGCAGTTCATAGTCCAAGCACACAAAGAGTTGAATCAGCTGCAGCAGGGAGAGAGGGGAATATTTTAAGGCAGATTTGTCATCATATGTTTGTAACATGAGGGTACAAACTCAACTACTCTGCAGTGCAACTCTTTGCAGCTCTAGAGTCTTACTGTGTTTACACACTTGACAAGCTAACTCAAGAAGAGCTTGCTTGGATAGCAGTTTATTTGAATTAGTATGGCAATGAAAGCAAGCACTCTAAGTGCTATCAATGAGCTTTCATTCTCAAGCACAAAGCACACTGTGAGGAGTACACGTATTTTATTAAAGCTTAAGACTCCTACTTTCTCTTCCTGTATTCCATGGAAAGTATGTGCTTTATCCACAGGCTTTGGACTCCATTTGTATTTACTGTGGGCTACTAACTCTTCAGGTTTTACTCATTGCACAATAGATGATACTATTAAATGTGTTATGCCTAACAGCCTAAGCACTGTTAAATCAAATTACAAAGACCTCAAAAAAAATCTGTAGTGAAATACTCATGGTAGCTAATGCTATTAAACTGTTCAACATGGACTGATCACTACAAATGGAGTTACGTAGTTACAACATTTAAAGAAGTAGAATAATAATGCGATTCTGCTAATCAGTCAATTTCCATTATGTATGAAATGGCTGCAGTTTTGTACTCCTGCTTTATGAAAGAATCTCTTTGCAAGAGATACATATTGTTGCAAAAGAAGAAAGTATCATCATATATGACCTGCGGCACCATATATAACTTGTCATGCATTAGGAGAACATGACCTGCATCTAAAATTAATAGCTTCTATGCATGACTTGTTTGTGAAGAGCACTTGCAATCATCATGCAGACTGCATCAGTATACATGAAATCTACCACCGGGTCCTAAGAGTTTCCTTCTGTCTCTTTTCAACCAGACAAATGTCAGGCCATTAGTAATCAGTGTTTCTCTGTTCTGATGAAAGCACACAGGGGCCATGGCTCAAGTGAAGAACAGGAGAAAGCTTCTCCAAGCTCTCTGCCATATGTTACAATGTAGACAGAAAAAAAAAAATCAAAAATGCTGAAAAAATATGAATGAAGCCTTGAAATGTTCAGAAGACACTGCTTCCGCATGTGTGACGTGTTATACCTGTAAACATAACCCCAGAGTACTACTTAGCTGGACTTCAGTGAGAAGGTGTAGTGAAGCTGGAGAGGAAGTCTGAAGGATCTGAACAGGTCACAAGGGCTAGAGAGGTGATTATTTCTCTGGTCTTAGATAGGAATGCCCAAACTGAGAAGTACAGCCAGAAGACAGTGCTCTGTCCCTGTCTGGATTCAGTAGGTCTTTTAACCCATACAACAGACACAGTGCGTCTGTGAGCATGGCATGCAAGGGCACCTTCCAGGATACTTCAGGTTTCTGCACACCAAAAAAGTCTTGCTGTGCTGCTCAGCTGTTCTGCCAGCTGACAGTCAGACCATTTCAAGTTATCTGTGGGACAGCCATGTGTGCTTTCTGCAGGTGGGTTGCAAAGGTCTCAGCTGCACTTGTGAGTCCCCTGCCAGAGCCATGGGACTTAACAATTTGGCAGGTAGCGCTTCACATGCCTTAATTACTGCTTAGGTGTTGAATAAAATAAATGCTTTTCAGCAATAACGTAACTTCTGTGTTTTTCCATACAGACCTTGGCCCAACCATCCTTGCAGAAGCTGGGTACTCAAGTCCTCCGTCTACAAATACAGAGTCCAAAAACAGCAAGAGAAAGAAAGGATGAGCAGTGTAGTGTCTCCTGCACAGAGGAACGCCACAGCAGAACACCCTTCAAGAGCTGTCAAGGGTCTGCTCTGCTGGCAAGCGAGAAGTCTCCAACAGCTCAGTAGAGTTTATTGTGTCATTTTCTTCTGGCCATAATGTTTCTGTGGTGTGCACATCTGCACATTAATCACTAACTCGTTTTGTGTCATTGAAAAGCAAGAAGCGGGTAAAGAGTGAAAAAGAAGAGGTTGTTATCTCTGCTGATGGGAATGCAGAGCTGGACTGTTTGTGAGCCAGCTTGTTTTCAGCCACAAGAGGAAGCAGAAGAAATGGTCTTATGCTCCAAAGCAGGAACAGGGAGCATATATATAGCCAACATCTAGAAGCAAACTGCGCCTTGAGATAAGAGCATATTTCTGAAGAAATCCTCCAAGACCATTTTTGAAATGAAGAGGTGCGAGTTCGCAAAGCGTAACTCTTCCTCTCTCTCTTTGCCCCATAACAGTGTATACCATCATTGACATTTCCTGGCTATCTGCAAGTGGATTTGCATGCAGAGCACTTTTTAAATTGAGGTTTCAGATGAATATGATATAAAATGCAATTTTTTAGATCAGAAGCAATAAACCAGATATGAAGCAATGTATGAGAAATCCTAGAATTTCGATAGCTGGCAAAACACAATACTACTCAAGAAGGAAGTTTCCCCATAAAGTACTGAGCCAAATTTGTAATGACATAGATGAAGAACCTGATGCAATTCAGTACATTATCACACATATATCTGACAGCATATATGCAGGCAGACATGTTACATGTATTGTTCAAAACGAATGTCTTCTGTTCAATTTCTTTGCTTAAGAAAAAAAAGTTTAAAAATAAGTGATACTTGCTGCAAACTCCAATTCTAAGTAGTTCTAGTTAGTAAAAATCATCTGAAGCCAATAAAAACCACTAACTGCTTTCCTCCCTAAAAATAATAAGCAATCTATTAATATTTGCAAGAGTACAAGGTAAAAGTTATCTGATTTCTTTTAAATACTAGAAGTACATCAGAATCTCTGAAGACTTTTATTTCTAAAGCTGGTAGTGACTTAAATACCGATTTTTTTCATCACATCTCACAGCTTATTAGAGACATACAAAGTTTTCCCTCTCCTTTCATCATCAGCATGACAGTGGGCTGCAACATGAATAGTCCATGCTCCTAGCTGCAGTGGAGCAGGCTATAAGCAGAGGAGAGGAAGCTGTTGGCAGTGGCTGACCTGACCAGAGGAGAAAGCTCATGAGTCACAGAGTCTGCTGATTTGATTGTACTCTATGAGAAGGATTCTTCCCCCATTCTTTTCCTCAGGACAAAAACTAAAACATGAGCCTGATGGAGCATGAGCAGAGAGAGTTCTTCGTGCAAGAACAAAAGAAACTGTGTGTAAGTGGTTGATCACAATGAACATTTTGTTAAACTAGAACTTGCTTTTTGGTACTTAGTACCATAGCCAGTTTTAGCTCGATATCTCCATTCACTTTTAGGAACTTAAATATAGAGATTTAAATTTTCACTCTTGCATTCTATATCTTGACCAACTTGCATTTTTTGGACTGAAAGTTCCTCCATTTCATTCTCACTGAAAATGACAAGCTCAGTAAATTATCTACACCACAGTTTAGAAGGCAGAATAGAAGAGCTTTCCAATCCTTGCCAGGTGGTAGAGAATAAAGGCATTCTCAGATTTTCTTCCTGAGAATTTGCTGTCATCTTGGCTTGGGGGTCAGTAGCTCCAGCAAAGCAAAGCCAGAACAAGAGGAAGCCCTAAACTATCCAGACTAAGAAGTAATGAAATTTATCACCTTTTCCAGATTTTTACTGGAAAAGAAGCAATTAGACTATAACAGCAAAAAGGAAGTTGTCCTGGTTTCAGCTGGGATAGAGTTAATTTTCTTCATAGTAGCTAGCATAGTGCTGTGTTTTGGATTTAGTACCAGAAGAATGTTGATAACACACTGGTGTTTTCAGCTGTTGCCAAGTAGTGCTCAGACTACTCAAGGACTTTTTGAGCTTCTCCTGCTCGGCCAGGTGCATAACAAGCCGGGAGTACAGCACAGCTAGCACAGCTAACCCAAACTGACCAAAGGGCTATTCCATACCATATAACGTCATGCTCGGAGGGGGGGTTAGTTCGGTCGATCGGTCGGTCGGTCGGTCGCGGGGAGACTGATCGCGGCTCGGGGAGACTGATCGCGGCT
>NW_009260484.1:651382-661173 GCF_000687185.1 Egretta garzetta | reverse complement strand
AATGTTGATAACACACTGATGTTTTCAGCTGTTGCCAAGTAGTGCTCAGACTACTCAAGGACTTTTTGAGCTTCTCCTGCTCATCCAGGTGCATAACAAGCTAGGAGTACAGCACAGCTAGGACAGCTAACCCAAACTGACCAAAGAGCTATTCCATACCATATAACGTCATGCTCGGGGGGGTTAGTTAGTTCAGTCGGTCGGTCGGTTGGTTGGTCGCAGGCAGAGTGGTAGCAGCTCGGGCTGTGTGATCGCGGCTCGGGACGGGCTGGGCACCGGTCAGCAGGTGGTGATCAATTGCATTGTGCATCACTTGTTTTATATATATTCTGTATATTCTCTTACCATTATTATTATCACTATTGTTATTCTTCTCTCTTATTAAACTGTCTCTATCTCAACCCACGGCTCTTACTTTTTTTCTTTTCTCCGATTCTCTCCCCCATCCCACAGAGGGAGAGGGGGGAGTGAGCGAGCGGCTGCATGGTGCTTAGCTGCCAGCTGGGTTAAACCACGACAGAAGCAGAGCATGCTGGTCCTCCATGTTGAGGGAAAATGAATTCAAGTTGGAAGGGATGCAGAAAAAGATGTCAGAAATCTAAGACTGTCTTATGAGAGGAGACTAAAACAGCTTAAGCTTGTTTCTAACAAAGTGGATATGCTTGCATTTTGTAAAAATGGCGGAAAGAAACAGAAAGCAGGGGAAAGATCAGTTTAAGCAACAGGATAATGTTGGCACAAAACCACATGGCTGTGAACCAGCCACATAAAAATTTAGACTGAGTTAGATGGTTATTTCTACCCATCAATAAAGGAATGCTCTGGAACAGACTTCCAGGCAGGAACAGTGGCTGCAAGAGGCCTAATTCCTTTTAAGATGAAGCATGATAAATCTGATAAAGGGATAATAGGACAAGGCTGCCTGCAACAGCAGACAACTGGACTCCCCGTTTTAGAAGATCCCTCCAAGCACTAAGCTCCCAGAAAAACATGGTAGTAGTTGCTCATGCTATGAATACTTGCTAAACAGTGTATTGAGTCCACTAAGCTCTGTGCAGTTTTTGGCCTAGAGATGTATACTTAATTCAGGTCTTGGCTTAAAAATATTGCTATTTCAAAGTGCCATTTATAAAAGGCCTTTTGCATAGAGAAGAAAATTGAATGGCACATTAGTGTTGAGACAGAATTATCTCAGATTTTCTCCATTTGTATCATCCCTTATTTTCAGATACTGAATGATCCTATTATTGTAGTTTATACTTCCATTATTTTTTCACAAGGTGCTAGTAACTACCCTCATTATTTTGTGGCTTTAATACAAAATATTTAAATCCTTTTCTACAAAGTGGTCAATCTATTCATTAATTAGTAATGCATGCTGTAATGCTCAGAACTACTCCATATGAAAGATCTTTTAAATCAGGGATAGATTACTACACTCAGAATTTGGAACCTCTTCCTGAAACGCTGGAGTGGAAAAACAGCGAGGCCAGCTATCTCAGTGTTGTTCAACCCCTGGCTCAAGGACCAGTGATGATCCTCTAGAAGGACACATTTTCAATTTTTATTTATTTTTTTAACTACATTCCCATTCACTTGGCTTAGCTACTTCCAGTAGTTTTACAATCCCTGCCTGATAGAGGAAGGCGGCTGAAAATCTTGGAAGACTTGAAAAGCCAAGGTGATCTAAGGTGGGACAGTATTCATTACAACGGCCTCCTGATAAGCACTCCTGATGCAGCTCAGTCCTGAACAGGCACCACAATTCTTCTCCTAACGAAGATTTTGGATTTACTTTTTTTTTTTTTTCAGGACTGGAACAAACAATTGGAGATAGGAGGTTTAGCATGTGAAAAATACCTTTTGCAAAGATTCTATGTCGGATGAGTCACAGATCCCAACCTTCTCTTGCAGCCCGTTCCAATGGCTCCACTGTGCTCTGGGGTGGCCAGTAGCCAGGTCCCTGCTTGACCAAGGTGGTGGGGCATGTTGGTAACCCAGGACACTGACTGCCTGGTATGGCAGCTGGTCCCACTGGGCTGGCAGGCAGATAGTGCGACGGGGCAGGCAGGAGAGTGTACTAGAAGAAAAAGCAACCTGTTTGGTTTTGCTGCATGTTTACATTTTTGCAACAGGTTGCTTTGTTGGACCATTGTTTCCACAGGGAACTATTTACTGAGGAAGATCACTGACTAGCCCAAATATTACTACTGGCTGTTGCCAGTACAGAGCAGAACAAAGGTCTATTTCACAGGCCTGAGCTTCTCTCTGCCTGCCCTGTTTGAGTCACTCAAATGGAACCTTAACATTGGCATTCATAATGCCTTTGCTTGAGAAAATGGATGGCAATTGCTGCGATATATGTTATCAATAGAAACGAACTTAGCTCTATTTCAGTGCAGCTTTTTGGGAGATTTGCTGTGAAGCATAGTACTGTCCAGGAACCCATAAACTAAAGATCGCATAGGGCCTAGATGCCTTAATGCAGAGTCATCTCAGTGGCACGACAGCAGCTAAGAGCTCTAAGATAATTTAATAAAATCATAGCAGCTTCCTTAGAATAGCTGTTTTCTAGTAACCCAGAAAGTCTGTTTGGCACAGCACCATCCCAAGGGGTACATCTGACCATGTTTGACCAGATTACGTCTGATCTCTGTTCTTTTATTTTTAATGGGTGGAAAGGGGTTCCGCTCCCAGAGCTGGCAGCTCATCTTTTTTGCTGCGTTTTCTACTACCATTTTATTTTCTGAACCTTCTGTACCTCCTGGTGCTACCATTCAAAGCCCCAATCACCACAGGTTTTGCAGGGAACTTGCAAAGTTACATTCCTTTGTAGGCACCACAGCAGAAGCCCCCCAGGTCCAAACCCTGCCCAGCCTCTCCCTGACCCAAGCCCATCCTGATTGCCCTGCTTGAGGTTTGGCAAGCGCACATTTTGGGGGGTGGGGGTGGGGGGAAGCCATGCCGTGTTGGTACACTACCACCTAGTGGTAAGTACTGTTCCCACCCAGACTTCCATGGGACAATTCCCTATAGCATGCTCGGCTCTCAGGCCCCTGAACTTTACCTTACGGTTTCACGGTGAAGTCCTGAGAAATACCGGTGCTCATGCTGAGCCCAGGCATCGCTCACACAGCACCTTCGGGCTGCTGCTTTCTTACTGATACTGCTCTTCTGCTAGGCCACCATGAACAACACCACTGATTCTCACCACCACTTTTTTTTTTTTTCTTTTTTTACAAGGTGGCTGTCTTCCCCACCGAGAGCTCAGCCCAAGCCATCAGTCCTTCCATTACAGACCTGCAGCAGACAGGGCTAAACCCACATTTGACTAGACGTGTTTAAGTCCTGCCTCAGTAGGAAGCATTACTGCCTGGAGCTCAGCTCTCCCTTTCCAGGGCTAAGTAGGCAGCTGGGCTGCAGATCTGCGAGATGGACCCAACCTTTCAAAGTGACTCTGGTTCTTTTGGGCAAACTCCAGCTGTGGCCACTGGCTTCCTCAGCAGACACCCCGTGCCAGCCCGCAGGAACAGGACCCTTCGGCCACTGGCTGCAAAAACACAACACCAGCCAGCTTCAGAAGGCAAAAGCAGACACTAGGAAACATCTGCAGCTGAAGAAGGGCTCCTTACCTGACACAGTACTCTGAAGAACAGTTCTCTCTCTACTCTTCTTTTCAGGCCTTGATCTGGAAGGTGTGGGAAACATACTAAGCTAAAACCACTGGAACATTTTAATCATTACCAATTTTTGAAGATTTGAGAATGCTACGCCTTACTCTGATGCTATGCAGGCCCTGAGAAACCAGAGAACAGGAGGTACATGAAAATGCCCCCCCAAAATACAGGAATGAAGAACATCCCACAAAAACCAAGTGTCATGGGAGGACAAAACAGGAGATCAGATTCTGCTCCCCTGATTTATCAGCATGAATACACAGTTGCAGAGCACTCACGTTTGCTACTGAGATGAGGCATGCAAGTACTGGCCTTAAATATTTCCTCTCCGACTAAAATTCACCCTCTTTGCTTTTCATTTGCTAGTTAGCAGATTTTAAAACTGAAAGTGCAAAAGAAGTGTTAACTTTCCCACCAACTAAAATATGTGGTGAAAACATGCAATA
Organism: Egretta garzetta; assembly: GCF_000687185.1. Taxonomy (NCBI): domain Eukaryota; kingdom Metazoa; phylum Chordata; class Aves; order Pelecaniformes; family Ardeidae; genus Egretta; species Egretta garzetta. The sequence continues at coordinate 657,050 of NW_009260484.1, read as the reverse complement.
GCACAGAGCTCTAACCTCAGCATTCCTTGGAAGGCAAGTAGAGAAACCTTTGCAAAAGCTCTTGGTGTTCTGTTTCAGCTCATTTTGCAACTCAGCAATTTTTCTTCACCCTTCATCCAAGGATCACAGCCCACTACTTGGGGATTCTAGTGAAGTATGAGGCAATTACTGCTTAGCAGTTCTTTACATAAAGTAATTCTAAACCTGATGGACTGCCTTTAGCATACACAGCGTAGGAAGACTTCCACTTGTGGAACCCTTTACAAAGGTGAATCCTTTTCAAATTCCTAGAGATCGGTTGTATAGGAGTAGGTAAGAAGAGAAACAGCACTTGACATTTGAAATGCTCTACTCACCTTACAATGCATTCTAAACACATTAACAGACACTTTTCTCTGACACTTATACTGAATTATGTCAAACAAATTATTTAAAATTCTAGATTGAGCCTATTATTTATGTCTTTGTCCCATGGCTACTACGTATGTTCTCTTCTAAGCCTTTTTTTCCTCTTCTTGTATGACTCCTCCATTAACTTCCTTTAGTGATGCTTATATGATTTTTACTGTTGCAATCAGGTAATCTAAGCCTTGCCTGCTACAAAAACCATGTCAGCAGACCTTGACACAAAAAGCAAAATGTTAGTTACAGAGAAATGTTGTTAAGCCCTTTCACTGTGTCCTACAGGGTCAGAACACAACACCCAACCCCCCTTCTGAAACCTCCCCTTTTTTCTCCCTCCAGCCAGCCATATCACCATTCAAGTCCATAACTGGCGCTGCTGAACTTGTCATCCAAACCTGCTGACATTATGCTTTGGCAACTCATCTACCCCTTTCTCATCCAGATGACTCTCCTCTGGGTTGTCCAAACCAGTCATGGGTAGTCTTCTTGATTTTTCCTCTCATCATCCTCAACTTTAACACTTTCCCATTGTTTCTGGTACTAATTTCATGTTCTTTCTTCAAAAACTTTCACAGTCCCGTTCTACCCTAGCAAAAGGCTGATTTTCTACTTCTCTTCCTGCATTTTCACGCTGCCTCCCATGCCACCCCAGAAAAACCTTCCTCTCGCAAGTCACTAAACCCACCACTGGTACACTACTGAGTTCTCTGTCAAAAGCATGCCCTTCCCTAACATATCCTGATAACTCCAACCCAGTCACAGAGGCAAGCAGTGAAGCCTATGGACACAATTTTTACCTGGCTGTTTCTGTTCTTTTGCCCCAGATCCAGCCCGCTCTTTGGGCTCACCTACCTATCACACATCATGTTTCAGCCTGTAACCCTCCATGGATGGGGCTGCCATTTTTTTTATGTGTTTGTTTTCTTTCACATGTGTATAATCACAGGGTGGAATTTAAATCAAACCAAATCAGAAAAAGCTCCTCATTGCCTAAAATTTGATAGCCTTTTTTATAGGCAGAAAAAATATGCTGACAAAGCATTTTTCCAACTTTTACTTTAGAGAAGCGTTGTGAAGAATTCCACTTGTTTAAAAATGCAAAAGGAGCCAAAATTTCCACCATCTGTCCCTCCTTCATCTAGAAGAATCTGGTCTTACCCCTCACCTAAGATATCTTAGTGAACATCTCATGCTCAGGAGTAAAGGTCTTGCACCATGGTGTAAGTGAGGAACAGACAGACTTAGTGAGCAGGCAGCAGAGCAGTGGCCCACTACTGTCATTGTCAGTAGAGCAGCAAGTGTGGTCAGACCTAAGCAGCCTTCCTCCTCATCCACCTCCCCACATTAGCCCAAGGCTGCATCTGCCCTGGTTCTGCCAAACGGCAGTTCTGTAAACCTTCTCACACTTGTGGTCTAAAGTTGATCCTGACAGCTAAACCACAAAGAGAGAAGCTATTATGACCCCAATTTTAAAGCAAGAGAACTGAGCAAGTCATATTGTCTTTCTGTCAAAAAACTGTCAGCAGAACATGGGATGCTCAGCGCTCTCTTCCACACTTGACTTACTCAAGAACTAAGACACATCATATTTCTGAAATTGCCAATTATTTCTTCTCAGGCCTGTAAAAGTTCTACCATGCATGGCTTGCAATTCTGCACACTTACTCAAGCAGAACATGTACCCACAGAAGACTGTAGAGCAAAGCAGATGGGCCCCATGCCAACCGCCAGCAAATGTTACAAAACTTTAACCAACTCGATGCCCCTTGGCCTCTCACTCTTAACAGGCGCTAACCAATAAACCTCTCACCTTTCTCCTCTCTAACAACCTCTGCTCAGTAGGTGCCAAATACTCTTAAATTCAGAGCAGTCTCCTCTAATCCAAACTTGAAGTATGTTACCTCTACTTCACACCTGTGACTTAAAACTATTTCCCCCACAGCTGTTTGCTCTAATAAAACACAGCTTCCCACTGACCTGACTTCTTTCAAGCAACAGGGATGTCAACTATTTCATTTCTGTACCAGATCACTCCGTTCATCAGGTTCCTCAGCCAAAAGCAGCATCAAAGATCAACTTGCTGGAGCTGCCCAAAATCAGGCAGCTGCCAGTGAGATTAGGAAGGGAAGAGGGGTCTGGGGCAATCTTCCTGATGCTGAGCAAGGGAGAGACAGCTGATGGCTGCTGGGTGGGGGAAAACCTGCAGCTGTTGGGGTTGTGTAAAGCTGATGGTGTTATCAGTGCTCATTTCCTAAGAAGGTGAAAAAGGTAATTTGAAGTTCTGGCAGTAAGTCTGGGTGCAGTGTTGAAGTGGCTGCTGGGCGGTCCCATGAGGACTGGCTGAGGATGGGCTTTCACGGCTGCCTCTTAGGAAAAAGTAAGGGAGCATGGTATCAGGATTGGACTCTTTGCTACTCGATGCTTCAGATATATTTTCCTAGTGGTAACGGGACTGATTAGCAACAGAATTTAAGTAGCCCATTTACATTTCCCATCTCCAGGAATGTAGAGGCTGTGTTTTAAGAGTTTTTTAGTAAAGATGTGCTTGAGCTATACTAAGAAAAGGTTTTAAATTTACTGCACTAAGTAGATGGATGTCAACTTTTCATGTGGTTCATTAGAGATGGTGGATAAAGCAGGACTACATCTACTGGGTTTTCTCATATATGACTGTTGGTGCAAGATCTCTCATTTCTTCTCCTTTTATGTGTATGACCTGCCGGTTTTAACACATTTACTTCAAGACAGAGGTTCATTTCTCAATCTTTCTGTGCATAGCCTAAGGCTCTAGTAAAGTATAAGGGTCTTTTCATATAAGGGAACGAGACCCAGCTGCAAAGTTTTGAATTTCAGCCCCACTCCAAACTTGGAGTTTGGACTGGGGTTCGCAGTTCCTGAACTCCACTCTCCTGTTTGGATGCTGTAAATGAACAGCTGGTCTGTTCTTTGGGAGAGCTCTTTTTTGTTGCCAGCAGCTCAGCAACTCTGATACTAGATGCCAATTTAAGACCTTTGGGCTTCAAAACAGTGACCTTGTCTTTCACTTAGCAATTGAAGAGTGAATGATTGTCATAAGATGAAGTAAAGGAATTGAAAGACATTGCTAACAGGTGACATCTATTTGTGTTAGGAGACAGCTCCAGCAAGCAAGATGTAAACTCTATCAGCTTCCTGTGCTTGAAAGAAATATGCATTTTTGAGAAGGGGATGAATTTCAAACTTACTGTTCTTCAGTTTTACCTTCTTTTGACAAGTATTTGTTCCTGACTGACAGGCCTTGCAGACTTCAGGAAAAGAAAGTACTTACTAGTGTTCTTGGTCTTAGTACCCACTAACAGTACATAACAAATCTGTATAATTAAGGTTGAATGGTTCTTTATTTTTAAATTTGGCTTTATTCTTTCTTCTAAGAAGAGAGCAAGGAATCCATACTATCAGCTGAGACCTTCCACAACTCATCCATCATGCTGTGCTAGCCAACGCAAAATGAGTTACTCAACACCCTGTTTGCAGCATACAAGCAAGTAGAAGTAAAAAACAAAAAAAGCTAATACCTTATTTAAAAAACATGGGCAAATGGCACTAAAGCCTTAACAAATGTTTGTATAAAACACTGAATTGTCTTTTGCATTTTTTTAGACACTGCACCCTCCAATAACCTCAAAACAGCTGAATGTGTGAAGTTTTAAGCAAATATTAGGCAAAACATGTTGCAAATACTAAGAAGTACTTTCCTTGCAAAGTTGTTGTTAAGCACTGCACTCAAATAGTTCATGCTTCTAAATCAGAGCAGAGAAAAAAACACCCCAACAACCCAAACAAAAAAAAAAAACCAAACCAAAACCCAAACTTTGCACACCTAGGAACTAACTAGTTTCAAACACATTACTGAATTCTACACATCAGACTCCTCCTAAACAAGATACTCATTGATCACACTCATTGGAAAATAATTTCAAATTGTAAGTACACTGGTGATGGTTGCAAACTATTAATGATTTGACAAGAAGCTCACTTTTAAGTTCCTGAATTTGCAAATGGCTACAAGAAATAGATTTTTGGTCTGTGATCACAGAAAGATCTTCAGCCAGAAGAGTCAATATTTTGCCTGCAGTGAGCATTTGAATAAACCCCGGAGAATGTGACTAATCAGATTGTTTTTGACCTTTGCCCACTAGATGGTGTCCAGCTAGATTAGCTGTGACCACACCTGCATTAATCAAAAAACAACATTCAGAATTGCTGAATTCTTGCTCTTACAGCTTTTGCTGATATTTTGGGTAAGCTGTTTTCCAGGGAGATTTGGCTTTTCAAGTCTTACTTTTGATCTCTGTATGATCTTTTAAACAGGGAACGATGAAGTCTTTGATATGGATTCTTGCAGAAACAGAAGCAATGAACTCAGAGCACCTAACTGCAGACAAGATGCAAGCCAGGGTTGAAGTAATGCAAAATATCTTTTCTAAAAGTAGGGGAGAGACGGAAAGGAGAAATGCAAAGGGGAGTCCAGAGAGCAAACACTACTACCAGCACCAGCCAGCCGAGCAGGCAACAAAGATTATAAAAGCCAGCCTGGAAAAAAAAAAAAATTAAACCCTCCCAGTGTGTTGTGGAGCTTGGTACGTGGTCTTTTACCTCCTGCCTGGGAGCGACCGTAGAGCCGCGTCATTGTGAGGAAATCGGCAAGAAAAAGGAAGGGTACGAGAGCACTGACGAAACGTGGGCCCCAGGCACGAATGTGTACTAGAGAAGAGCGTTTTCTCCTTCGCCGTTGCTCCTTTTTGTTTTCCCCGCGTAATTAAACGCAAGGACAAACGGGAAACTCCGTCAGCTCAAGGCTTCCCGCCCTTCCCCGCTCTGCTGGTAAAGAAGGCACCAGGGGGCCTCAGTCAGTCACCAGCAAGAAAACTAGGGCACATTAACTCTTTACTTGCTGCATTAATACACTTCAAAGTCTTTTTCATTTAGCAAGAGTAAAAACTATGCCTGCAAGGAAAAAGAGGAAGGAGCAAAGGAAAAGGAGCATTAAAGATCATCCATGCAGCAATTTGCAGTAAAATGGCTAGAAAATGTGACTCGAACTCAGTTTGCTCCCACCGTTTGCATGGGGAGTCTCTGCAAGCATGGTTTCATGGTGGGAAAACTACAAACCCCCCTTACTTTCTACAGGTATATCAGCCAGAAAAGGATGGTTAAAGAAAGTGTACCCCCGCTGATGAGCGAGACTGGCAAGCTGGTAACAGCAGATGAGGAGAAGGCTGAG
>NW_009260484.1:633877-649001 GCF_000687185.1 Egretta garzetta | reverse complement strand
AGAAATTCTTTACAATGAGGGTGGTGAAACACTGGGACAGGTTGCCCAGAGAGGTAGTGGAGGCCCCATCCCTGGAAGCATTCAAGGCCAGGTTGGACGGGGCTCTGAGCAACCTGATCTAGTTAGTGGTGTCCCTGCTCACTGCAGGGGGGTTGGACTAGATGACCTCTAGGGGTCCCTTCCAACCCAGAACATTCTATGATTCTACTTACCAGTGCCACAAGGGGGAAAGGAGTGATTTAAAACCGAATGACAAAAGAATTCATTTGGGAGCTTTTGATCAGCTCTAGTGATAGATAACGAGAGGTGTTTGGAGCTACCCACACTGTTTGTGAAGGAAACCCAAGTCAGAGATGAAACTCACGACTTCAGGGTTGTTCAGCTGTAATTTAAGACAGTTCTCTCTTTCAGGTTTTCCTCAGAGCTATACCTGCACATACAAGCACAAATTAGACTCTTACTCTGTAAGGGTATTAGAAGTCAGCACATCCACTGCAAGCGGGCTTCGCTGATGTTACTCAGGTTACATGTAGTCTTTCTCCTGCAGACCTTAGGCTTGTAACTGCTAGCATACTCTAACCCATTCAAGAGCTGCCTGACAGATTAATTCAAAGTAACTCACATTTTCTATCGAATTATCTTGATTATTTTTTTTCTACTATAAAATCTTAGAATTGGAGCCATGTGAGTTGCTGCAAGGGGACTGCACAGCAAAGTAACAGGGCTGTGGGACCCAGACAATTACAAGGAGACTAAAAACACCCTCCTCTGATGCCTAATCTATCTTCCATTTCAGGCACTGCAGCTGGATGCATCTTGGAGCTCCAGGCAGCACACTGATCCAAAATACAAAGAACAAAAGATTGTTCTGTTGCACAACTCTGGGAAGCCTCTCAAACCATGAAAATGGACAAGTGCCTACAGAAGCTGTATCTGAAGCATCTCCCTTTAGAATTAGTAATTTACCTAGTCACCTCAAACAATGAATCAGAAGTTACTATAACTTAAATGATATTGGGCAATTTTGCATTAAGAAAATGATACCTGATCCATATATGACACTATGGCTAGCTTAGGGATGATAAACTCTGTAATTAGGGGGCTATTTAACTTAATGACACTAATACAGTACTTTAAGACACTGCGTTATGCGACTTGATGATATACCTTGACATCAAGGATTAAATTCTGTGACTTGCCTGAAGGCGCATTGCACTCAGCTGTATTTTGCAGCTGAATGTTTTGATATCCTGTGACTGGACTGACTGAGTTTTAAACATCTCATGAGACCAATGGCAACTCAGTGGAACAAACGCAGAATCTGAAATACAGGCAGATACAGAAGAGATCTCATTTTTGATGTAGCCTTCTGTGACACATGACTATTTCCACATTCTTGAAACCCATTATTATATTTCAGATTGCTATATTACACTAATTACTTTGTTTTTATTATGCCTTGTTAGTATTTGAAGTGACAGAATCTTTAATTTAAATGTTTCACAAGGCTCCCTTTCCTGTGACAGCACTAATCCTGACTTCACTTTAACATAATATAAATTGGTTAGATGAAGGTCCTTCTTGCCCTGCTGATCTTTTGAGAAAATGCTTAGCTCACCCCCCTGCCATTTGCAGCATGCATACCTTTGCAGAAAAGTCTGAGAGCTGTGCTCCTGAACTTCACGGTTTAAGACTACTTGACAGGTAGCAGAGCTGCTGACCTGATTCCGATGTTAATAACCTTGCTTTTAACCACCTAAAGTTTCAAATTTTCACATCCCACTAGTGAGCTTGAAGCTGCTGACATCACTTGATACCAAATATTTATAAGCAGACAGTAATTTGGCACAGAACATCCCTTGACACTGAATGACACCAGCAGCCATCATTGCTTAGTGAATCACGCAAAAGGAATGAGGAGCAGACCCAGAAGGAGTCTTGCTTATCATAGATATGGCACTGAGACCCTCACATCCCCTTCAGTCGCTGCAAGGTCCAAATTTCAGCTGATGCATACCCAGGTCTATAGCCTGACCCTGCCCAATGCCTATGCCCCAGCAGAACTTTTGATGAGACATTTCTTTGCTTGCCTCATACCACCCTTCCCAGCGAAGCTCCCTCTCCCTCCCACTGTGCCCTTTCAGCTGCATTTTGACAATAAGAAGCCTCCTGTGTTCATGCCAGTCCTTCTGAAGTTGCAGTATGGTGGATTAATTTACCTCATGCATGGAGAACAAAAACAACTCTCATATTTTCCAGGACTGCTGTAAATCCCAGGGCTTTCAGTGGAGAGGGGTAGTGGTACAGCCCCTCCATGTTAGTTCTAAGAATTGAAAACAGGACCAACAAATGGATAAATACCTATTTTTTGTGCTTGAACAGGGCTCTGACAAAACAGAAATGCAAAGAGCCATGAAGAATAACATGCTTTCAGAATGACCAGGAGAAAAACCAACACTAACCCTCCCGCCTCCCCCCCGCCCCCCATGCCAAATGTAAGCTTAATGTAAGAAACCAAACAGTCTCTACAGACAGCTCTTCTTAAGAACTGGATTCACTAATGCCCACCCCAAGCATTAAAGTCAAAGCCCTGGTCAGGTACCAAGACAATTACATTCATCTACTCAGGACTCATAAGACCACGTCTGGAGTACATCTGTGTTGTTTGGGGCCCTCAGGACAAGAAAGATATTCCCAAACTGGAGAAGGTCCACTGAAGACCGATAAATGGTTAGAGGGCTGGAGTACATGGCATATGAGGAAAGGGTGAAGCAACTGCTGTCTTCTGCTACCTGGAAAAAGGACCTAGAGCCAAACCAGTGCACAGGGAAAGGACAAGAAGCAATGGTCACTACGTGCATCAAAGGAAATTCCCATTGGGCTTGAGGACTTCAACACCAAAGTGGTTTGGTACTGAGAAACTGTCCAGGGAGACTGTAGCATCTCCATCTTTGGAAATTTCAGAAGCTGACTGGACAAGGTCCTGAGCAATCTGCCCTTACATGGAGGTTGTCCCAGCTTTGAGCCCAGCATTGGACTTGACAATCTAAATCCTTCCAATCTAAATTTCTGTATGAATTTTCTAAGAAGGCACATAGTTAACATAAATTTGGGAAAAAATAGTTGTCATGTGTGTTGGTCTTTTTACTTACCTTTTGGAGTCAAGGTTATTTGGGATCCTGTGTATAAGAGCAGAGGCTTTAGGATAAAACATTATTCTTGATAAAATCTGTGAACAAACTCTTATTGTGTGTTCCTTAACTGTTGTATATTTGTTGCTCATTAAAACAAGGTCTTCAGGAGGGTTTTTTTTATACAAGAACATGCTTATCCTCCCTTTGTGATTCTTCATCAAGTAAAAATCAAGCTGAAAATGAGAAAAAAAAATTGCGTAATTGCAGGAACATACATTTGTCACAGCACTGGAGAACAAAAGTGAAGCCAAATTTTCTTGCTTCACTAAAATACTGTATCAGAACAAATGTATAAATTACAGAGGTTTTCAGACCCTAATATGATTTCTCACAGGAAGCCAATCTAGCAGACAAACTAAGAAACGATCAGACAAATATGAGTACAGCCAACTTGTGCATGAAAAGTTTGGATTCCAGGGAACACCCAGTGAGGACTGAGCTTTCACAGGGAGCATATAAATCTGTAGCAGCACCTCCCCTGAGTGAAACAATTTCCTCCTCTCTGTCTTAATCAACAGCTAACATTAAAAACATCTTTACTAGAAAAGTCCAGACTCTCAAGTTCATAAAATTAATCAGGAAAACCTAGCAGAGGGAATAGCGCGTGAAGTCACAGAGAGCTAGGGTAAAGCACATGAAGACCACAGCCATCTGTCACTGTTTAAAGTCTCTCCTGCCATGACAGAGCATGGATGCATCTGTTTGGAGAAGATACAGCATGCCAGGTTTTTTTGGCCCAGGACCAAATAAATTTTATTTAATTGATAGTGAGGCCATATCAGACTTCAAACTCTGCCTTATTAGTTGGGTGTAACACAGTACAGGATCTAGCATACATGCCAGGATTTAGGCTGAAACAACTGTAAAGCAAAACCCATTGGTTCTGCAGGTTAAGGTCAGCTAAAAATGTCAGTGTGGCACATCAGCATGGCATGTCAGCATGACAGTTGAGTTACAAGGCATATAAGCACAGAAACTGACTGCAACGCATCAGTCTTTTACTGTTTTGGAGAAATCAGTGTCGTGGTTGCACTGCCACTTGGGCGCCAAGAACCTAGAAGGATATTCTGCCTGGAAGAGAATGAAATTAGCTGTGTGGTTTGCCATTTTCCCATATGTGTACGTTTGAAAGGACACCAGGCCACTTAAGATAAATGATTAATTACAGTGCTATCACTTAAAAATAAGATACATATGCTCAAAGGTTAATAACCAATAAGACAGCCTGTAATACAATGCAAAGGAAAAAAAAATTTCATGCTTATAAATGTGTTGTCAGGGACCTTTGGATACAGCTTGTTAGCAGACTAGTGCTTTCTTGCTGTTTATTATTAAAGAGACCCCTATGACACACTTGGTGTACAGTGAATGTGCACAGCAAGTCATAGCTACAGAATCTAGTCCTGGAAGAGGTGGTGCAGGTAGGGATCAGAAACTGGGCAGTACTAATGTGGGAGAGCAGCTGTGCCACAAAATGCCAGCAGTAGCTTACCAAGGTATCTGGGGCTGTCTCAGGAATGAGGAAAGCCATGCTCGGCAGCATGCCCTCCCTCTGGGTAGGAAGCTGGATGGACTGCACTTTTACTCTCTTCTGGTTTATCTGCTTAGCTTTCTTATCCACATAAAGCAAGGAAGAGAGGTGGGAAGAACAAAACCTCATGCTCTTGTCCTCAAACAGAATCGGATCTGGGATCCCATGATTTATCCCACAGTGCCTAACGAGTGCTGTGGTCAGGGGGATATTCTGTTTCAAGTAGGAAAAGAAGACTGGAAAGTTTTCCAAAATCCACTATAACTCAGCAACTCCGCATCTTAGTTTCCCCTCACCCTATCCCCAGCAGCATACTGCTGAACTAACCGAAGACCACAAAAGCACAGTACAATCATGCTAATTGCTCCTCCCACCTCCCAAACTTCACACACATGTACATCCACTCCTATAAAATCTTCCTCTTCAGTTCCCTTCTACCGCATTTCCCCTTTCTCCATGACCCTCCACTTGGCTCCTGGGAAGGTTTGCACTGTCATCCCCAATGCTGCTGTGCAAGTTACTGGGTCAGATCCAGAGCTGCCACTTGGCGTGCCCCACCAACACCTGTACAGCAGGCCATCTTCCTCATGTTGAAGGCCCCGCAGCACACAGCTCCTCTGCATGCTTCCTCTCTGTTCTAGACAACCCATTGGGTAGGAAACACTGCCTGCCCAGAGCGAGCAATGTCACCACAAACTGAATGGACTCTGGTGAATACTTAAGACAAAGAAGCCAACGGCTCAAACACACCATCCTGGCTACTTGCGGGAACAGCAGTCTGTCCCCATTCATCGGTTCCAGAATCCTTCTGGACAAAAAAGGGCAATAAGCTACTGCAGCCCCATCTGCTTTGCCACAAAGCAGCAGGGAAGTCCACTCAACTGCATCCCACTGGCCGCTAAGCCTTTTGTTAGTCAAGCAGCCTCATCATTTGTACATTTGTAGAACGCAATATACTGACCTTTCACCTATTTTATTGACATGCTGTCCTGAACTTATCTGTACGATGAAGGACAGATTTCAAGTGGAGTAGCATTTAAACAAAGGAGGTGATTTAATCACTTAACGAACAAACTGCTGTCAGATCCCCAGCTGGGGACTCATGTTCTGGAGGTAATATTTAGTTCTTGCAGGCAGGCCAAGCAGGGAGCTTCTCACAACTATATTCTCTATAGTCATACGTGTTTCACATGCTGCTTTTTTTTTCCCCCAGCAAGATCTCCAAGCAACACACTATGAAATAGTACACAAAAACCAGTTTGCATTTAACCATAGGTTAAACTGATATATTGTGACACTGCCATTGAGGTGCCATTATCCTCTAGTAATCATCTGTCATTCTTAATTATATGCCTGAGAGTTAAAAATCTAATATGTTGTGACAAAACTGTGCAATTGGAGAACTGCAGAGTAAGCAATTTGCCAACTTGGAACAACACTGGACAGGACACTGGGTTTCAGAAAGACACAGTAGATTTTCACTATGAGGAGAGAGTTCTCTAAAGGTTAAAAAGTGAGTAAAGTCAGGGTTTTCAAACACCTTTCAGATGGAAAGGTGGCTGAACCACCCCATTAAGTCATCAGGAAGTCAGTACTGCTTAAAGCAGGTTTCACTTTTTTGCAACTTATTAAATTATTCATAAACATCACTGATGGTTTTACCATTAAATATATTTGTGTGTGCTGGAAGATCTGAATAGAAACATTTAAGAAAACATTTAACTTGCCTCTGGAATAAATATAAGTAGTATTTTGTCTTTTGCTTAACCATTGAAGCAATTGTTCTCCTTTCCTGGAAAACCTTGGAATCTACTTTTTTGTAGCAAGTGTGAACCGTAGTCACCCTGAATCTTTTTTTCAACCAGAGACTGACATGATTACAAGTCCTAGCCTACTATAATAATAAAAAAAAATGTTAATTACGAAATAAAACACATCCCATTTTCCATTACCTTTTTAACCCAAAACATGATGTAAAAATGTATGTGAAATTTATTTGCTCCTGAGCAAGACTACAACAGTCAGACACTAATAAGCAACAGTCAGTAAAAGGATGGGGTAGATGAATTAGACCAAGGTCAGCATGAGAAAACTCTGTGTTATAAAAAGATGCCATTGACTTCCTAGAGTTAGAAGGAAACAGAAAATTCACATTTTATCATTCAAAACACTTGTGAACATTTAACTGAAAAAAATGCAATAGGCACAGGACAGATATCTTGGAATGGCTAATGCCAAATCTCATCAAAGGATGAGATTCCTGCCCAGACTATGATTAAAATAAGGAACTCAATACCACAGATCATTTTAGAGGCCAAAGATTTAGCAATTCAATGAGAAAGCAAACATTTATAGGAATAAACAACTCCAGAGTGTCAGGAACACGCTCCAACCACAAGCAGCAGAGCTGGCTGTTCAAGACCAGCTGATTGACAGAAGGTATAAAGAAAACTTGAAGGAACTTCAGTAGAGGCTCATCCTCAAACAGCTCTGATGGCAGGCCTCAAGTGAGGGCAACCCTCTTTCCCTTCAAGGGTGCTTTAAAGCCTTGGTCCTTGCCTGAGCTGTGCCACAGCCATGCACCCCGTTGATCCTGGTCCTGGCCAACTTCCCAGCTTGACTGCAGGCCTGCCTCACCACTATGAACTTGCCTGGCAAACACTGATCCTGGTCACTATGCCCAGTCCTGATTGTGATCCTGACTCGATTTCCCAGCTTGACTTTGTACCTACCCTGTCATTACAGATTTGCTTGGTAGCCTGGCCCCTGGGCTGAACCCAACTACCCTCATTGGCACCAACTGTCTCACTTGGGGTATGGTGAGACTGGTCCCTTGCTGGTGAAGCCACTGCTTCTTCTGGCCTCCTTTTCCTGAGGGAACAGCTTTGTCCTTGCAGCACTCCGACACAGAGCTACAACAGCTGAAACGAAGAACAAGTATTTCCTGAGAAACAAAACCTCATGTTTGAGCTCTCTGTCCTCATTTTTAGGGACTTGAACGCTGCAGGTTGCTTTGAAGTTGTGCAAACTGCCGCATCTACACTCCTGGCACAGGTCTGCCAAAGCATCCCCTAATCTAGTGCTAGTTACTATCAGATGTGATACCAGAGTTAACAGAGTCACTCAGTCTAAAAACTCAGTCCATAGTAATACTGTTTCCCTCTTTGCCCTACAGACTACATAGGACCTCACGCATTAACACTAGAAGTTCTGCTGAGCTGTGTTTTCCTTGACACCTTTGTCATTGCTTAGCACAAAGTTAACAAAGAGTAATATTGTGTTGGTCCAAACACAAAGCAGGCAATCATCAATTTTAAAGGATCAGAATAAAAAAAAATAAAAATCAAAGCATACATTAAAGAACAAACTAAAGGCCCAAGTCCTTCCAATTGGATCAACACCAAGCTCCTCCTGTAACTCCATACACCACCCTTTAGATCCCAGTAGCTCTCCTTGCTGCCCCTCTGTCCACCTTTCCAATGGCCCACTTGATAGGCACACCAATCTCCAGCTGTCCATCTACACAGTACCACAGAGCCTTTTGCCATCCCCCCCGAGGCACTTGACATGCTGCAGCTGTAAAAGCAGAGTTTAAATCTCAGCATCACTACCTTTAACAGTCCACATGCCACTTAGCTTGCAACTTGCCCTGCAGCCACAGCACACCTGCAGCCACAGAGAGCCTGTGTGCTGTGGCACCACGTAGCACCTAGAAACTCAGCACTAGGGCACCTTCAAGCAGAGGGATAAATTCTGTCCCCCATCAGCATTTTTTCCCCTATAGTGTTGCATCTTAGAAAAGTATCATTACTGGATATGAAAGTTAGCAAAAACCCAGAACTCATCAGGAAAAGAGATTTGAAACACCACACCACTTCCTTCTGCAGGTATGATTTTTTTTATAGAAAATAAAAACCAAAAAAAATTTATTGACTGTACTGTAGATACCTGTACAGAGTGTAAACTTTAATATTTCACCAGATACATGAATAATTCTGGAGAAAGAGTTATCAAGCACCTTCATTTCAACATATTTTCGATATTTACAGTAAGACATACCTGATTAAGTGTGAGTAAAATGAATTAAAAGTTATAAAAAGTTATTAAAAAATCTTTAAAATGTTTATAATTGTTTGTTATTTTGTGATAAATACACAATTAAAGAAGAAGATGTCACACAGTTAAGACTCAAAATTGGCTCTGTTTAAAACGGTTACTGTAGTGTCTGAAGAGGAAGTGAGGAAGTGGCTTACTGCTCTGAACACATTGCGAAATGTGTTCTGGCAGAAGGCTCACTAGCCCTGTTTTTTTTTTCTGCTGCTGCAAGGCTGGCTTGTGAGTAAGCTTCCTTCCCAACACACAGTGTGGAAGCCAAACTTCACTCCAAGATTTGTACTGCTAATTTGACATAAGAACGTGTATTTTGATTTTGCCTCCCCACTCCAAACTTACTGCTTTCATTTTCAGCACAAGTTTTTGTTGTTACTGAACACTGGCACACAAATGGGGCATCACCATCTTTTTTCTTTTAAGCACCAAGACACAGGTGACCTTTCTGCAACTCAGATTTTTAACTGCCATGGTTTCTCATGGTCTAAGAAAAGGCATGGCATGGTTTGCTAAAGAAGAAAGATGGCTAGGGTAGGATTCAAAGGCCACTTTCAGGCTTACAGAATCAAATACAGAGTTATTACTTTAAAAACTCTCAGGAAACAAATGTGACTGGATCTCTTTAAAACCAAACACCTCCAAATGAATCAACATTCACCCTTTGACAAACTATCAGCAATTGAGAGCTATATCTAAAGTCTGTTTAGTGGATTTTAGGAAACTACTCAGGAATCCACTTCAGACAGAAGAAAACTAAATCCCTTAAAACCCAATAAAAACTTCAAATACACCCACTAAGCAGAGCTGATTATCTATATAAAGAATCACATGCTGTGGGAAAGGATCACATAAGCCAGGGTAAGAACTACCCTCACAGCACATGGATAAGGTATCTCGGTAATACAAGAGTGAAAAGTTGACATTCAAGTTTTGGAAGTGGAAGGACTGGTAGTGGGAAGGAATGCAGTTAGGCATTAGATCTGTGATATGACTGGGTGTTCCCACCCACAACTATTCATCCTTGGGGACCCCTGGTTGCTTCTCAGCTAGAGATATGGCCCAACTGCATACATGACAGGCTAAGCATGCCACTGTGCAGATAACTGCTGCATGCTCTGAGGTACAACCCAGAGTTTGAGTCATGCCATCCTCTTTACTCTGTTTGGTATTTGTTACTTCAATTTTGCCAAGACACATTTCCTCCTAGCCCAGCACAGGTGTAACTAAGGCCTCCACATTTACCTTTAAAAGCAAAGGGATAATATTACAAGGAACAAGATGCAGTTGGACCCCACCTGGGCAGCTCTGTCTTGCCTAACTGCTACAAAACAGTCATTGCCTTTGTGCGTGTCTGTGTATCTGCATATGTGCATTGTAGCTTGCTGTCAGCAGCATGGAGCACTTATCTTTAGGGCCTGATTGTGTTGATAGGAGTGAATTGTTTACAACACATTTCCAAAAGGTGTCTGCTGCTCTAAAGCTTATTTTAATGCTCAGTTTGTTTCTATACAATCCACTCCAACTGTGTTGTCAGGGCAGCGGCAAGAACGGCCTCCTGGGGTAGCCAAACAGAGGTGAGTACAACCGCCATTATTCACTGTACAGTAGTTATGTCCTGGAAAAGAACAGAGGTGTAAAACGTTAAAGAAAAACAAGAGCAAAACCACAATAAAATCCAAAACACATACATACAAAAGAAGTGCAGATTTCATGACTACGTTAGATAAACAAGCCATAATGAGATTGAGAGTGAAACAAAGCTATGCTATGGGGAAATGAGAGTCATCATATCCCTTGTATTAGCTTCTGACATTCACCTCAGAGAAAGATCAAGCTATCAGGACAGAGCAGGAGAGGCAATGTGAAAAAAATGGCCTGTTCCTGAAATACCCTTCATAAACTGGCCAAGTGGCCACAGACACTAGAATAAAGAGACAGTGAGTGAGGAAATGCAGGAAGTGCAACATGTGGGGGACAAAGTCCAAAATGCTACAGGACATCATCCCTGGATACCATCCACTACAAAAACATGGAGGAATGACCCATGAAAACAAAAATATCAGGTGGCTGGGGAGGAGCATGTTAATGTTGAAGAGTAAAATGAGAGAATACAACACCAGAAGCAGTGGATCTGAGGGGAAAGGCATCCATCGGAGCAAAAGAAAAACACTTGAAATAGGCATATGATGAGAAAGAAATTATACCAAGGTTCTGAATATTATAAACATAAGCACTCACTCAGAGCACACAATGTTGTTTTGGTTTACATTGCCTACCACAATGGAACTGTGAATTATCTAGTAATAATAATGTAACTGAATTCTTAATTATGACATTTATACGCATTTTTTAAGCTCTGAACAGAGCTTTCAATTTAATTAAATTATGTTTTCTACTATATATATAGAATAATTTGAAGATAAACTACCTTACGGGTTTTTTAGGCCTAAAGTAAAACCACTCCAACTCCTATAATTCCAGCCACGATGTAATAATAAAAAATGAACTCTTCTCCTAACTGTGATTTGCCAAGAACAACATAACTGAACAGTGATATTGCTTCCCAAAAAACAAATGTTATTTCAAGGGTATCAACTTCCTCTCTTCTAAGCTTCACAAGAGGCTTTTCAATAATGTATCTGAACAACCTAACATTCAATGGAGCAGAAAAACTAGCCCACCCACTCTACCACCTGCTGTTTTCTGAACATTCTTTTTTCAAAACACTGTATCTCATTAAGGACATCTGGAAGACCATGATATTTCTTCAGTTTAAGCTTAAGAGTAAGTAAAGCCTTGTCCATGAGTATAGCATTCAATTTAGGCAATGACAACATAGCAGCTTTTGCTGTGTTAGATCCTCATCTTGATCTTGTCCTTTCATAAAAGATAGAAAAGGCCCCTTCTTCCCTCCCTACTCTGGTTGCATGTGGCAACCACAACAACTGCTTTTATGAAGAAAAAAAATAATGTAGGTGGCTTTTAATTTTGCAGTAAACAGAAATCTAAGCAATAACCAGTGCTTCACTGACTACCTAGATCAGTTGGCAGCCTGTCAACAGGAGTTGCTACTAAGTTCATTCATATGCTAAGGTGTTGCACAGCTGTAAAAACTTGAGGATCATCTGGATTACCTCCTGGGCACTGAGCAAAGGCTGTGGTGATTCCGTAGAGACGGGAGCGCTTGTGAGGCTGGAAGTTATCCTTTTCTATTGAAATCGTGCGATCCACTTCTACAACAGCATCCCTGTCGTATGCAGAAGAGAATACACAGAAGCAAAATGAAGGTGAAAGTACAGGGGAAAACAAAACAAAAAACCCCGAACAAACAAACAAACAAAAAAAAAAAAAAGGGAAGAAATCTAAGTTGTGTCTTTTTTACAATTAGGAATTGATGCCAGAAGCAAAATCCTCCGTGACCTCGTCTTCCCTGGGCAACCGAAGTGTGTCATAACCCTCATTCTAGGCAGCTAAGAAATTTAGCAGGGAGCCACCTTACTAACTTTGAAGGTACTTCCAACACATAACAGTGTCCCTTTACAGGAACATATCTGTTAGCAGTTTTGACACATTTGCCATATTCTGTCCTTTTCACATTTTCTGTGGTATAGCTGACATTGCAGCTATTATCCATAATGATTGTAGGCAATATTGTATTTCAGGCGGTGCCTGACATCTGGAAAGAATACAGCTAATCATAAGCAATCTTTTCTTCCTAAAAATAAAAGGGCAGTCAATTGACAGACCTGTAACACACCGTTTCCCAGTTATAGAAGCCTATTCTAGAATAGCAATTCCCAGAGGTTAGGTTCTAGCTTGAAAATGCTGAAACACATTAATAGCTCTTCCTGATGCAATTGATGGAGTCATTTGTGTAAGAGTTTGCAGATCAAGCCCACACAACCATTTGCCTCAAGGAAAAAAAGAAATATTTAAAAACGCATGGACTAGATTTTATTTTTTTCTGGAAAATACAGTAAACTCTAAAATCTTGATCACACATCTATGTTTTGGATCATTTGCAACAAAGGAAGTGCCATCAAGACAGTAAAATTGTTTTTTCTTATTTCCGGTTTAACATTCGGATAATATAGGGCATAGAAAGCCTCAAGTGACTAATTTCTGCCCTCTACAATGCAGCAAGTACAGGCATAAGGGAAGCTCGCACTCCTTTCCCAAAAATGTTCAGTGTTAAAAGCATTTTCTTAGAGGAAGAATCACTGTGCTGAAAAAGAAAGCTCAGTTAACTGGCAACATCAATAGGTCAACTCTACAAATCCACTCCACCCTGCATCAGCTATTGCCAGGAAAGCAAAAAAACCAGGCAAGTGCGAGAGGTCAGACATGAGAAATGCAGAATATACTTCAGTTCCTGCCAGGGAGAAGAACAGATTAAAGCACTCCGTAATTTCTTTAGCAGATACCATACCTTCTCCAGTCTGTGTAGTATAAATTCTTCCCATAGCTTGTAACACTAAAAGGATATTGAATTCCTTCAACAATCTTTCGTCGACTAAGCTGATTAATGTTCATGCATTCCAGCCTCTTGGTACCTGGGTGCAACGAAACAATTAAGCCTTTGAACCAGAGCAAGAGAGCCCTCATGAGGGATGAAGGACAAGTGTAAGCATGCACGCATGAACAGAGTAAAACTTCCTGGAAGTCTTTCAGTATGCTGCTTAGCCAAAGCTCTCCACATGCCACATCTCAGCATGTGCCAAAGATTGGATGGGAAAGTACTTCGGTGCTGATGCTAATCAGTATGCCACCTAATTTACAGGAACACTGATGTCCCATGCAGCCATGACCATTGCTCACAAGCTGAGACTCCTGGTACAGATACCAGCATCCTCAGGCTAGGCTAGAAGCTGACAGAAGGTCTCCTCCATTCTGGAGGGATACTTCAAGCACTAACCAGTTCCACTTCCTCTGAAAGGCATTTTTGCAAGGTTAGTTTGGTGACCATGTTCCCAAAGTGGTTTTTGGGTTGGGCCATGAAGGCAGGATTACAGGAAGAACACGTAACTTGTAGGTGTAAACAGGGTGTTAAAAGGTCTAGCTTAAAGCTACCACACACATTGGGAACACTGCTAGTGAATGTAAACACCTGTAGGTTTCTCTTAAGCAGTGGGTTAGGGAAAAAGGAAGAGAGACAAATGCAAGAATAAGAGAGGAAGAGAGAAAAAGAAAGATAGCACAGGGAGGTACATTTGAAGGCTAGAGAAAGTGTCTTACAGTGAAAAAGAAAGCTCAATCTTTCTAGTTTATCGAAAACTTGAAAGGTGACTTGAAGTATAAAAGTACCTCCATAGGAAGAGATCTCTGGTGGAGTCTACAGTGAGAAAGAGAGCAAGATACAAAAAAAGTTCAAATGAGAATTAAAAGCACACCTTTTTTTTACTGGTAAGACACTGGCACAAAACTAAAAATGGATTGGTGGCAGAACCTTTATCTCTTGATCTTTAAATCTAGCGTGAATTGCTTTTTCAAGACTTGCTTCAGTCAAAGCAGATTTTGCCTAAAGAGAGGTTACAGGTCTTAGAACAATAGTGAAAGGATGCTATTCTGTAGGACCAGATTAGATGAATCGGTGTTTATTTCCTGGTCTCAAATTCACAACTCCTTCTACAAAGGCCTAAGTGCTACCTAAAGAAATAGCCACATACAAGACACAAGATATAAACCTACTGCATTCAAAGAAAGTTTTCTGATCAGAATTGAAATCTTTCAGTTTGCACCACAGTCTCATGTGAATGCTACAGTGGTAGTAACAACAAATAAAGTGAGAGATTATTAAAGCCAAAAAGAAAGGTATGAAGTCTAAGATGCAGCCTAAAGAGCTTTAAACATTAGTTCATTGTGCATTGTTTCAGGACTGCACATACTTACTCTACTACGATTACGAAGATCGTTTTTAGCACTTCTTTACCTGCATCCACCCAGCACAGCATTGAGGAATAAGGATCAAATGTCAGCCCATTTGGTAACCCAAGATCATCTTTAACAAGGATCCTTCTGTTTGTGCCATCCATGTATGAGGTTTCAATTTTAGGAGCTTCTCTGTTCCAGTCAGTCCAGTACAAGTTTCTTAAGAGGAAGAAAAATTCAAGAATTAAGACAGTGACTGATCTCAAAAGACTGTTGTAATTAAGGAAAATACTAAGGACACAAAACTAACACGCACATGCCTCAAATCATTTAAATAAGTTAGACGGACCACACTGCATTTGGATATAGAAGTAACAAAAGTATAGTAAAGATGTAACAAATGTTATCCTTCCATTAGAAG
>NW_009260484.1:627927-633859 GCF_000687185.1 Egretta garzetta | reverse complement strand
TATGTGCAAGATGCCAGGGAGAAAGACCTCTATTTCAACAGTTCTGAGGACCATTCAAAATATAAGTCTACAGTTCTCCTCCCCACCACCCATCATGTCTGCTCAGGCTCAGCAGCAGGAGCACTTGGCATACATTTGTGGGACTCATTCAAAATTACATTTTTCTTTTCAGTGCACCAAATAAACAACAATGGAATCGGTCAGAGCAGTTTATAGTCAGGGGAGAACACCAAAGAGGGCCATTAATTCATTGATGCTTTACTATTAGTGGCCATTTTTTAGTGGTGTTTTTTTTCCCTGGATGCTCTTTCTGTGGCTGAGAATTTACATAGCCCCTCAATGTAAGCACCTTTGTTGTTTATTCCTTAACCAGCCCCCCTCCCATGGAATCTACTAGGAGACAGAAGTCTGTGCTGCTTGACCTGAACCTGGAGCCCTACTCCATCAGTGGGATTCTGCAAGAACAGAGGTCTCTCCTCAGTCTGATTACACTCATGCCTCTCCCCTTCTCTCACACCATTCATTTTTCCTTATGCTGTCACTTGATGTACATCCACAGATGTTTTCATCCTGCTATTATGTGACTATTATGTAAAATTTTATTTTATGCTAGAGGAATGAGAAAAGTCAACACCATTACTTTTTCATTTAGTTTTTTTTATCACTCAAATTTTCGTGGATCACATGCATTCTTTTCTCATTATGAAGCTTGTTTGCCAACATTGGAATGAGGATACATCTTCCAAAAACTCTCTCTGAGCATATAGTACTTTTGTTCATAAACGAATTCTCACCTAAGAGCATTCAAAAGGCCTATTATATCAATTAAGCAACCATTTAGTAGAACTTCCCAGCAACTCAAGACTGAAAAGGAAGACCTCTGCTTCTGTGCTTCTGAGTATTTTGACTGAAATGTCTCTTCTTAGCAGAGGCCATGCTATAGAAGGTTGCACCAAGACAATAGCAGGCAAGTTCAGACATTAATGAACAGAAATGCAGTACTACCACAGGCTCTGTAATAGTTTTAATTTTCCCTGTATGTCTTCCAATATTCAGGGAACAAAATATCAACAGATCAAAGACACAAAAATAAGCACATACTTCCGTTTTTGCAGGCTGGAACCATAACTTGAAAACATTTATACTTTCCTACTGACACTCTGCTTGGCTATTTCTGTGACTGCAGCTTACAGGCTCAATTTTTAAAGTATGTAGTTATCTGCATCTTCAAACAGAGGCCCAAATAAGACCTTATCATGCATCTGAATGACAGAAGGGAAAATGGTGACACACCATGTGGGAGTTTTCAAAGAAAGAATACTGTACAGGAAGAAGGGCTGTCATGATGGAAATGAAAATATCAAATTGCTTAATCATAGAATCATAGAATGTTTTGGGTTGGAAGGGACCCCTAGAGGTCATCTAGTCCAACCCCCCTGCAGGAGCAGGGACACCACTAACTAGATCAGGTTGCTCAGAGCCCCGTCCAACCTGGTCTTGAATGTTTCCAGGGATGGGGCCTCCACCACCTCTCTGGGCAACCTGTTCCAGTGTTTCACCACCCTCATTGTAAAGAACTTCTTCCTTATATCTAGTCTAAACCTACCCTGGTTTAGTTTGAAACCATTACCCCTTGTCTTGTCACTGCTGGCCCTACTAAAAAGATTTTCCCCGTCTTTCCTATAGGCCCCCTTTAGGTACTGAAAGGCCGTAATCAGGTCTCCCCGCAGCCTTCTCTTCTCCAGGCTGAACGAGCCCAA
This sequence comes from Egretta garzetta, assembly GCF_000687185.1. Taxonomy (NCBI): domain Eukaryota; kingdom Metazoa; phylum Chordata; class Aves; order Pelecaniformes; family Ardeidae; genus Egretta; species Egretta garzetta. The sequence goes on along the minus strand of NW_009260484.1, from coordinate 632,099 downwards.
CTCCCTCAGCCTGTCCTCATAGGAGAGGTGCTCCAGCCCTCGGATCATTTTTGTGGCCCTCCTCTGGACCCGCTCCAACAGTTCCATGTCCTTCTTGTGCTGAGGGCTCCAGAGCTGGATGCAGTACTCTAGGTGAGGTCTCACCAGAGCAGAGTAGAGGGGCAGAATCACCTCCCTCGCCCTGCTGGCCACGCTTCTTTTGATGCAGCCCAGAGTACGGTTGGCCTTCTGGGCTGCCAGCGCACATTGCTGGCTCATGTCCAGCTTTTCATCCACCAGCACCCCCAAGTCCCTCTCGGAGTCCAGTAATCTTGAAAAAAAATTTTTTTTAAGGTAAGTGCAATGCTTGTCATCCTGCAAACAATGTATTGAAAGCAAGGTAAAAACAAGTATTTGACAAACCTCTCAAAGTGTCATTGTTTTACCTAGCGAGCATTTTAGAGCAAGTTTTATTTCCAGTGTACCACTCAGATGCAGGACACAAGTAGGTTGTTCCATTTTTGTTACTTGTTTTAGGAAAAGATACTCCTATTATTGTCTACAGACAGCCTAAAAACATGGACACGGAGTATATGGTCATGTTAAATAAATAAAAATCAATCTTTGTACGTATATCTTGGCAACATATCCATACCCTCTCATAGGATCTGCAACAATTGCTCTGGGGTTCACCAGGCCAGTGTCAAAAAGGATGCGACGCTGGCGCCCATCCAGCCTAGCCACTTCTATTCTATCCAGTTGAGAGTCAGTCCAGAAAATGTTGCGACCTAGATGATCTACAGCTATCCCTTCAGGGCTTCCCAAGTCTGTAAGAGAACAGAGGACAAAACATGCCTAGACATGATATTTATTCCAAATACACAATGTCAACCTCATAAGCATTCTCAACTCTTTAAAATAAGTTTTCTCTTAGTTTTCTGGCTGCAGTCCAACAAAATCTACTTCATGCCAGTTGGAAGAGGAATACACATTTTGCCTAATGAAGTTTCAATACACAGAACTTTCACAAATACACCGAATGATAAATTTAGGGCATCCCAAATCTGCATGTAAACTTGCCTTGCAGGGTAGACGTGGAAAAAAAAAAGAGTTGATAGCAGAGAAATAATCAGTAGAGATTATCAGAATCTTATTCTACCCTCCTTAGCAGGCCAGGATCTAGAATCAATTTTATAATCACTAATATCTCCCCTTCTCTGGTACTGGCATATGTGACACCACTCTGAAAACTGGACTTATTCTAAATTTAGTCAATGCAATACTTAAAAGATAATCAAGCTCCAAAGCACTAGAGATAATTATATTAGCTAACTGATGGAATTTAGACACAGTTCTTTGTTTTTGCAGACCAATCCTTTTTGGAACATGTTTTAGTACTGTATGTGCACAGTTTTTCTTGGATAGTTAGTTGTTCCAAAAGCAACAGGAAATAGCAGATAATGACCTTACTGCTTTAGCATTAGTAATTTCTAACTCAGATGAAGGATGCAGAATAAATATATAGCACTCCAAGGTTTAATTCAGCCACTGTGGAAACTGCTATATACTTTTCAAGGTTCATACTTCCATTGAAAAAGAGTAGGAAGGCTGTGTGGGATGCAATGAAGCCAAATACTGGTACAAATCAATTTTAGTCCAATTTCAGTTCCAAAAGAAATAGAAAGAATTGTACGTGGTCACTCCCTTCACACCAGCCAGCTGTTGAAAAAACACCCTCACCTTTCAAATGTGGATCCACACATCATGTGAATGTCTAAGAATGACTGGATGTGGCCCATTAAGCCTTCTATTAATTATCAAGTTTATTCACTGAGAGCCGTTAAACAAACAGTATGTGACACAACCAACCTTTCTGGAGAAAAGGCATTTGGTCCAGAGGACTGGACAGAGCTGTCTAAAATTTGCTACTGTGACTTTGCTGTGAATAGTAGTTGCACAATAGCCTAAACAGCCTCTGCTCTCTTTCATGGGTGGATTATGCTTACCACACTTAACCTGGACACATGACATTTTGGATATATGCTCATTTCTGAAGAGGCAGAAAAGAACAAATAAGATGTATCTCACTGCTTCTAACTCACAACTCATACACAGGGGGTGGCCAAGAAAATAAACGTGAATCAGTTTCCTCTTCACTCCTCCCAGAGGCACTCAGGCATACTTTAACTTAGTTACATTAACTTCACATTACTACTTTTATTTCTCCAAGTGCCTCTGTGGAGCTAAACCTGTCATCTGCAAGAAAATACCTCACATATACTTCAGAACCTCAAATGTTCCTACTTCTTTTCTTGCTAATGGCAGGGGCTGCTGAGGGTGGCCTCATTTTGAGGTGATGGTGGCAGCAATCCCCAGGCAGTCTCTGGGATCAGAAGATCACTCACTGGATGGTACTGGAGGAGTTCCCAGCCTCTTTTAGGAAAGAGAAGAAGGTAGCAGGCAAAAGATATGCTGCCACAGATTCTCAGGAGCCCCTATTCCTTGACCAGTCTCCTTGCTTCAGCTATATTCCGGGAGATTTAAAGTAAATGTCTCTCCTGTCTGGGTGACAATGAGCCAGAAAAAAAAAATAGCCTCCATAAAGGTGTAAGGGAATGTGTAGGCTTCATGTATCACCAGTCTCCCCAGAGGCACAAATGTGTTCCTGCTGTATTGTCATCAGGCCTGATACAGTCACAGGCTCTGTCCCTGGGAACAGGCTTGTACAGACATGTACGGCTGATATGACTTAAACAGCTACAACAAAGAGGAAAGCTCTCCTTCTTGACCTGTCTCCACAGCTGCAGAGCTCCAAAAGCCTCCACCGGCTATACAGCTGCAGGGATAGATGAAAACTGGATGGGAGTCCACAATAAAACATGTTTCTGCAAAGCAACCCAACTTGGATCACAAGAGCTTTAACAAACAACAACAACAACCAAGTACATTCCACAAATATACATGTGAACTGAAGAAACCAGCTGCAGCTCACAGGAGGAAAAAGGCAAAGATCAAAAAAAGACAAAGAATTCTCATTGGTCTTCCGAGATGGAGGCATTTTCCTATTTCCTGAAATTTTAAAGTTTCAGTTTTGGCCAGCATAGAAGACATCCATTCAAACACTGAATATTCAACCTTATTTTGTTCTGACTCCTTACTGAAGAGCCAGTTAACAAATAGAAAGTGGAGCGCAAAAATCACTCAACATCTCTTCAGGAATGGCAGTCACTTCCTATGCAAACAACAGGACAACAGATATCATGAGCTGTCTCTACATGTACATGTTTTTTGTGACAGATAAAAACCATGAGGTTTTCATGTGGCATTGAACACCTTGAATTACCTAAAATAATCAAATTTAGTTGAAAACCTTCACAAATATTTTAAAAATACTTTCTACACTGCAAGATTTTTAATGCATGCACACACACACACACACACTCATTAGACAGACTAACTCATATCCATACAAAATTTTTAGCAGTAGTAATTTCCCTGACTTTTCAAACTGCAGAATCTGAGAAAATACTTTAATAGCAGAAATTGGAAATCCCTTCCCCACAGAATTTGTAGTTGTACAGGCACATGCTTGCACTACAGGTTAGTGCCTTTACATTAAATATGCTGAGATAAAAAAGAAGCCTCACAAATATCTCAGCCATCAAGTTGTACAGAAATATGAAGCTCCATAATTGCTGGAATGGTTAGGGGTAGCCTTAAGCTCTCTCCCTTTTCCCTTACCAGGACAATGGTAGGATCCAAGCTGTCCCCACCTCTCCACTGCCTTTAAGAGCCAGAAAACTGGCATCCCAGCAAACTGGCTATTCTGAAGGACAAACTCCAGGTAGAGATACTGAGCATGTCCAAAGAAAACTAAAGCAAATTTATTGTACAGTATTAAAACTGGTTGATCATTTTGCTAAAATAATTTCCTAAATTTTTGTGACAATAGCTGGAAAGGATTCAAGGCAAGGGCAACCTCCTCCAGTGTCTTGATTTCACAGGTGTTCTAGGATCTGGAGGACGCTAGTTATTCAAAAAGTGCCTCCAGCTACTTTTTTGTTGTTTTTTTAATGCCCTCACATTCACTTCATTCTCCAAACCTGTCTTTCCCCTTAATCCTTTTCATTTAAAAAAAGCTTTTCATATTTAAGACTCATGGGTTTACACTTACCCTTCTAATGAAAATTAAC
>NW_009260484.1:603132-627912 GCF_000687185.1 Egretta garzetta | reverse complement strand
AAAGGACATAAACTGTAAAAGCACTAACCCCACAATACCCCCTAGTCCAATTCTCAAATCTTTGAGCAACTCCAATGGTGAAAACCAAACAAGGTGGCTTTACTCACTTTTATTTTACAACTTGAGTGGGAGGCATGGAAAGTGACAGCTGAAACAGTTTCTAGCCACCTTTCAGCTGATTCATCCCCAAGCCCAGGAACAGAGAGCAGGAGTTTTCTTCCTCAACCTCCCTGCTCACCAGTCCCTTCTAAGCAGAGCATGCAGCTGACAGGCCAAGAACAGGAGAGAAAAAGGACTACACATAACCAAATCTCAGCTAGCCAGATGATTACCTACCTTGTTTGCTAGAACAAAAATCAGAGTAACACCCACAGATGATATTCCATGCAAACATACAAATGCAACCCTTAGTCAGGTTTAGTTTTGATTGTGTTCAATACCCATTCAACGTCAAACTGACAATTCATCATCCCCTTTTCAGATCATAAATAGATTGAACAACAATGGGCCTACCCGAGCACATGACCTAGGTTTTAATGATAACCTTCCTTCACATATTTACATCTTGTATTGAATTACTGTAAGCGCAAATAACATCTATCCACAGTAGTCTGAGCTTAGTCTAATATGTGTTCCATTCCTCATGGCCAGGGACATGGGACCTTTTCAGGAAGCATGCTGGACCACGCTTTCTGGTCAGTATGGTTGACAAGACGTGACTATAAAAGAGGTGGGCTACACAAAGGCTTCCAGGCTGAACGCAACATAGCACAGACAATCCTCAACACAGGAAAGTGAGGTCTTGAGTGTGCTTTAAAAGTCTGGGATGTCATGACCAGAGGGATTTCCCCTGGGAGTACTTACTAGCTGTGCTGCCCCGCTATAGCGGCAGCCCTAAGGATGCCACCACAGGTAGAGAGCAGTAAAGGCCTCAAGCCTACGTCAAGACTCCTCCCCAGAAGTGACAAAGCATGCAAAGTAGGGTGTATATTTTTTTGCTTTGTTAAACACAGCAAGAATATAAACACAGCCTAGGACTGTAATTGGGTGCAGAAATCCTCTAAAGGCTTCTGTCCAAAGCCTAGACTGTGACGCTCTGAACCCTGCACTCACTAGTGCCTTGAGATATGCTTTAAAACCACCACAGCAACTTTATTCATCTTTCAAAACCATCAGCCTTCAATTAAAGTGTCCGCAGTGATGTTCAAAGACACCCAATGGTTAGACAGATACACACTTGCAACTGCAAGTAAGGACAGAAACTTCTCACTGAAATGCTGCTCCTAATTCTGGTCTTAAATTTAGTTTATTTAAAGTTAACTGACTTCTTGCCTATCTTAGCAGTGGAAAGGCAGTGGAGAGCTATTGCACAGGGAAAAAAAGAAAAAGAAAACCCAAACTTTTTTCACTTTATGTTGTCCAGACTTTTTGATTATTGTTTATCCAAATAACACCAACTTGTAACGCTACAGCTCAGGTAACACTTGGGATGCATATATTACTAAATTCAAGTCTCTACTACTATTCCTAGGGAGCAGCAAGAGGAAGAATTTTGTGTTGTTACCTGTTTTGATGATAGTTGTTGGCTCCCCACCATGCAGGCTAGCCCTGCTGATCGAAGGGCCACTGATGTCTGTCCAATAAACCATCTTGTCCATGCAATTGTAAGCAACTCCAATAACAACTTTGTCCTGTTGGTCAACAAGCAAATTACATCAGCTTATGCTAAACAACAATTACTTGCCAGTAGCACTAGCTTATGGATTTAAGTCTCAAGCCTGAAAAAACAAAATTCTTGAGGAAAGGTGGGAGATGGGGAGGATAGGCAGAGAAAACAATTGGGTGGCAGTCATTGTAGAATAGCTTAGAAAAAGACTTTCAATTGTAAGTCCCTTTTAACTAGCAGACACTGTTTACAGTTATGTTATTTCAAAGAAGCACTGTAGTACTGAACAGTTGGTCTCACTTCTACACTTCACCTGCATATCCATTTAAAGAAAGTTCATGTTGTTATTTTACTGTGTTATTCCTCAAAAGCTTTTTTTCTCTCATTCTTTCCCTCCAAAGAGGAATAATGACTTTATCAAACCTGACTTCTATTCTGCAAATTCATTGACTCATGCACAATGGCTACATTTCAGCAATGCTACCTACATAACATCATTTGGCTCAAAAAAGTTCTAGCAAAGTAAGTTTTTAAAATAAAAAATAGCTTAAACAAATACTCCATAAGTTGTTCTGCTGGAAAGAATATGCTTAGGGACAAGGAACAATATATATATGTAATCTTCCAGGCAGAAGCAGATAGGACTAGAGTTTGAGTTTAGAGTTGAAACTCTTTCCTCCAGGCAAATGAGAGAGACTTTCATGGTAAAACAATAACTTCACATGGATTCCCAGGCCTACTGCTTTCACCTTTAGTGCTTTTGTAACTTGCAACTTCTTAGAAAGATGGTCCAAAACCATGCATTAAAACAGATGCACTTATTCATCAGCAAACACCAATGCTGTAGGTTACAAAACAATCTGAACACCTCTGTACTGCTAAACACTGTCACTTTGCAAATACTCAACATTGAGACAACACTGTTAGCAGATACTAAAAGTTTCATTTTAATTTAAAGTTTTAATGAAGAGTTGCATCTCCTCTCTTGGAAGCTCTTTCCTGAAGATACTTCCAATTAATTCATTTAAGCTAGATCAAGTAATAATGAGACTAGCTGACAAGGATTCAGAATCATGTCTCTGTATCAGCCTAAATACTCCATTTTGCACATAGTATTTTACTCTACTTTTACATGATTGCAGCAGCACTTTAAACAAGAGACATAAGCTGGATTTTGCCCTTACATCACAGCAATTTGTGGTATTATTTACTGAACTGTATCTGTGTAATTTAGTCAGTATTTGGTCTACTAAATATTCACAGTAATATGAAAAACAGGCCAGCATGCTACCTGGTATTGCTACCTATTATAAATAAAGTAACACCGGAATGAAAACAGAAATCCCAGACTTCAGGCAAAACAAATGAATGTGATCAAACTGGAAATGAGAAGGGTTGGTGCGTGTCACAGGTGAGGGAAAAGATAGGTTCTCAGCATCAGGGATTCATTTTCAAGGAAAAAAAGACTCTCAAGACAGTAGTAAGAAGTGTGAGGAAAAGATTTACCACCCACTGGGCCTGCACATGGAGAAGAAAGCAAAAAAGAAGGAAAAAATAACCTATATATATATATATATATAGCCAAGAAGTGCAGAGAATTGACTGAAAAACAGGAAAAGATTAAGACTTAGGAAAAAACTTGGAGAGAGTAAGAGAAAAAAAAAAGGGGGGCCTCTCCACATACTGCTCTTGGGGGTCTCCTAGACTTTTATAGCAGCATCAGAAAGCCAATGGAAGTGTGAATATAGGATTGTTTATATGATGAGCTGTTGGAGGTATCTGAGATAACAAATACTAGATTTTTGTCTTACGAGCTATTCTTTAAAGGCAAATAATTTTTTTCTATAGCTCAGTTTCAGGCTTTTTGACTAGTCAGGTTGGGAATTTTCAATGACGAAGTGATGGGATACTGAAATCTTAATTAAGAGTAAAAATTGAGTTTGTAATTATCAAATGACATAGACAAACACTCTCACTTTCATCTTTGTTGCAGGTCTTCTAAAACACACAGACTTAGTATAGTAGGTTACTTACTGGAATATGCAAGAGTGCTTTTGCACCATTTTTCTTCATGTTGTTTCCCTCTAGTGGAACATGCTCAATTTTACCACTTTGGGCAAAGAGCAAGTGCGTTCCTGGTGGCAGAGGTACCGTATCTGGTCGAACAGAGGGCCCAATAACAACAGGAGGAGCAGCTGTGCTCAGACCTTGTTAACAGAGAAGGAAACAGACGGGGAAAAAATTAACTTGTACAGCCTAACAAGGCTCCTTGTTATTTGCAGACACACAATTACAGTCAGACTTCTTAGAAGGAAACAGCCCTATAAGTAGACACTAATAATTATAATCAGATGCAGAAAGCTTCTGAATTTTTCCCCTTGGCTGACAGAGAAGGAGCGATTGACATAATAGGTCTCTTCATGTTCAGGTCTGTAATTGCTCTTTCCTTCAAGTGTTTAGAAAAGGCTATCTTATTTTGCAGCTGAAGTGAGGAAGATGTAGGAAGGCACATCCTTCATTTCCTGAGGCAAAAGCCAGTTAACACACAGTAAAATTTGCCACAGCTCCCAGAGGACAGAAACTATATAGGCCCCTCACAGTTTCACGGCAGGAAAAAAGTAATAAAACCATCTTCCTGACTGAAGGAAAAGCGTGTGCTGGAGTTACTGAAGGGCTGCAGCATGAGACATATAATCTCTGGGACAGCAAAGGTCTGCATTGCTCCAAGACAGTGCTGTATCTCAGGGGCATGACTAAGCCCCACATCTGGGAGACAGTGCCCTTGGGTAGAGAGACACCCACAAGAAACAAGTGCTTCAGCCACTTACATGGTGGTCGAACTCCCGGGCCACTTCTGGTGCCATCAATCTCATTTCCATCCCGATCCACACACCAACAATATCCACTGCCAGAATGACACTGAGTGGGTAGGTAATTCCCATGCGCATCGCACTGGGGAATGAAATGACCAACTCTTATCTCTCTTGGGAAGAAAGTGCCTCCACTTCCAAGAGCTACTTCTCGTTCATGCTGGCATTTGGTCTTCTCAACTTCTGAAAAAAAAAAAAAAAAAAAAAAAAAAAGCAGAACAGTGAATATTTCTATTTTAACTATGTTCCATTAACAGTTAATATATTCTGACCGCTTATAACACAAGCATTCTTATCGCTGGATGAACACAGCGCTGTTACAAGCCTTGAAGGCACATGCCTTCAGAGCACCTTCAGGAACAGTCTGCCCTATGTAAATGTGACACATTTGCCGTAAACTTATGTCATTTTATCTTTCGCTATCTAGTTTTAAAAAGAACAGCCTGCCTGCATCTTCCTACATTGAAGGGTCATAAACAGAGGCTGGAAAACAGTCTTTCTTCTTGAGGCACATTAGCAAGAACATTCTGTCCGACTTGTGAGCCTAATGCCTACTCATTTGGCAATTATCCATGGGCCTTAAAATGTGACTAATTAGCCAGGCTATACAGAGACTAAAGGTTTTTTGTAATGCTGAAAGTAGAGTTTCCCTTCAGAGCCATGAGAAAACTATAACATGAGGCAGATGCTGGGCTCTCTACAGAACCTAGGAACTGAAACAACACATTGCTTGGATGTACATTAGGTTTTTAGAGTTCGGTTATAAAGCTTAAGCACTCATTTGATACTTTTGGACCCAAGAAAGGAATTGCAGGGGCAGATTGTCCAGTCCCTGGTAAAGCGCATAAGTATGGCTACACAGAAAACATGACTACTACTAAGTACACAGAGAAACATATGATGCATACAATAGCTATACCACATGCATTATATATTACTGTAGAGATTACATAGGAAAGAATAACTTTCCAGATTATCAGGAGATTCCAGGATTCAGTTCCTTCGGTTTCAATTTTACAAAACACTGGACTAATATACACCTTCTGATGGTATTACCTGCCATGCAATAGGGAATATCATCTGGATTAACATATCCTTTTAGATGACAAACAACATAATGAAATTAAAATAATACAATAAAAGTAATCTTTTTGCTTCTCTACACAATCCTGGCTTAGTGTTACCTTACACTTGAGACCTTAACGGGTTCTGTGCATTGGGAGCGAAAGAGCTGTAATTGTGGGGGAGTGTCTTTTCCTGTCAATGATTTCTATAGACAGTTAGAAATACTTACCACAAACTGCCTGATGAAGAGGCTTGAACATTACACTTCCATTTATTCTTTCGTTGTTTTCACACTGCCTGGTGCACAGCATTAGCTATGTGTGGCTCAGGTTAGTCCCAGCCCAGCCAAGCACAAAGCTAATCCCACATGCCCATAAACTACTGTGGCGTAAATCACACAAATACAAAAAAGAAGGGTAGTTTCTTCTTATTATTTAAACTAGTTATGCAGGCAAAAGCTTTGGACAACTTTCACGCACCTGGACACAATTAGAGAAAAATAAATATCTGGAGAACAGCTTACTCTAAACAACTGAAATATTTGGCAACAGCTTTAATGTGGGTGGTAGAGAACCTTGAATCAACCTACAAAACCAGACCCTGACAGAAAGCCTACATTACCTATCTCAAATTTCGTTTGCATGTATTCAATACACTATGCAGTATTCTGGTAAAAGAAACGTTGATTCCAGTAACCAGACATGTTTTGTTTTGTTTTTAAGCTCTAATTACATGCACCTCTCATGAGAGGAAGCAGGGGGAATACAGAGTATTGGTAAACTGACCCACCCTGCTTTTGTTCATTGCAGAACAAAATCTTCACAGCATTCCTGTCATCTTTGAGAGACACTATTAGCTCCTCCTCAGTGGGACATAAAAACAAACATAGAAGCTGGTCATTTTTCCTTCCCATCTGAAACTCCCAGAAGTGAGAATATCCAACAGCTTACAATTTTTTAAATTAATAGACTAGATCAACTTTATGAAAATGAGTTAGCAAATATGGATTATACAAGGGAGTGCGTATACACTCCCAGATAGGACCCAGTCATTATACACAAAATATCTTAGTATTATTGTATGACAGTAACTTGAAATACCAATGTCCGTTCTAATTTCAAGACAGCGTTCACATTTATATCTGCAGATTTTATACAGGAATAATGATGGAATTTTTGAAGAATACTTGCATTGTACTGATCAAGACCAATCTCACAAATGGCCTGCTTATGCAATTAGCCCCACTAAAGTCAAGAGACTAGTCAAACAAATTAATTTTCAAAATTAGTACTCAGTTTCTAGAAGGCAGGGAATAAGATTTGCTCTTTCCACAAAATCCCATCAACACTGATTTTTCAGTTGCATAAGATGTCAAATACCCTATTGCCACTCACTTTTAGAATAACTGTGTATTCTACTGCTTCTGTGCTCCTGAAAGTCTCCTATATACTTGCGATAAAAATTTTAACCATATCAAGTATGATAAGTAATCTACATTAAAGAAACATTCCAAAAAGAAATAAAACCAGTGTTACCATGTTCATCTGTGCTGACTTAATCATTAACCTGCCTTTCAGCATTAAACTAATTTCTACTCACTAACATGAGTTTAGCCAATATTAAAATTTATAAAACAAGCCCCTAAACTACTTATGACAGTCCAAATCAGGCACTTGGAATCCATACTGTATTTTTTCTCTCCTTTTCACTGAATCCTAAGCAGGTTTACTATGCTTACAGTTTAGAGACACCTAAAGAAAAGTGAGCTGAATCCCAGACCAGTGTTGTAGCCCATGCAGCAATGAAGACACGATAATCTTAGATACAGATGACAGCTGGTTGGGACGAATAGTCTGCTTATACAGTCATGCATTTTATTCGGTGTGCTTAAAAGAAGATGGTCTGATTTTGCAAGCTTTAAATTACAATAATTAACTGTCTGAAATGAGGCTAGCTATGACAGAGTTTGAAAGATGAGATTGACACAGTAAGTAAAGCACATTCCCTGCCTTGAAGAGGTAACAGCACAAGTTAGACAAAACATCCATCAACAATTGGCATATATTTAGGTAGTACAAGGGCTACTCTGTAAGCCAGCTTCCAGACACAAACCTTATGGCTAGTAACTTCCCTTTCCTTCAGTACAGCAGCCTAAGCGAGATTTTAGTGCTCTTCCTTTAATATAAATATAGTAGTATTTCATCCAGTCGAGACTCTTCAAAGATACAAAACTTAACACTAGGAGAGTTCTCTGATCTCCTGACTGGCATTAAGAAACCTTCCATTAACTGCAACAGGTAGAGATAAGAACAAATAATGCTTACCTGGTGTAACAGTGCTGTTACATCTACTACTATACCTGATCGTAGCAAATGGAAAACAAATCATGCCTATTTCACGGTTCCATATTCAGGGGTTACCAGCCCTGATTTTCAGAACTTCTTACCACTCTTGAAACCCACATTTGAAAGCCAAGCCAAATGATCATGTCAATGATGAGAAAGATTGTATACACTAGGGTTAGTTCATACTGCCAGAGATGAAACAGACAGTAAGAGCAAGACCTGGGTAATCTTCAGTGATGCAGGAAAGTGTAAATGGCAACAGCCTTTTATTAACAGCAGGACCAAGTTTAAATATTTTTCACTATCTCTGTTTAAACATCACCAATTAGCATTTCTCATAAAATTGAGTAAAAATCCATTCTCACTGCTTTTTGATACAGTTGAGTCTTGGCTGATGAAGTGCTATTTCTAGTTCCCATATTACTTTAGTCTTGGTTTTAAATTTCTTTACTAGAAAATTTAATTCCTTCATCAGGATTCAGAGGAAAACATACAATCATAGGTTGCACCATTTGTGGAAAAGAAAAAGTCCACAAAACATGAGAAGGACAGGACCTCATCATTAGGTAAACTGAGCTCATTAAAATCAACAAGTAGATTCACACAGTCAAATGGAAAGTTACACTTCTCGGAATACACTGTGTAGACCAGCCTCTAAAGATAAGACTCATCTTGGAAACCACAAACAAAAAAAAAAAAAAAAAAAAAAAAAAAAAAAAGCTATCAGCAGATCACAGTTATCAGCAGATAACTGCAAGCAGATAAGCTGCCAGCACCCAGCTCAGTGCAGTAGGGATTGTGACAGGGTATAAATAAGAATTCAGCATATTCAGGTATAGAGAAGCAATGTGGGACTGGCGAGATGCTTCAACGAATACTGAGTCCAGCTCTGGTAACCACAGTTCAAAAGGATACTGAAAAATTGAACCAGTGTACAAAAAAGAGCTTCTAAGAGAAAAGCTGTAGTGCAGAACAGAGATCAAAGGCCTGATAAAGAATTTATGTTCCATGGACCACAGTACACACAAGTCCGACTAGATATGTAGAACAGTGCATCCTAAACTCAAGCTAAATATATACCCCTCCTCAGAAAAATAAATTTGCATTTAATGTTTTAAACATTTTTCTCAGTTGTTTCATAAACTACAATCTGGAATTTAAAAGTCAATTAAATATATCATGGAGCTTGAAAAAATGAAGTGAAAATAACATGGATATGGAAAGTGGGCCAGATGAAAAACATACATGTACACATTTCCCACATAAGTGAAGAAACAAACAGAATGGGGGGGAAAAAAAACCCACCTAAAGCCATATGCAAACATTCAAAGTCTTTTTTGGTCATAAAGGAAAGCTCTTGCAGCAGCACTTCAGAAAATTATTTATGGACTTTTTCAAAAAAAAGATAGAGGCCGAGAAAACAGGATGAGAACAGAGACGCGTGGGCCTTCTTCCCTTCCATTTTGCAGGGGGCGATTACTGTCCGATACACTAAAACAAATTAAATTAGCTCTGTGACAGCATTCAAAAATGTTTGAAGATCTGATGTAACTACCCAAACAGGTTTTCATTTACAAGCTAAAGACAGAAGTGATTTAAAACTGTGTCCAGAATCAGTATGTAATCAAAGAGTACTTATTCATTTCCTATGTAGATCACTTTATTCCTCACATATCACAAGGAGTTATACTGATATTTTTAATTGTTCTCAGATGTTGCCAAAAAAAGGAAAAAACCCAAAACAAAATAACACAGTTCCCTTTGTCCTTTCATTTTCCTTTGTAGTCCTTCACTTACAGTGTTGCCCTGTTAAGTGCATTTCTCATGTGAAACAGATTGCATACAGAGGACCAGAGAACAGCTCTTAACAGTCAGTACCCTAGTTCCAAGAATCTGGATTTGTTTCTGTTTAGTAAACAGTGTCTAGGGTCTGCAGGGGTAGAAACACTCAGACATCTGGTTTTTTGAAATGGAAAAATGAAGCGTGAGGAAATAATGAAGTGCAGACTTTCTTAATAGCTGTGAGCAGTGGGATGTTCCAGCATCATTAACTCTTTCATTAACCTGCTGGTTCACTCCTACAGACATTCTCTTAAGCGTGACTCAAATCCATTTTACTTGTTAGCCTACTTGCCTCAAGAGCTGCTGCTCAGCAGTAGGTTTCATATAATAATGAAGACACCAAACAAGCAAGCAGTTGTACACATGGATTGGAAAAGGGTACAGCAAAAAGAACTAAGTATTCCAATGAATTAAACTTTCCATGCGATTAACAACCAGGGAAGAACTCAGTGACTTGACTGAGGCTAATTAGATCAAAATCTTAGCAGGTAAATAGGGGAAGACGTGGTCTCTAATTACAGCTGAATACAATACAGCCTCATCTGGAATCTCCATTCTGAAGCAACTTTACAAATTGGGTGCTAAAGTAAACTAAGCTGCTTTTTGCTAGGCTTCAGGAAGTAAATATACTTGATTCTATCTCCTGGCAACGATTAACTGTTGGATATATCCATTTTAAAAGTACTAAAACTTTAGCAACAGATGACATCCCAAGGGCAGCTATTGTTCTATTAACTCCCTAAGAAGGGAGGAGTAGCTAAGTTTGTTGTAAACACTGCCATTGCTGCAGACTAGCCGAGCAATACAGATACTCTGTACTTAGTCAGGATTCAGCAAAAGTGAGACTTCTTACCTACACAGATTTTTTTCTGCTCAGGCCATTTCATGAGCAGAGACAATTAATACAAGTGTTTCTCAAGCGTGTCTTCTACTGTTAGTACAAAACAGCATAAAGAGATTAAAAGTCAGAGAGGCCTATATGAAGACTAACAAAACCTGGCAGATCCCCACCCACTAAAACAGTAGATATAACAAAGCTCTCCAAAATATTTTGTTACTACCATTAAAGCTGTGACATAGAAAGATCCTCATTCAAGATACAATTGTGTTGAGTATGGAAAGTCAAGAAGTATACAAGATAAGCAGCAAAAAACAACATAAAGCTACTAGTATACTGTGCTTAGCAATTTAGTAGAGACACTAACCACTGCATGTGAAAAAGTGTTGGTCTCACAAAAAAAACCAAAAACACAAAAACCAAACAAACCACTTAAATATGTTATGACATACACTCAGAAGAAATTAGTTGTGTCCTGGTAATAAAGTTAATTGGTTGAATTCCAGTATTAGTCTACCAAACCATCTGTTTCAGCTACAAAGGGGATATGCCAGACACAAAAGCAGTATTTCCACCTCTACAATTCTGCCTGAAGAACTGAAAGCTTTAAAGTTCGATTTTGCTTCAAGTTATTCACATCAAGTTTCTCCTCTAGGACAAATAAACCTGTTTTATCAGCTGGTTGGTTAGCTATATATTCTGATACAGGTCTGAAACACTAGGTAGTTCTTCATCTGGCATTAAAATGAAAATACACGTGGGCATTCATGCATGAAAAGTTAGTTAAAAATAACATGGAAAGACTGACAAAATGGCAAAAGCAAGAGGTTCAAAATTAAATAGTGCAAAACCTCCTACAATTTACCTATGACAGAAAAGTCCACAAGCAGGTGACTTGACATAATACACGTTGTTGAGCACATGATGGAGTCATGCAAATATGATCTAAAACCAGAAACAACCTTGAGATTTTTTTATGCCTTTCCTACAAATGATCATTTGCCTTTTTGTTTTAAGACATGAGTATCCAACTGTGGAAAAAAAGTCAGAGCTTCAGAATTAGGGAATATAGTGGCAAAAGAAAAATACCAAGTTTCAGCAATGCATCAGGTAGTAATATTGTGCCACTTTTAAGCCAGCACATCCACCATTAAAAAAATCCCTCTATGTTGAATCATCAAATACTTTGGACATCATTAAGACCACAGTGCAGAAGCTGAATTACAAATACGGCCTCCCTCCTTAGTCATACTGCTTCTTCCTTTCTTTCCCTTTGGCCCTACGCCTTTCTTACTCTTGGCTGCACAGTTTGAGTTTCAGTCTGTTGAGAGGTGCAGGGTCTTCTGCCCAACAGCGAGAGTCTTAGAACCAGGAGAATTGGGATTGAACCTACTCAGAAGTTAGGCTTTATTTCCTGGATGAAAGCATTCAAAATTCCGCAAAACCTGAGTGCTATCCCATGGGTTTGCCACACTTTTGAATTAAAGTAATTGTAACAATGTTACTTTGTGCTTCAGTGTTCCTTCCTTTCCTTTGTTAAGCATACCTTCTAGATCAGGAGTTTCTTACTTCAAGGCCCAAACTATAGTAGTGGAACAGCAGTGTGGGAGGATAAATAAGTTTCTGCTAAATAGAAAACAAGCTGGATAAATACAGAAACAACTACTAGTCAGTAGTACTAGTAGTACTAGTTAGAAACTGGAGTTAGTCTTTCTGGACTCTTGCTGGCTATACGTGGCATGTAGACATCTAGATCCCACTGAAGACAACAGTGCAAGCACTTTGTTGTTGTGCTTCACTTTTCTCCTGCAGTTGTTGCATTTCATTTACATTGGCAACCATTGCAGCTGTTTTATGATAAGCAACTACTGTGTATGCAAAACAAATCAATCTGTGGTCAAACTTTTACATAAGGCAACTTCAAAAGACAGTATCAGCTTGGGGCTGAGAACAACTGAGGACAGGACAAACAAAACATAAAACGGGACACTGAACAGGATATCATGGAAAAGTGATAATAGTCAAGATACAGATTTTGACACAAGCCTGGTGAACTTCTGTCCTGGTTTCAGCTGGGATAGAGTTAATTTTCTTCATAGAAGCTAGCATAGTGCTGTGTTTTGGATTCAGTACTAGAAGAATGTTGATAACACACTGATGTTTTTAGTTGTTGCCAAGTAGTGCTCAGACTACTCAAGGACTTTTTGAGCTTCTGCTCAGCCAGGTGCATAACAAGCTGGGAGGGAACACACCTAGGACAGATAACCCAAACTGACCAAAGAGCTATTCCATACTATATAATGTCATGCTCGGGGGGGGAGGGCGTGGTTGGTTGGTCGGTCGGTTGCGGGGAGAGTGATCACCGCTCGGGGACTGATCGCGGCTCAGGGAGCGATCATGGCTCAGGACAGGCTGGGCATTGGTCGGCGGGTGGTGAGCAATTGCGTTGTGCATCGTTTGTTTTGTATATTCTGTTACTATTCTCATTATTACTATTATTATTATTTTCTCTTATTAAACCGTCTTTACCTCAGCCCACGGCTCTAACCTTTCTTCTCCTTCCCAATTCTCTCCCCCATCCCACTGAGGGAGGGGGGAGTGAGCGAGCGGCTGTGTGGTGCTTAGTTGCCAGCCGGGTTAAACCACGACAACTTCAAAACCTGAAAGACTTGAGAAAGAATAAAGAACCCAACATACACAATTTGTTCCAGAGAGGAACCAAATTAACATATATCCTCCAATTCCCAAATTATATTTCTGCTCCAACTTCCAAGAACTATAAAATTTTACCTCCTAACACACACTGGAAACCATCCCCACGATAACCTGCCTTACACTGGCAGCTGAAGGACCCAGGAGTGTTGTAGCAGAAAGCATCTGGATGACAGTGGCCCTGTTGACATTCATCTACATCTGTAAAAGAAAAGATCAATCTCAGATAACTGTTCCTCCTGACAGACAAATCAGGGTGACGAATTAAAGTGCAAACCTGCCATATTACTTTCAGGCTCCTATTTGAGGCTATCTGGTTAGAATTATAGACCTTTGGAAGAACATCTATACAGAAATGCAAAGAAAAAAAAAAGCATGCATGTATTTTAGGTTCGGGCTCTCAGCAAATCCCTGTACTCTGCTATTCTGATGGGTAACTAGCATTGTTAACCCTGTTAAATACTGTGTAATTTAGAAATATATGCCCTTGTTTCTCAAGGAAAAGGCTTAACACAGCAAGAGAAGTAGGATTTAGGCAGCAAGGTTTCCAACATGTTGTTAGGTAAAGCTGCTCCCCCATGGCACTCCAATTGACATGAAACATAACTTTTTCACATAGTCTGAGCATCATGTGTCACCAACTTAGTAATATAAACCAATACAGTGCAAAGCATTCCAGGAGATTAAGATCTGGTCTGCTAACTGCAACTACTGCAATTTTTGCATTTACCTCATCTTGGACCTTCTGTAGCTCAAATATTGAAGGGTGAATTTCAAAAGTGAGGGGAGGAAAGGACAAAAGCTTAATGTAATGCCTGCCTGAGGGACTTAAACTATGAAGTTTCCTACTTTAAATCACAAGTAACTACAGGACATGTCAATGACCAGCTAAGTTGTGCAATAAAGAGTATAAAAACCCCACAACAAATGGTTTTACCCACCCTCACAGGCACGCCCATCTCCAGAGAAGCCAGGGAGGCATACGCAGATGTAGGCAGACCCTCCGGTGTATATACACTGAGCACGCTGAGGAATGTCACAATTGTGTGTGCCTGTCTGGCAATGGTTTATGACGTATTCAACAGCTGCAGGTTAGATGTACAAGAGAGGAGATGAAAATTGGAGTTTTCCTCTGCAGTCTGAAGCTCATAATAAGTTTATAAGGAAAGAAGAACAGCTGTGAAAGCATACAGAAGAGAAGGGAAACAAAGAAACCAAGTTTTTTGGTTTGGGGGTTGGGAATTTTTTTGCAACAATCCCCCTTTCACTAGTGTTAAATCTTCTTACTAATATTTTACAAGGATTGTCCTCAGCACCTTATAGGTGTTTGTTAATATAGAACAGTGCATAAAGGCTACCACAGTGACACATCCTAATATCCATAATAGTTTTGTTTATAAAAAAAGAGTCCTGGATAAAGAAATGCAACGCATCTCACAGAGGTACTTCAAATATTAGCTAAATGGCCAGTTCACTGCACTGGGAATTATTAGATATCCTGCAACACTAACCTAGCACTGACCCAGGGCTGTCATCACTTGGCAACAGATAGGAGCTGTGACTCACTCAATAGGAGATAAACACATTTGTCAACTATTGGAGAAATTTTTGACCAACACTGGAAGCTGGGACAAGTCCTGCAGCTTTTCAAAACTTTCTCATTTTTGACAGCAGTGACTCTGAAGGCATTGCACTGCTTTACACACAAATAATTTCAGGTAGTCGCTGGAGCCCCGCCTATGTTTACCTATGATGCCAGAGGAAAGTATTTAAAATAGGAAGAGGCAAAATACTACAAAAATTTTAGGCCCAGAAATACACAAGTTTGCAGTGTGTACATCTAAGAAGAGACTTCCAGCTGCTGTAGCAGAATGTCCACTGAGGCTTTCTTTACACAGTTCTTATGAGGAGTTGACAGGGGACCAAGACGAGACTCTGCAATGCTCCTTTCATCACAGTATACAGATGGAAACTACCCCAGTATCAGCAGGGAAACAAGAAAAATCGGCTATCAGAGCCAGACCTGAAAACAGTAATTTTTTCCATTTCTCTGGAGGAGATAACATCATTGTTGGAATCACTTACATCTATTCTGTTTGATGAAGTAAGTTTTAGATTACAAAATAATCTATTCAGAACTGCATTATAAATGCATGAGATTTGGAGTTGGAGCTCAGAGGGAGTCCCCAAGTCCTCCTATTCCTTAGCCTACAAATAGGACATTTATTTACAACTCTCTTCTAAAGCTATCCAGTGAGTCACACAGCTAGTATGAAAAAGCTGCAGTTCCAGAAAAGCTGAGTCAGAGCTGGTATCCCACAGCAAGCTGCAAAAGCACAAAGAGGACAGCTGTTGCCCCTTCTGGGGTTAAAGTTGTCTGTGGGTTGTAAAGCTCTCCCTTGCTGGGAAACTAAAGTTCATCTTCCCTCTCTTCAGTCTTATGGATGCAAGGTTTGGTTTTGGGTTTTTTGTTTTGTTTTGGGTTTTGTTTGTTTTTTTTTTTTTTGAAGGAAGGTATCAAACTCAAGTCCTTCAAGCTGGGCAAGGAATTACTTAGCACTTGTCAGAAGTGTGACGCATCAACTTCATGGGAAAGTGGTAGAGTGAAGCCAGTGAGGTCATGGCTGGAGGGAACAATGTTCCATTTCAGGTCCAAGTGACAAAAGGGCAGTGGTGGACATAAAGAAAGAACATGAAGTCGCTCTTCCACATCTCACCCCACCCCTTCCAGTGTCCTGGTAGAAGCAGCTGCTTTTTCCAACTGTTCTGCAACAAAGGGGAGACTTAGGGTGCACTGTGAGCAGACATGAATGGTAATTCTTACTGGAACAGAGAAATGGAGCTCATGATGGAATGTAACACTTAAGGGAAGTAATGCAACTTTCTACTCTAAGATTAAGGCTTCTTAGTCTTAGCTGAAGAACAGTCTTGGCTATAATAAGGAAAGACCTGAATGCACCAGCTGATCAAAGGGTAACTAAGCTTCCACCACAAAGCAGTCACAACAGAAGCAAATGTAATCCTCAGCTGTTACCAGTTGTTTCCAAAAGAAATGGGAACTGGTCCAACCATACTGGAAGAGGGTGTACAGGTTTTGTCAGCACAGTATTACTGTCAGGTTGCAAAGAAAGACAAAAATTCTAACTAAAAATAACCTAGTCTATACCCTATTCTGACAGTTGCAGCTCTAGCAGTAGAGTCATTACCCCTCTTCTACCTGCCATTTGTAGATTTTTTTTTTATTTAGCTTTTGAAATTTGCAATATAAATGACACCCAAAAGAATCAGCTTAATGTTCTCAAGGGTAAAGCTCATGTTTTTTCTTTCTATATGGAAAACTGACTTTCAACACACATCCCACACAATCATCTTGCAATTCTGCTAGCTACCAAATGGAATTTCTACAACTTTACTGAAAAACAGAGCAAACAGGAAAAGATATCCCTCATTAGGACAACCTTAGTCCAGCAACTACAGATTAACTCAGGTTCCTTCAGAAAAAAAAGCTTTTAAATTGAATAAAAATATCTAATTCAGTGACAACTACAGAATTTGAAGTTTTAAGGGTCCATTAACAAACCAGTTAGATTTCCTTCAAATCTCAAAGACTAACATTGGAGTGATCTGTATTTATAATTCCCTTTCAGCATGATTAACTATCACTTCAGAATAAGTCTGCAATAGCCAAGGAATACTGGTTTAGACCTGTGCACTGCCTTATCCAAGGGATGAATCGGTAACTAAAAGCTAATCTGTTAAATCTAATTCTGGATTAGATATAAGAAAGAAACAAAACCCAAACCCCCGAAAAGCCAAAGCATAAGGTTACAGAAAATGCAGGCAAAGCCCCACCTCATCTTGAAAGAGAGACACTGTGAAATACCAACAAATAAATAACTGCTCACTTTAATTTTTCTTCTTTTACAAATTTGAATTTTACTTCCATGTGAAATCTACAGCTAACTAATGGTACAGAAAAGAGAGAAGCATTCAATAATAATTTCCACTTTCTATTTGGAAACATTCTGAATGGGGAATTTTAATGATATGAGAACAAAGTATTTTAGGCACCTTCTTTGGTTACCTAATGGATTGTAATCACTAACTGCAGCCTGAACTCCTAAATTGAACTCACGTTAGAAGTCGGTGCACATCCTAGAAGCTCTTTTCTGACTCTCTGAGATTAATCACAGCCTGAAAGCCAGCAGGGCAGCGTTTTTAAGAAATGTGAAACTCACCAACACAAGTCTGCCCATCTGCTGCAAACTGGTATCCTTCAACACACTCACAGCGGTAGGTTCCTGGGTGGTTATTGCAGACTGCATTGCTGCCACATAGATCTGGTTGCTCTGAACATTCATCAATATCTAGAATATTATAAGGATTCCAGTTATTACAAATATGCATTTAATACCGATGCCAGAAAAACAGAAACTGCACAACTGTTGAATAGCAGCAGGCTTGCGTATTTAAACCATATCTTGGATAGACCATAGCTCTTAAGAGATATTAGTAACGTGAAAACAACTTTTCAGGTAACTGTGTCCTCAGCTAACCTCCACCAAAAAACCAAACAAAAACCCAAAAAACAAACAAACAAACAAAAAACCCAAACAAAAAAACTAGAAGAGGTTCTATAATGGAGTAGTAAGGGGAAAGGACAGGAAATTGGGGACAAAGAAGGAGCCACTGAGAAAGAAAATGCAGCCTACAAGGTGATCAGAAGCAATGATGACTACTGGGGGTGCATCAACTTTAGAGAAGAGTTCCCCTTTCATTATCCATATACATCTCTAATCCACTGCTGCTGAACTCACAGCACCAGAGGACTGGGAGGGACAGTGTGATGCTGCTGTTTTCATTTTCAAGTTGATTTAAGGGTTGGAGGGGAGGGAGCGGGGTTGTTGTTTGTTTTTTTATTTTAAAAAACAACTCAGTTAACTAATAGGGATTCTGCATATTTCATTAATACACACTTTCACCTCTTGAAAACAAGTATTTGTGCTGTGATTTGATTATAACAGAACCCAAATGCCTTAAGAATACGGAGCTGGGAAATAAAAGTCTCCTTTCTCTCTCCCTGAAAAGGGATTTTCAAAGCAGATCTTGAAAATGATTATTTCAATGGGTTTCATATATCTGTGCTCCATATACATGTGCCTATGCCACTCCTCATCTCCTTCAAGAACTTTTAACCTACTTGACTCATTTTAACCAGAACTTGCATTACAGTAAATTTTTCACAGCTAAGTTCCCATAGGTTTTATGAAAAGATGAACTGGGTAGGAAAGATGCTTTGCAAGCTAGCAAAGCATACACAAGTTTGACTGTTCAAGACTTTCAAACTTGCTTACATTGATTGTTGAGATACATCAGCTACCCCAGCATCCTGCTAACCTATCTTTCCCCAAACCAGCCTCTCAGGACAGTTCATTTTACTGGAGGTCAATACATTCCAAGCAAAACAAATTCTACATTAGCTGTCATTTTGTAATGAAAGTTTTCTGATACCGTAACAAACGTTTCCATCTCCATGGAAGCCAATTGAACATTCGCAGAAGAAATGATTTCCAGTCCCTGGACGACATATTGCATTGGTGTCACAGTTATGGGTACCGGTGTAGCAAGGATTCTGGTTAATATCAGCAGATCCATCTGACAAGAGAGACCATATTTAGCCATGACAACTCTATCCAACTAATAGCACTCAAAGAAGGCCCAGGAGGTTGTTTGTAGAGCACATAAAACCAAGGGAAGAGAATACTTTTTGCACCAGGAAGAAGGGGACTTGCAAGTGATATGCAGGACATCAATCTCACCTGTATTCCTTATTACTTGTGCAAAGGACTGCTGAGTTAAAAAACAGAGAAGCCACGAAAACCTCTCTAAAAAGCAAGTGACAAAGATAACACATCTTCCAGCCACTGACACTAGACCCAAAATGCCATTCATAACAGCTTGGTTTCTTTATTTTAATTAGTAAAACTTTATCTTTGCCATAAACAAAAGTGAGCACAGTCTTTTCTTGTACTCATCTGGTGCGCATTTTCAAATCACTCCTTTGCTTTTTTTCTGATTTTAGTGCAAACAGACAAACTTGGCCAGCTCATCCAAAAAAATACACTTCATAGGCTGCCTACCTTCCAAAGATAAAATGCCATGTTTCAAGATAAATTACAGAAACTAGCTGTTTCAATGGCAAATCTTATTCCCCCACTTTGCCCTTTGCTCTGACAATACCAAAAAGTTCATTAATAGAGTAACTATAAATTAGGTAAAGATAAACTATATGCTTCATGTATCTGAGCAGCAATAGATTCAAGGTGGTATGTTGAGAGTGTTTCAAGGAATTAGACACAAACTCCACTGAAGAGGAGATAATCATTTAAATACTCTTCCCCAAGTGAAAATACAAACTTTCAGCAGTCCCACTTCTCTTCTTAA
This sequence comes from Egretta garzetta, assembly GCF_000687185.1. Lineage (NCBI taxonomy): Eukaryota > Metazoa > Chordata > Aves > Pelecaniformes > Ardeidae > Egretta > Egretta garzetta. The sequence goes on along the minus strand of NW_009260484.1, from coordinate 608,130 downwards.
TTGACAGATCCGGACTTCTACTAATGCAATGAATTAACAGAACTCATTAATTTAAGCCAGCTAAGGCAGGCTAAAAAAAAAATATAGAAGCCTGCTCTTAATTACTCACAAAAGATAAAAAGAAAGATTTCCAATTCATACATACCACTGATTGGGCCAATGGAATTACTCATAGCATATCGCAGAATCTGTTCATCTCGGTTATACAGGACAAACACACTGTCCACTGAGAGCTGCTGCGTAGCAGAAGCGGCATGATGAGAGTCATCATGAATGCATTCATCAAATGAGATGGTCTGTCGCCACTGATAGGCACCCGTATACGTGGAAGCAACCCCATGCATTTCTGGTTCCGTCACTGTGTACTCCCTGGTGGACGATGAAGTGATCACTGCAACATAACAACAAACATGCTGATCAGAACAGAGAGCAAAAATACTCTGCCCAATGCGATCTGTCATGGGATACAGGCTGACTAGCATAAATAGAAACTTCAAAGGCAAGAAGCTATGAAAGTAGATGTATATCCATGCAAAGGAATAGGCACTTGACTAGGCTTTATTCTGTTCTCAGGTATCACAGCCTTGAGGAATGAGTCATCTAACTCATCTTGACATATTTTAAAAATTTAACTTTACTTTGTGGCTTACCAGGTAAAGAAAGGAAAATTCAACTCGGGAAACTCAGAGGTTTCTTTAGATGAATTTACATAATGGATCTATAAGCTAGCAAGGACAAGAACTACCTCACCAGCACCAAACTACACCCATTTTTAGCTCATTGTGGTCTATTGGCCTTGGATTTTGACAGAGTCCTGAAGAAAATGCATGTCTGAGAGCTCCTGTATGCTTCACGACAGTTTTCTACATTGTGAAAAATTGTGACCAAAACTCTTCAAAGCAGGTCTGGGCTCGTGGATCCTCTCACCAACAGAAAGCTCCTCAGAACTCCACTATTCTTTGTATGGACACCAGAACACACCTGTATCAATCTACTTGCAACAGCTGGCAAAAGCTGGATTTCTGCTAAGTAATGGTCTGTCAGATATGCCACAGAACAGCAAAATAATTAACTATTTGAGTACTGGTAAATTAAATCCAGCCTGAAGGATGCCTTCTTCCAGCCCCTGACTTTTCCTCCATGGGGACAGCACTTCTGCCAAGGCAGCAGGCATTTTTACAGAACACATGCTGCCCGAACAACTCCTCCAAAACTCTGAAAATATTCAGCACAAAGCAGAAACTTCCTGCTGCCTCCAGCTCCTCCTCCTCACAGTCTGTAACAACAGGTAAAGCAGCAAAGGGGTTTCATCACTGGCTACCAAAGCCAGACATTAGCAGATATAAGGCAATAATGATGCAACTACACCATTTTCAGCTATCTCTAGCAATCAAAGTGCGTCCTTGGAGCAAAGTGTACTCTTTCCAGTATTCATGTGCACCTGGATGCACCACAGGCTGCTTCCTCTTTATTGCTCTTTGACAGCTGGGCTGGCTGGCCAGCAACAACGCTCCAACCTCACTTTCTTTTTGCTGTGTTAAAACACCTATAATTTTATCCAGGAAGAGGAAAGCAAAAGAAGGGAGATTCCCCTGTAAATAGTGAAATGAAGAGCAGCACTCTTACCAAATCTGAGAGTCTGAGATAAGGAAAGGGAAATTGAAAGTGTTTTGCAAACAGCACAGAGAAAAAGTCACATTTTTTCAATAAAAAGATTAGAAACACTTGCATTGTCCTGCTCAAAATCCACCTTGTTTTGGGACCTCTTCCTAAGAGGCAAAAAGCAACTTTCTATAAATTGAAGGGTCCTCACTCACTAGGAAGGGAATAAAATAATGTTTTTCAGATTATCTTACTCTCTGCTCTGAGAAATATGCACTTTCTTATCATTTCCTTCTCAGTGAACTTTACCAGAACTAGAAGTGTGATAGAGTTCAGTGTATGGTTCTATATGGACTGATGCACCAGATGGGATCTCGGGTATTCTGCCCTCCATTTCCGTGCTGATGGTAAGGTGACCATGCTCATCAATTCCACTGAATTTCTGCTTTATAACCAGTTTCTCATTGTTTCCAAGAAAAGTTACTTCAGTTTGCCGTGTAAACTCTCCACCTAAAGAAACAGTATTAGTTAAACCACAGCAGTTTCTGAATCCTTCTATTCAAAGTATCACTTCTAGTATATAAAATATAAATCACTATTTTCTGCAAGCTTTGATGAAGGATACATGCTAATGTTTTGGATTTCTGCAGAAATAGCTGTCAGAGGTATACTGATAATATCCTTGGATACAGCAAGGAAACTATCTTTTCTTAAGCACTGAACACGCTAAATTGCAAGTAAGCCTGAAGAAGCAGGGTTTTTTTATTAAAAAAAAAAAAAAAAGCTTCCAACACAGCTCAAAATAGGAGGCCTTATCCTACCAGTTAAAATGGCAAAGGAGTTGTATATTTTAGAGAAAACCTCCATTAGGAATACAGTGAGTTTAAAAAAAAATAATCCAGTACATCTGTTTCAAAATCAAAACCAAGTGAAATGTATGTTGTAAATTCCAGAACAAACTTCAAACACATCAAATCCAAGAAAACCCCAAACCAAAAAGTTATGTTCAACTAAATTCATAGTACAGGGCTTTAAAGGATAACATTTTAAAAAGAAACACATGTTCTCCTAGAACAGATTGGATCTACAGCTTGAATTCATGTGCACAACCAACAGATTTGGCTTCAGACTCTCATGAAAAGCTGTTATTGTGAACTGAGGTTTCCCTCAAATAAGTTAACAGAATCATTTGCATCTCATGCAGGAATTGCTTCTGTTAAGAATTTCAGACTTTAAGAGGTCAGGTTTTCATTTCTCTCTTGCTCCGTTGGTACAATCAGGCAATTAACATGTTAGACCTCTTGTATATGTAGGGGCAGCTTTCTTCAGTAGCTCTGTACACTCTAATACCAAAAATTAGATCCTTTTTAATAATCTCTTTCCTGCATAGAAAGTGGCCAAGCCATTCTTCTAACAGACTTATGTGCTTGTGCACTGACAAAATAAAAAGCCCAGTATCTATACATTGTAAAGAAGAAAAATGGCAAGAAGTTTGTACACAAATCCATTTGCAGCTCAGAAAAAAACATGTTTTCATCCTATATTGCTTCTAAATACAGATTTCTTTTCTCTCAAGACAGAGGAAAGCATAGCACACAGTTTTTGAACATTATTTTAATTCAGAAGTTACCAGTAACACTGAATCCATTTTTATATCCTTGTTGTTCCACAGCAAACATCCATCCTATGATACCTCCAATAGAGGCAAGAGGCAGTAACGAATACCCCAGAGTCTCTGGGATTGTGCTGATGGCCGTGTAGGCACGTCCTTGGTTCATCACAACATAGGAGTGGAGATCAGTGTTCTCAAATATAACTGGAACAGGGTTATTTCCTACAAATATTCTTCCTTTGACCTTCCCATTGACTCTCTGAGGAGAACCTGACAAATCAATACAATGCATCAGAACAAAATGACAGTTCTCACATACTCTCCAATGAACATTGAACATATCTGACATTCACTGTCTTCAAGGATATTAGTATTGAAATAAATGGCAAACAAATGCTCACAGAATTCAACAGACAGGAAACTGCCTACAAACAGTGTGTTAATTTGCTTACGTACATGTGTGCGTGCCTGTGTGCTGCCATTATACAGATGACTAAGTGGGCAAAATTGCATGAAGAGATGCCCTTTATCCTAATTAGCTATTTTGTCTGCAAGGATAACTCCATAAACAGACTAAGCTGTTACAGTCTCTGACAGCAAGTGGCATACAGAAACATTTTGAAGATCACACTTCATACGAATACCTACCGAATGTAAATTTGTTCGTTCCTTATTAGAAGGCTAACACCATTAGGTGTTAGAATAACCGACCTATTATTTTAACCTATTCCATTTCTTGACTCAAAACGATTGACCTCCTTATGACTGTCCATGTTTTACAGAAGTAACTATTTTGGATTGCTAGTTTTCTTCTGTATATGATTTCCTATGTGCAAATTCCAATTCCATTATCATCAGATCCTTCCTTTCTTTATCTGGAAAATTCAATTTTATGAACTGAAAGCTAAGTAGTGAGTCCTGCTTTCTGCCTCATAAAACACAAAGTCTGCAGTCAGCTATTTTAGTTGTTGAAATGCATCCACACTGTTGAGTCAAGTCACTATGAGGATTACAAGTGTATACATAAGAAATTCTGTTATGGATTTTACAGAGGAACAAAGTTTAAATGGGTATCTAACAAAAATCTGGCAGATTAGCCCTTTAATAAAGAAGTTTAGAAGTCAGAAAAAGAAGAGCCATGCTCTTTACTTTGATGATCAAAGATAATTTTTTCATCCCCTTTGAACTGTCCATTTCTTCAACAGGGACCAAATCATATTATAACATGTTGGAACTTCATGACTGATTCCAGCAATAAACACTGGATGTTACGCTATCTGTTAAAATATGTCAGTTATGTAAGTGTTTATTTTTCTAGAAAGTCATGTTAAAATGCATAATGCATACAATCAACCACCTAAAATAATTTGTTTCATTCAAAAAACCCACACCATTTCAGAAAGAGGACCTCACTTCTTAAAATACCTTTCAATACATCTCAGTGATAAGTCTTTCAAGAAGTATTTAACCACGTCTTTTTTAGTATTGAAAACAGGTCGCTTCATTCAAGAATGCCACGTGCAATTGCTGCATGTGCCCTAAAGGTGGGCTTGGCTGTGGCAGATCCTCTTTCATCCCTCCAGAGAAACTTAGGTGCTCAACTGTGTCGCTGAAATGCCTTTACACCAATGCGTGCAGCATGGGGAACAAGCAGGAAGAGCTAGAGTTCTGTATGTGGTTGTGGGGCCATGATCTCATCGCGATTACAGAGACATGGTGGGACAACACGCATGACTGGAACACTGCCATCAAAGGCTATGTGCTTTTCAGGAAAGACAGGCCTA
>NW_009260484.1:591633-601565 GCF_000687185.1 Egretta garzetta | reverse complement strand
GGTGTAAAGGCGGGAAGGCTGCGCTGCCATTCAGCGGGACGTGGACAGGCTGGAGAATTGGGCAGAGAGGAACATCATGAAATTCAACAAGGGCAAGTGCCGAGTGCTGCACCTGGGGAGGTCGAACCCCATGCACCAGTACAGGCTGGGGGATGACCTGCTGGAAAGCAGCTCTGACAAGAGGGACCTGGGAGTCCCGGTGGATGACAAGCTGACCATGAGCCAGCAGTGTGCCCTTGTTCCCAAGAAGGCCAATGGTATCCTGGGGTGCATTAAGAGGAGTGTGGCCAGCAAGTTGAGGGAAATTATCCTCCCCCTCTACTCTGCCCTGGTGAGACCCCACCTGGAATACTGTGTCCAGTTCTGGGCTCCCCAGTTCAAGAAAGATGAGGAACTCCTAGAAAGAGTCCAGAGGAGAGCAACTAGGATGATAAAGGGACTGGAGCATCTCCCCTACGAGGAAAGGCTGAGCGAGTTGGGCTTGTTCAGCCTGAAGAAAAGACTGAGAGGGGACCGCATCAATACATACAAATATCTTAAGGGTGGATGTCATGGGGATGGAGCCAGACTCTTTGCAGTGGTGTCCAGCGATAGGACAAGGGGCAATGGGTACAAACTGAAACATAAGAGGTTTCAGTTGAATGTGAGGAAAAACTTCTTTACTCTGAGGGTGACAGAGCACTGGAACAGGCTGCCCAGAGGGGTTGTGGAGTCTGCTTCTCTGGAGATATTCAAAGCCTGCCTGGATGAAGTCCTGTGTAACATGCTCTAGGAGAACCTGCTTTAGCAGGGGGGTTGGACTAGATGATCTCCCGAGGTCCCTTCCAATCCTCGCAATTCTGTAATTTTCAAAAAAATTTACCTTCTGTTACACACTGTCTGCCATTTCCTTTGTAACCAGCAATACAACTGCAACAAAATCCATTGGGATAATCTTTGCAAATAGCATGAACAGAGCACTGGTGGCGGTTGTTAGCACAGGTCTGTTGGACATCTGTGTGGTAGCGAAACACTGTAGAAAATAAGGCCAGACACTTCATGTAATTACTGTAGTATTCACATATCCCTGGTTTTGTTTAAAAATATCTCTAGACTAACTTGATTAGTTTTTTCCATTTTCATTTTAAGGAAAACAAACAATTTCAATTCATTTTTGCTAACCTTGTAATACGCAAGTAACGGTCTACTATTTTGCAGAAAATATCGGAGTTTTAGATGTCAGAAAACTGTTTCATTCTATTGATTTCAGCAGATCTATATTAATACAGACCAGTTACACTGTCTTGGCAAAACTAAACATACAAAAATTTTAACCTGCCCTTATTTCCAAACCAAAGCAAAAAGGAGTCTTTCCAACCTCTAAACAAAACACCATCAGAATGGTACCCAGGACCACGCACCAACTGATGCACCCTGTAATCCTAATTGTCTTACCCTCTTATTTCATGGAGATAGCAATTCTGACATCTGCTTCAAGAAACAATTAACATCTGGGCAGTCAGTCACGCTGTTCTGAATTTTCTACGAATGCTTCCTCAGAAGTTAGAATTGCTAATCCCAGCCTTGTAAAACTTAAGGCCATGAAACCCTAGTCAACAATTTTTATAACAGTTACTATTCCCAATCTTTGTTAAATCACCTGTATTCAGTAACACATTTAGGAAAGGAAGTAAGCTAAGTTTCAGTAGAACAGATCATAAAATCCTTACCAGGTAACAGCCACTTAATGCAGCTATTAAAACTTAAGATCATACCATTAACAACAGTCCTGGGCAAAAGAGAAGGAGGAAATCAGTTGCTGCTAAAAATGCATCAGCTTCAGGAATACAATTATCCCTATAGGAGGCTTTCCTTAGGAGAAATTCAGGTTCCACAGACACACTGTAAATGTGCTCTCCTATGAGCATGACTGGGGCACTAGTCTAGACTGGCGAGATCCAAATCTGAGGTGACATCCATGTTAACTACCTCGACGAATAACAAACTCATTAAATGTGTCCAGATTTTCAGATATGAAGGTAGTGAAAAGGAAACAGATTATTCCTTTAGTAGTTCAATTTCTTGCACACCTCTGTTTTTTGCAGCCTATCCGTCTTAGAAGTACCCAAGCTGTAGAGAAGACCTTACCTATACCCGTTTCATCAAATTCTTCCACATCTATGACTTGGGGTTGCTCTGGGGGGAACTGCTGGACCTGAAACTGGCGAGGCGGAGCTTTTGCTGTTGGGAAATCTTGATGACTGTAAAAAGACTCAGTCGAAGGTGTTCCTGTTACATCTTGGTATGAAGTCAGGAAGTCTTCTGCAGCTAGCTGAGGAACACTATACGCAATGTGGTGTTGATCCTCTTCTGTGCTGTCTGTACTACTGGTGACATACTGCTGTCTTGTTTCAGTGGAGCCATAGTCTGACATAAATGGTTTTGAAGTCATCTCCTGGTCTTGTTCATTGGACTCTAGGCTCTCCAAAATGCTGCTGATCTTGGCAGGCACAATACTGTCAGATGAGCTACCAATCTCAAACACCCAGACACCTTGTTTCCCAGCATTGCTGCTTCTATCAAAGAGAAGCATATGCAAAATGTAAATAATCAAGCACAAGTTGTGTGGTATTTCCAGCCTACACAAAATGTTATCCTTCACTAAGAAATGTCAGGACAAAACTGTCAAATTATCTTATCTACAAGTACAGTTTATTCAGCTATAAAACACCCCTGACAGATTGGATAGCATTTTTTCTCCACGCCCAGAGCTCCCTTCTTGAGAATCTTCCTTCTAGCCTTCTTGTCTCCAAAGTGGTTGGAACAGAAGGAGATATTTGGGCCACAAAGATCTTGCTAACACTTACTAGAACCTTCTAACTCACTCAGTTTCCCTCTTGTTCACTTTTTCTTTCAGAAAAAGAGTGCTCAAGATAGACTATAAAGAGTTAAAGTCTTACATGATCCTATTTTTAGAAGGGCTAATGGAACTATGGACTTTTGACAAATTAGACCAAAGCCCTTCTATTCCTCAAGAGGGTGGATATTTATCAGTGGCAGACTTTGTGATTTCTCATGCAATTGCTGATGGGATCTCATTATTTCTCATTGACTCATGCTACAATTAAGAAAGGCACAGAACCCCCTGATGTTTTCTTGAGGAGTTTAAATAAACAAAAAAAGCATACTTGTGCAGGTTTCTAATGCTGTCTTCATCATTAGCAATGACATTGTAGGATCCTGGCTTTTCCCAAAAGTAGTAGTTTGTAGAGGCTTGACTAAAGCCAACCATAGCAGGAATCTTTCCATCACCATTCTTGGAGTATGTACTATAGAACTGCAAACTATCTTCTGGATAAAGGAAAATAGCATAGGAACTGGAATCAGAAGAGGCTAAAACAGCCTGGAATGTGTTCCTCTGTGGAAAAAATTTAACATCCATTTATTCATAGAAAAATAATCAAGATAGACAACAGAGTAACATTTTTTTAAATACAAAGTCAAAATCAGAATTTCCATCACACATAATGCTTCCTAGGAGAAATCAGTATTATGCAAGCTTATATTTCGCTAAGGCAGTTTTATCTTTAGCATGCATAAACACTAAAAAGAAAGCATTATCAAAGGTAAATTAATCTGTTAGGAAATAGCCAGAGAGGCTGCCTAAAGCATAACAATTCTAAGTTCTGTAACGTGCATAGGATGCTATATCATCTCCTTAAAATAAAGAGTGATGTGCTACACTAAACAGAAGAATTCTGTAAACAGAATTTTTAAAGAAGAATTCAAGTTTCATGATGCTGCAAGTGTCTTTTTCCTGTAGGAACACTCCTACATACTGTAGGAAGTATCAAGACAGTACCTCAGACATCAGCTACTCATTCCTACCAGAGTGCAGAATCATTACTGTGAACACCATGGTTGTGTCAAGTTAGGCACAAGGAAGTAATCTTTGATGAAATAAGATTTGGTAAGTTATGATAATGTTCTCAACTTTATACGCTGCGAGTAGACTCATCAGCTGGGATAATTAGGGTGCATAAAGTTACGTATCTTTACTGGGTAGTATCTAATATGGTTTAAAAAGAGAAAATGGCTTGCAAGTAATACAAAAAATAACCTCTACCTGCTTCTTCATTCAATACTAGCTACAAAGCATGACCTTTTTGTGAATGCAATGTCATCTGTCCAAAAAGTATTCACAGTCTGAAGTTTCTCTCAGTCCACATACTTATCAGATTGTAGATAGTTTCATGTCAAAATTGCTTGAGTCTGTTGAAAAATGCAAGCCAACTGGACTGTATTGCACAGATGGAGGGCAGGATATCCTACTATTTCAGTTATTACCACATGACACTTAACACTCAAAGTTGTCAGGGAGTACAAAGAAATCAGCTATGTAGATTCAAGCATTTTCTTTTGAACAAATAAAATACTGCAAAATAAAAAAAAAATTAAAATTCTGGAACCCCCTATTTTGCTACAGCCTTTTCAACAAAAAAGTATGTTCTTAACTGTACCGGATTCATTTACACACAATGGAATTCAAGCCTTCAAAACCACAGGTTACAGTGTTACCCTTCAGCTGAACACATGTCCAATGTGTCTTAAAGCTCTGACTAACATTCACCTTTTCTTCCAGAGCACGATCTTCTCCCGGTGCCTGGTAAGGAGCCACAAGCTTCCAGGTAACAATGACAACACTGCTGGGACCAAAAGTAGTCTCAGGAAAACCTCTTTTGATATAGTCTGATGCAAGTTGCAAGACATCTGAGGATGAATCTTCTCTGTAATACACATTTCCACGTCCATCTGTTGTGTCCAGGTCAGCCATAAAAGGAGCAATAGCCCCAAAACTGACTGGGAATTGACCGAGATATTTTTCTTCACTTGAAGGTTCTTTCACTGCAATAAACCCATTAGTGGCAACCTAATAAAAAGGTGGAAATTATAAGATAGATATTGTTCATATGGCTGCCTCCCACACCTATGTGGTCTAGATCACAATATTTTCATTGCATTTCCACAAGAAATTCAGTCAAAAGTCAGTCTTCTCAGTTTTTTCAAGTTTTTGGTTTGTGTCCCATGTCAGGAGTCCTGGGATTTCAGTTGCCCAAAACCAGATGTCTACTTTACAGACCGACCAACCAACCTTTTTTTCCCTAGATAAAGATTATAGCTATTTAAATTTCAGACACTTACTGCCTCTTCTGGACTACAGAGAAGCTGTATCAAAGTCATAGCATACCCCCTTGGAATCTGGACTTCTACCGTGAAGGCATAGGAGGATGCTTAAGCTGGACAGTTTAGAAAGCTGCCCATTCCTAAGGAAGTCTGCTGTCTGTGGGGAGAAAAAAAAACAAACAAAAAAACCACACACACCACAAAAAAACCCTCACCCACAACCAAAAAACAGGAGGGGGTAGGGGGGAGAAACTGAACAGCTCTGTCTTGTTCCACACACTCTGCTAAGTCATGACACAACAGGCTATGTCATTCCCACGAAAACCTGGTTGGGGAGTCAGGATACAAGTGGGTCAGTTGAGCTTTCCTTGCTACTGCCCGAGAAGCTGACAGAACTTCTGAGCAAAGAACTGATCTACACACAGATGCCCACCCAAAAAACTGCTCCATGCTTAACTGTTGTAATAGCTTGGGTGAAAGTCTGTTGGAAAGATGTGCAGATTTCTCTTTGCCTGGCCAGGACCACTCTAATTTTCACTTCACTACAACCATCCTCCTAGGAACTTCTCTGCTACTGTACAAGGTTGACAGCAACAAGCTGCTGCTCACTCTTAAGATATGCCCTGAGCACAGCTCTGGTAACAGAGGCTATGGAGGCTAGAAGACAGAATCTCTATAGCAGATACAGGCCACCCTGTAAATTCCCTTACAGCCAAGTGCCCTGACAGTCCTATGGAAAACTGGCTTTATTACTTGGTGGGGTGGGGGAGCATTAACATATGTAACAAACTCTAGGTCTGAAAATGCATACATACTGGCTCAGTGAGATTTAACTGGTCAGTGAGACGATGACTTGCAGACAACCACCTCTGACTAAAAATTAAATACATATATACAGGCAGATGCTAGGGCATATCCAAGCATGACAGCCAAACTCCCTAGGCAAACCAGAGCTAACTCACACATGCAGAAGCAGCAAGCAAGGCTACAGGCAGTGCATAAACTGCTCACACACAGCTTTTTGTCCTGGGCCCTTCTTCCAGATGTGTACGGTGCTGTATAAATCAGACACATACAAATGTATTTCCAAGTGTTTGACTACCTGATGACAGGAGACATCTGACTACCTGCAGGCAGCCAGGTACTCACCACTCTAGAGCTGCTGCCACACATGCAGATGACTCAGAAAGGGACAGAGGTCCCAAAACTGGTACCACAAGTTATGAAGCTAAAACTACAATCTCTCACAGATTTATCTCACTTACAGGGATTCTTACAAGTGCAAGAACAAACTGCTGCTGGATCTTTTCACACAGTCAAGATGCTCACAACATTAAGCAATCTTTATGAATGCTTGGAAGAGGGTCAGAATGGCCACCATGCTCAGCCCACAAAGCCATCTAGACCAGTTGCCTGTCCCCAACGATACCTGGTAGCTTACGGATTCAGCAGAACAAGAGAAGGGCATGCACATACTCCTCCAACCACACTCAGCTCAAGGGATTCCCTGTGGTTTGACTTTTCCATCCTCAGTGGATCTCCTTCATGTATTTGTTAAGTCTTCCCTTCAACACATATAAACTTCATGCATCCACAAAATCCCTTAAAAAGGAAATCCACAGATCTGTGACTCATACCCTGAGATCTCTCCTGCTTTTGTTTGTTTTCAGTCTGGCCCCCAGCTTCATTTGATGGCCCCTAGTTTTTACATTGGGACATACAGTCAAACCCTGCTCAGTCTCTCCCCCTATGTAATTTCTTCTCCAGAATGAAGACCCCCAGCCTATTCACGCACTCCCTGTATAAGAGCTGTTCCCTGTCTCTGATCATTCTTATTGCCTCCAAATTTTTCTTCCCCTTTTCTGCTACATACATTTGGAAACAAGGAGGCCAGTACGACTTCTTCAAAACACAGAGGAAATTGTGGGCTGTGCAAGCCTGTCAGGGATGTTGGCTACACATGTCTTGGCAACATCCTTTAAAATCTAGACCACCAGTATTACCGCTACATATAGCGAACCAGAAAAAGTGCAGTATGGGAACTCGTACTACAAATCACCCCTTCATATACAACACACTGCTATACCCTGAAACCCTCCTTTGGCTACACAGGAGGTCAGAACACACCACCTGCCACAGGCTAGTGGTCAATCAGCTTGGTATATAACTGGATAATGGTTAGTACAAACCATTAACTAAACTTAGCAAATAGTTCACACTGTATATCAGAATTTACTTTAAAAATGGCTTGACATAGGCTGACCGTATTGTCCAATTTCATTAGCTGCTACAGTGAAAAATACTAAAAAAGCTAAGATCAGGTAAAAAATGGGAAGTTGACTTCATGCATGAACAGTGTATCTAACATACATAAGCAATATATAATTCGCACGAGCGTGATGGGAATGCAGGTCATGTTAGAAAGGGGGAGAAGCTGAATCTTGTGATTGTTTTTCCTCTAATAATTTGTGACTTAACAGGGGCCACAGACCCTAAAGGTGAACTATGAATTTTAGAAATACAGAACCAAAAAGGCAGCATGGGTTACCTCCAGTCTAGACCCTGCAATTGCAGGCAGACATGCAACAGAAATCTATTCCAGAAAGGTTCCTGGAACTTCTATAACATCTATACACTAGAAAACACCTCATATCCCTGTAAAGCAAAGCTAAAACTTGCCCTAAAAAGCCACCATTTATACTATACCACAGGATTACAGTAGGGAAGATGGTGGGCATTAACACATTTTAGCAAGGAGATGCATTCCACTTTTAAAGTAAAAAATTTAGAGTAAATGCCCTTCCTTCACTTTGCTTACTCTTTTTGTACACAAGCACCCTTGCTCCCACTCTAAATCCTCTTGTGAGAGATGACTGGTGTTTGAAGTATTTTAAACAAATTCCATGCTCTTCATCAGATTTGGCGTGTGCAGACTTTGCAGCTGCATGGTCCCCCATTTATGGCAGAGATTAAAATAACATTAAGAGAAAATACAACCAGGACTAGTTAATACTACAGAACAAAGTACAGACCAGAATAAATGACCTAACATTTGGCCTTCCTCTCTTCACCTATTAGGGGGATGCTTCCATCTATTCATTTATTAGCTTGCTAAAAACTTAAATGCAACAAGTGATTTTATTAAGGAGATGCAAAAATGCCAATGCCATTTTCATTTGTTTGTAGTTTATAAATGAGACAGTTCAGTTTTAAGTGTTAAGGGAATGTTTGGTTGCAAGTACTTAATCACCCATACAATATCTGCAAGCCATTAAATAAAAATAAATACACAAACTGCTCACTTTGCAAAGAGATTTTTGATGTAGAGAAAGAACGTTCATCATTACTAAAAAAATGGGTTTAGTTTTCAGATTTAACAATATGTTTATATTGACAAAGATGGTGAATAGCATGATTTAACTTTAGAATCATAGAATCATGATTTAACTTTACCCTGTTCCTTTTAAGGTCACACAGATAAATTTAAGTGTGAACCTCAAAATAAAGAGAAATAATTCAGGATATGTAGTGGGTTTCATTAAAGCATCATTCCTGTCAAAAGGGAAAGGGGGAGGGAAAAAAAAAAAAAAAAAGAGGCCTCGGGTAGGCGTGGTCTAGAGACCATCTCTACTGTACATCTTTCCTTTTAGGGTATAATACTATTTAACTTGACAGGAACTAACACAGATGTATTTTTAGCATGTTAAACTTCTGGATTACACACATACTTAACATACATTCATGGTCTGTAGCTGAACAAATTGCCCGCTATTATAGGTCCACCCTGAAAAACGAAGCGAGGAGAAGGAAGTACAGAAGTACTTCTGTTGAAAGAAAAAGTGTATCCATGTCTGTATAACAAAAATTACCTCCTTTGTTTGAAACTTTATTTTTCCCTGTTCAGTTACTAGCCATTTTGAGGGCTTGACTATTTCCAAGCAAGAGTTTAGAAAAAATGAACTTACTTGTATAATGAAGTGCCAGTTGACTTAAAGCAGCAAAATTTTCTAGTATGAGCATGACCAACTATTAATTTAGGAAGTCAATAAAAGTAACAGTTAACAAATTGATCCAAGCTTGCCTTAAAAGACTCTGATTCTTCCCTAAAAGGAAGGAATCCCTAATCCTTTAGCTTTTCCACATCAGTGAGCCCTAGTGTAAACTGAAAAAGCCTTAATAGAACTGTGCTATTAAAACAAATAGATCAGTGTGTGTTAGTGGTAAAATTCAATGTCATAAGCCTTGCATAGGAAAACACCATATTGAAGATTACAGTGTGTGAAAGTCTGTTTCCACTTACAGTAAATAAAAGTTCTCTCTTCTATCAAAAGAAAAAAAGTTTTGTTGCCAGGGATTTTATGGCAAGTTGATACTAAACAATCACTCCTCAGAAGTTCTCGCCTTTTTTATTCATGTGTAGTACTAACTCAAACAACTCAGCTTCTCAACTGTTAGAAAAAATAGAGAGAACCCATGTAAATTTTCAACTGATTGAAGGGAAAACTTGCAAAAATGAAGCACTCAAAAATTAAGATAAAGCTATCACATTATGAACCATACAGAAAGATGCATTTCATCACAACTCAAAATCTGATCCAGGAATTCCTTTTGTTATTATGATGTATTTCTATTAATACCACATGTTAACCATATCAGCTTGACAATATTTACTACCAACTAGCAATACTTTGGTAAATTCTGCTTACTGAATACATCAGAGAGTTTAATAAGCATTCACTGCCAATATACAGTAATATTGTGTATTGTGA
>NW_009260484.1:589771-591622 GCF_000687185.1 Egretta garzetta | reverse complement strand
CCGTGCTTCTGTTCCGCAATAATACTTTTGACACATTAAATGCAAGTTAAAAGCCTCTGCATATTACGTAGACTGATACTGAAACACCATTCATTATCAGACTTTGCCTATATTAAAACAGCCCATCCTTAGTACTGAGTAATCATGTTGCAAGAGCTCTAAAAGTGATTCTGGAATAGCCTCTATATGGGTATTCTTCCAGAGAAAAAGTAACTAGAGCCATTCCTGTTTTATGGCATGGGCAAGTAACAAGATCATTAAGCTACAGAAACCTGGTGTTGTTAACCAATTTAGTGCTCTTTGAAAACTGTGTCCCCTTTCTGTCACTTATCTGACATGTTGTTATCTTTGCTTCTTGGTGAGTGGATACACAGCCCACTATCTTTCAAGAATAAGTCTGCGCTTCAAAACGTGTATTTTTTTACTTGGTTTGGCTAATCAGTGACCAAACTTAAGAACGTGGAAGACAAGACAATGAACTAAGGGTCAAAGTGAAGTCTGAACTCCATTTAATACTTGTGAGTCACTTTGTCTTTACTGCCAGCCTCAGTTAACAACGCTTATTTTCCACACAGGAGTAACATGAATCCCCCAAAATTTTGAATTTCAGATGCGATTTCAGGATTTATCTAGGTAGGGGCAGTGTGGACAATGCAAAAGAACACAACTTAAGTGGCAGCACTAATATAATTCAGTGTAACACAAGCATGTTCAATCCTCCGTGAATACCCTTAAAACAGACTCAAGAACTACATCAAATTTTGCATGACTGCGGCCACACAGAGGTCTAGTTTCCTAAGTGTCTCCACACAGATTAGTCCCCAAAGTTGCATCTTAGAACCCACGGTGCTAAAGCACCTTGGTTTATCTGGACAGGGAGGTGGGTTTTAACTTGATCAGATTAATGCACTGGGCCTTCCCTACGGAGGCTTTTCTAAATATGCTAGTTAGCATCTTCAACTGCCAGCCTAGATGAGGCTTCAGGGGAAAAGAGGCAATAAAACAGCTGGTACTCTTGCAATGTTCTGAAGAAGTGCTGCTGGTTTTAACATATTTTTTTTCTGGCTACTTTTGAGCAGCTCTGCTCCAGACAGATTCTGTTTTCAATCCCACCTTCATATACCAAACATCCTCCACTAGCTATACACATGCACACACAACTCTGGGATGCAGATTCTGCTACAAGGCACGCACATGTGGCTGCTGTCTGCCTGCAGCCCAAAACCTACAATTGCTCTGGATGCTTATTTCCCCCACCCAAGAGACCCTTGAGCAATGAACATCTGAGAATGCCCACGGCAATAAGGGGCAGAACAGCCCTCTCAGTGCTAAGAGGTGCAAGTCTTGGGCATGTCAGGCTGCCGGACAGACGCTCATAGTTTCAGGTTTGTGACTCTGGCATGCCGAAGCACAAGAAACATAGACCACGAGAATGTTTCTTAGCTGGGCATACACCCTACGCGGGAGCACAGCACACACCCGGGGATGGTGTTCGCTCTGGATAACCGATTACATTCTCTTCGCCCTCCTACTGCCTGTTGCATTGCCTCCACAGACTGCCTGCACCGCAAGGAACCGGCAACAGCCACAGCGCGAGCGGGAAATTAACACTGCCCGACACCTGACTGAATACAACTGCAACAATTAAACCCTTTGCACAGAGCTCTGACCACGGCGCTCACACAACCCACGTGAAGCCCAGCAAGCGCCGACCCAAAGCCAGGCAGCACCACGTCAGGAGGCGACAAGCCCCCCGGGGAGCCCCCAGCACCCCTTCAGACGCTCCGGCAGCCGGAGCGGGGCCCCGCGTCCCCAGGCCCCACACTCCCGTAGAGGGAGACGACGGGCGGG
>NW_009260484.1:580974-589285 GCF_000687185.1 Egretta garzetta | reverse complement strand
CAGCTGCAGCCTCTCCCGCCAGCCTGCCGGCGGCCGGGGCCCTGAGACCAAGGACCAAGATCAAGGTGAAACAAAAATGTGAATCCCGCTGCTGCCTTCTGAAATCACTTTGGCACTGTGTGCTTATTGTCGGGGGAAATTGAAGAAATACACTGGAATGTGTTTCATAAATCAGCACCCTCAATGTCAGAGCTGCATTTGGTTGTAAAATAAAACTAAAATCTGTAAATGAAACCTGGCTGATGATATGAGATACACAGAAAAGAAATATGGGGTGTCTAAATACATTCCTTCTGACAATGTCTTCTTGTTTTATAGCCTAGTCCTGCTCCCAAGAAACACTCAGAAGCAACCAAAGAACGGATATGTTTCATATATTTTTCCTAAAGCTTCCAAGTGAAGACAGCAGTGTTTAAGGATTAAATCTTGTCCAGTATAGTGACATTTCCACAGAATGTTTAGAGCAGAAAAATCACCTGAGGGAAGGCAGCTGAAATGCTACCTATGTGCTTATTATATGGCTTTTTACTTTTCTTTAAACACCTGCTCATTTTTTGGTAAGAAAACACAATTTTGCATTTGGCAAATTGCAAGAGCACAAGGTATTCCAGGGTAGAGCTATAACCATGCCTACCTAAAACAGAGAAACATATCTGTATGTCTAATCACCATTATGATCACTAGCAACTGTACAACTGACTTCTTTATTTCAGTGAAAAAAGCCACTGAGACAAGTAGCGCGGTGGCCTGGGAGGAAGACAAGTCTTCTCTCCACACAATTCAGTGTATTCAGGGATATCTGGCTAACCACTGCTACAAAAGTAGTCTCTTGGCTGGATCACCACTGTATCTGAGCACAGTCATATCCACAGATACCCAAGGTATCAGGTATCTTCCTCCTCATTTGACAAATAGATACTTAAACTAGAATCACAGAATCATAGAATCATAGAATCACTTTGGTTGGAAAAGACCTTTGAGATCATCGAGTCCAACCTTTAACCTAACCCTGCCATCCCACCACTAAACCATGTCCCTAAGCACCTCATCTATCTTCTTTTAAATACCTCCAGGGATGAGGACAAAACTACAAGCAATTGAGAAAACTGTAACTTCTTAGCCACATTAAATGCATACACTGGAATACTACCAGCTGCCTTCACCACAAAAGCATCCTCCCCTTACAACCAAAAGCCTATTTCCAAGCCTGCAGAACTGAAAGGCAAGACATGCCCACACAGTGCAGCTCCATAGGAAAGAGAAAGCCTAAATTAAACCCCATAACACCTCCAGAACCCCATTCACATTCACAATATAAAAAGGTTATTTCTGTTAGGCTTGAAGTTTTCCATAGCCACATTTTCCCTCAATACTAAAATCAACCTCAACAAGAGGAAGATATAAGCCAAGAAGAACAAGAAGAAAACTGAGAGGGTAACGCTTTCCTGTCAGATCCACATGATTTCCTAGTATTAGTCCAGAATTTGGAGGATGAAGACCACTGGGAAGCCAGAAACTTACTGTAGTAAATTTGAAATTGATTTGAAGGCTGAAGAGTTAAATATCTACATCTCCATGTTTAAAACACAGAATAATAGCCATGTTATGGTAAATCCTTTATCCATTAGTCAGTATACTGTGATTGTTTAGGCTATTTTTCTTAAGAGGATTGCAGTGTTTCCCTTGCAGTTGAATAAGTTTACCTGTTATGCGGCTCCCACTGTGAGAATTAGTGAGAATTATTAGTTCTAAGACTAAAAAAATATTTTCAGTTGTCCTTTCTAGCATCTTCAATAATGACCTGAAAAAGGGATGGAAAACCATGCTTACATACGATGTAATTAATTGGGAGACGTTAATTGCTAACACGAACCAGAATGGAGAATGCAAAACACTTTAGCGAGATTTAAGAAGGGAAGAAATATATTCAGATGCAAACTGGAATATCACCAGCTAACATCTTCCAGAACACAGCTAATAAATGCCAAGAAGAACATCACATTTTCAATGGATCATAAATCAGATACGACAGCAGTTTACAAAGCAACAGCAACCCCAGAGCAGCCACTGAGATCTTGTACAACAAATGAGCAGGTTTTTTTCTGTTACATGGAGGTAAGTGACATTTTCTGAAGGGATAGCATGACAGTGCTTTCCCAGAGATTGCTTGTGAGATCAGAGATCTCACAGAAAATTCACCACTGGAGAAAATTCAGAGTGAAACAATAACAAAGATCAGAGGACCAGAGGGAGTGACATAGAAGGAATTATTAAAAGAACCAAATGTGTGCTTGGCTGAATGATAATAGAGAGGAGATTTGATTAACACCTTCCGTCAAAGATACAGAGTGTCTTCAGTTCAAATCTCTGAAGAGTGCTACCACACAGAGAGGGGAATTACATGGGTGAGTTTGAGGAGTACAGATAACTAGGAGATTAAAATAACTAAAAGAAGCCATGAAAGCAAGTATCAGAAAAGGCTTCCTTACCATGGGGTCTGTTTTCAGAAAAAATATAGATTAGGCATAGTGAAAGCAGAATGACAAAAAGCTTTGAGTAGTCCAACGCTAGGATTACTAAACAGACCTTAAGGAATAATTCTGTATTTGATCATGGGATGAGACAGCGCAACAGATTTTGACCTGAGATTCTATGTTCACAGGGTACTAAAATAGCTCACAGGTATACATGCCCATACATATTTGAAAACTTCCACTGCCTACACGTGAGGAGATTTGGAAAAGGGGATTGCAGATGTTGTGACTCTCCTGACCTTCTCAAGCTCCTCCTCAGGTCCTGTTAACAGAGAAAAAGGAGTTAGTGTCCCCTTTGCTGGCATGACTGGAGGAAGGCAAGTAACACCCCGGGCCCCTCATGATGATCTTCTGCTGTTCAAAGATGACAAAGCATTCTAGTGGATGGATCACCAGAGGACAGAGTAACCATGTGGTAATAAACTGGAGAGAATTGAGCATTTGGGATAATGACAGGAAAGAATAGGACCGAGGTCTGCTGAGAAGGAGCATTTTTTAGAGAGAAAAGGTCATGGGAATCAGAGGGTCACAAGCAAAGGCAAGGCTTGCAGGAAGATCATGGAGTGAGCACCATAAATTTAAATCACTCGGTCTTGGAACATAATGTCCATTGTTCATTAGAGTGGAACATTATGAGATTCCCTCTGCAACTCTACATGAGCCTGTATCACTATCGAGGTCACAAGACTCAGGAACCACTTTGAAAAAAAAAGCACATTTTGCAGCAGAACCCTCTATCAAAAGAGACTAATTTTGAAGTACTGTTAGATACTCTTGAGGAGAGATGCATACGAAGGGCAGTATTGTATCTCGCCTTCTGCATCAGTGCAGGGTACAGAAGATTGTCGAATCCCTTCTTTTTCTCTCATGCGGAGATCTCACAGGGCAAAAAAAAGGACAAGCTCCTTGGGAACTTGTATCCTGTTGTGGAGAACAGCTGGGCTAGAACAGGGATGTGCTAACACTTGGCCAATGACCTGGTCAGTACAGAAGAGATATACTGCTGCAATATAATGGTACACAGCAGTAACAGATTAGTAACTGCCTGGAGCAGGGCAAGCTGCATGGGAGAAACAGTACCTCTCAGGCCCTTCCTAGGTCTGGTGCTAGGAAAGACTGTTTATATTTCATCTGTTTCTTACATCTCATTATTAGAACTAATAACTGTATTAATAAGGGACAGAAAAAAATTACCATAGAGGAAGTTATGCAGTGAAGTTCTGCTTATGCAGAAGCATGAACACTTTTCTTCATCCCAGTTTATAATTTAGGAAAAATGAGATGGAAAATGGAACAGAAAAATACCAGCATCACGGAAACCGGCTAGATAAAAAAAGCAGCCTTACAATCCTCCCAACTGTCATGTAGCCACATGAAAAATACGATGCTTTTTAAATATTTTACCAAAATATCCTTCTTATATCCTAATACTTGTTGTCTTTCAGGAATGGAGTCTCTAGTCCAGTAGAAATACTGACACTTCTCTGTAGTAAGAGAGAGTTGTAATAGGGCAAGAAGGTATATAATTAGTCTTCTATTTAAATATTCAACACAGCACTAACTACTACCCCTACTCCAAGTCTTACTGTATTGTTACTATCTAAAAGTTTTAGCTTTGCACAATGAAAGACTCCAAACAGACAATAATACCCCACTTCACACTTCTAAAAACCACACAGGAGACAGGAAGACAAAATGTATGACCAGTTTCTCATATATGCAAAAACCGATTACAATATGAAGGAACAGGTTTTTTTAAACAATGGGAATGGCATGTGGAAAAGCCATTTGAATGGGACGGGAAGACAGATATGGAAAAGGTATCCTTTACCTCCTATCTACTCCGAGACTAAAGAAAGAACTATGCTGACCCACTGATATCTTACTGTATGAGATTTCAGAAGAGAGATAATACAGGCAAGGAAAATACATCTGCTTGCAGTCTGGTGATGAGATGGTATGTAATGCATCTCAAGTTAAATCATCGCTTCAGACTGCATGTGCACCCAAGCCAAAGGCATGGCTAGATTTTGTATTCTTTTTTACTTGGGATCCAGACTTTGACTGCAATGACTGTGAATTTCAATTGTATATGGAACACACAAAAAAGATGTTGCATTGAGTCCCAGCAGCAAAGCTTGTAGATGATAATCAGTAAGAAAAGAGAGGCCAAACACTGGTCTGATGCAAGCGGTAGCTAGAAATTCAGTAACAAAAGATTATGAGAGAAACTCAGCCTCAACTTTTCTACAAACATTTAAAAGGGCTAAAAAAGCCTGAATCATTGGCATGGTCTCTCCCATGACAGCCAAGCTACTACCTCACATCTGCTCCTTGTGTCTACAAAGCACCCAGCCTCACGGAGCCTGGCCCTGCCTAGATTCTCTGCCCACCAGAATAATACAATTTGCAACAACTGTCATTTAGAAAAAGAGTACATGATTTCTCAGACGAATCTAAATAATCATGACAATTTACAGAAGACACTTAACTAATTTTCCCCCATCGGGATTAGATGATCTCTTTTACAAGGAAAAAGACTTATTTCTGGAACTGATTTTCTGAAATGGAATCCATTGCCTAAGCTAGTGAAATTCACTTAGGAGAATCTATCATTACTTTGAGCAGCTGTGAGTAAAACAGAAACTGATTTTCATTTAGGGTAGATGATGTCGTGGTGCAGCAAAGGCCAACAATTTTAAGTACTGGTTTTTACAACAGGACTGGATAAGGGAAGAAATATTTAATAAAGATAACACTTATTAACTGCAGGTTATTAGACTGTGGTTCATCTTCACATGTAGAGAGAGCTGTGAAAGCCCTGCATAGAGGGAGAACGAAGTTCCCTATGTAAGTCCACACCTGGCCAGATTAAACACTACATATTGCTATTTCCTTTAATGTGATTGCTTGTAAACATTTTCTTTGTTGGACAAGGTCTACTAAGGAGGAAAATTCATCCATCCAAAAAAAGATGTGTTTTCTGACCTCTCCTGGTCAACTGTTAAAAGTTAGCTACACCAAAGGCCTTCCTGAATCCACTCAGCACACACCAAAGTTTCATACAAGTTACTGAAATTCATTTGTGAGCTTAAGATAATTTGCTGAGTGGGGTGGGTGTGTGTGCTCAAAGGATAAAATGTTTCTTCCCAAAAGCTTGCCTGAAGATGGCTGAATCATAACCTTGGACTCCAAGAACATTGTCAACAGGCAAAATTTTGGGGTGACAACTCTGATCATTCCACAGAAAATGCTAGTAAAAACTGGTGGGTAACAATTTGGTATTTTCATCATTTTTTCAATTTCCTTTTCTTTTTTTTTTCTTTGTAAGATTTCTAGTCTCTTGAGTTGAAACTGTAGCTATGAGGTGCTATAAATATAGTAATTTATTCTTAGATTAGACATGCATAATTTCGAGATCCTACTGTACATTTTTAATCTGAAGGCCTAATTTGTGTGCT
Source organism: Egretta garzetta (assembly GCF_000687185.1). Taxonomy (NCBI): domain Eukaryota; kingdom Metazoa; phylum Chordata; class Aves; order Pelecaniformes; family Ardeidae; genus Egretta; species Egretta garzetta. Next base: position 583,290 of record NW_009260484.1, on the reverse strand, counting down.
TGGAGATAAATTATGTTTAAAATTACTTGGACATGATGCATAGAGTTGGGTGTAATACACCATCCATCTATAATGCTGAAAGAAGAGTCGTCGTCTTTTTTTTTTTTTTTTTTTTTTTTTTGTAAATGTGTAAAGACTGTGAACTTTCCTCTGGCCTGAAACAGTCCAGATCCAAAAAACCAGGAGTAATTCCATGAATTACAGCTATTTATTCTTCCTGACCCAAGGGCTTATATTGCTGTTCACTTCACTTGCAATCTGCAGACTAATATAAACAGTAGCCCACTCATTTCTTCCCAAACACAGTTTAGTGTTTTAGCTTAGAACATAACACTGCAGTTTTGTCACAGAGTAACAATAAAACATGAGGACCTGCACTGAAGCAACTCTGCACAGAAACAATCATGTTGCCTCTGGGAAAAAGAGGCATTATTTGCAAACACTAGGATTGATGCAATAACTTATTCATTGGAGAAGTGACAGGGTAGGAGCAAGAAAAGAAGGAACACACTTTTATTCTACAAGAGGCTGCTGAGACCAAACTCTGTGTAGTCTACACTCCCAATTAAAAGAGGGACAGGGTGTGATCCCTGAAGCCAAGTAGCAAGGCCTGGAATGTGTCCAAACTGCTGACTCCTAGATCTCACTGGCTGTGTCCACTGTACCTAGCATTTCGCTCATGCTCTCTGCTGCGTTACTGTAGCTCTAGGACACAATTTTTTTTTCCCCTCCCAGTTCACAGCATCTGAAATAAAGTGAACCACTATGCAGTCCAGCAGTGGTTTAGTTACAGCTCAAGACTAAGGGTACGTGTCACATGCCACAGCCTGTGACACGAGCGTATGTGCAGGTATGAGTCGCAAAGCCTTGGGCTAGCTTTAGAAGATTAAATGGGGTCAAGAACGAAGTCTGGTCCTGGCTTGTGACTGCCTTTTGAGTGTGGTCCTTGGAACAAACTGTCCCCAGACCACTCCTGTGCTTTGTCTAGGAAAGAGCAGTTTGAAGCAGGCAGGAAATCAGCTAACAATTAAGCAGGTTGCATATTCAAAGGTCCAGTGCATGAGGAGATCCCTGGCCCTCTCTCATTTAGCAACAGAGATGTACTTGTATTTGCAGTCTGAGGCATATTTATAAGTTTTTCAAGGGGGAGAGACAGCAGTACTGTTACAACTGAAAAAGTTGCACTTGCAAATGAAAGGTTACCAAAACCCTTTTCAAATAATTTATTTGTTCTTGCTCTGCAGTCACTACTGGACTTCTACCTAAATGATCTTTCTTGTCATGTTTTCTCTCTCTTGAGCTCTCTGAACCCACCATTAACATCCTCCTCCTGTACTGTTTCCCCACAAGAGCCTTTAACTCTGTACCGTCTATGTTATTCCTAGTTTCTTTCCTTGTCTTTTTCCAGAAGAGGCTTTTTATTAACCTTTTGGGATCTTAGGGCCGTCCCACTTCATGGCTCATTGACCAGTTCTCATTCCTTGAGTTCTTTCTCAGAGAAACTCATGTCTGTTTTCCTTTAATTGCAAATCTTTTATGATTCTCTCAAACTTCCTGCATGAAAAACATTTGAATGTTTTCCAGCAGCACAGATCTTTCAAAGCACAGTTCTGCCAGCATGGGTTATTCCTATTTACAAGTAAGGCCACTAAACTTAACGAAATTACTTACGAAAGAAAAAGTATTATCCAAAATAAGACCATCTAAATCTGGTCCCTAATTCTCTTTTTTTTCCCCTGTGAAACACAGTAATTCTTACTTATGCATTTAATGCATTTGTCCCTTAAAACAATGATCTGATCCAGCAACCCCAGCCATCTTTCGAGCCATTAAATACAATATGAAATTGCCATTTAGAGACCCCTATTCACCATGTTTACACAGCTTATATAGCCTGAAAATATTTGGAGATGCAATTATAGAAAACAAACAGTGCGGAAAAAAGGGTATTACATTGGACCTAAATTTTAACAAAATTATTGATTTGTGGATGTACAGGTATTTACATTTTTATCACCTGAGGAGGGAATCTAACTTCTGAAGAATGAGCCACAAGCATTTGAACAAACAAGAGCATTGTGTTCTTCCTGAGGGAAATCTATGTCCCTCTGCTTCTTCCATAATAGTAAATACAATTCAGTTATTTAAGTACTCAGTACAGGACTTCGCCTCATCCAAAATGCAATTATCTTCTGCAGCTTACTCTCTGCAGCAGTGCTAAAGCATAAAGCAGATTTTCATACAGCAATCACGGTACAATAGTCTCAACAGCACTTTCCATTACTACTCTGTCAAATCTCGAAACCTTTCCTGCTG
>NW_009260484.1:574292-580917 GCF_000687185.1 Egretta garzetta | reverse complement strand
TGCTGATTTAAGAAACATTTATTATTTTTCCATTTCACGAAGAGAAAAATTAAGGCACCAAAGAAATGCAGCTTGTCCACCTGGTAAATCAGAAGATACACAGAAAACTCAGTGGAGATTTCCTGACAATCAGAAGTAGCTTTCTGCAGCGGAGCAGATCATGTTTCTTCCCAAGACAAATGCCACTTCCAACTAACAACTGTCTCTGTGGGTATCCACAGTGTGAAGCTGTGCAGTTGTTCTTAACGCTCACAAGCCTCAGGAAACCTCACCAACTTCAGATATTCAGGGGGCTACCACATGGCAGAAACGAATTAAAAAAAAAATCACAAGGAAAAATTAAGAGTCAGGTTTTTTTAAGGTGAATATGTAAGAAAGAATTGTGTTGCTGGCTGCCAAATTCAGCCTTACTGGGGGAGCGTATGACTGACAAATTACAATTCAGTAAGCAGAGAAAGACACAAAACTTTTGCCACAATTTCCATTCTGTGTGGGGAGGAATCAAAAGGTTAGTCTTAAATATCTGCAAGCTGTTTCTAATCTCCATAAATTGTGCCATCACTTTGAAAACAGGATGTATGCTTCAGAGTAAAGTAAAACAAACTGACTGATTGAATACAACAGCAGCAGCAAATCTCCCAACTGTGCAGTATTTTTCAAACAACCCTCTAACCAAAGACAGCAAAGTACAAAGATAGGAGAATTAGAGAGGAACTTGGAATGATTCTTGCCTGAATAACACCTTACCTTTAAAGTTTCCACAGCATCACATTCATTTTACATGGCAAACTATGAGCAAGAGTTACTTAATTTCCTTGTTTGCCAATGCTCATTTCCACATATTCATCAGCATGCCCTGCATGTTTCATGCATCTAAGCATTCTCCAAAACTTGGGAACATTTCTGCCTGAGCATTTGCAACCTTGGGGCTTATATTTATTATCATATATATGTACAGAAGAACTTCTAAGTACTTCTAAGACACTTACTGTGTCACTGCCACTAACTCTGATGCCTTTTTCTAGTTTCTACGATTCCTGAAGATTCCCTATGGTGTACTACAGTTTTCTCAGGCTTTTCAGATTGACTTAAACAGAAATCCTCCCCTTCCCCCCCCAAATTGCTCAGCCTTGCCTAAGGACAAGATCTTTGTCATCTCCAAAGAGCCCGTCTTCACCAAACATGCTTTATCCCTCTTGGTACCAGATTACAAACATTTGTTGCTTCAGCAGAGTAACAACTCAGTTACTGTCCCAGTATCCAAAGCAGCTGCTTTCAGCTGCTCCTGGCTGTGGCAGAGCCAGACCCAGAACTGAGAAGAGGAAGCCTGCTGGACTTAAACTGGCCTCAGAAACCTCACTCCTCACTTTGCAGATCTTTTTTCAATTGAGAAGGAATAAACCAGGGAGGGGAAAAAGTGGATTTCAAAAAGGAGTCAGGAGGAGACAAATATAAGACCTGACATTACCAGCATTTGTGCAGGTGAATTGTCCCATTCACTCTAAAGGGGGCTGATCACATAGTAACAGCAACCAAAAGAGAACAGCTTGGGCTATCCAATCCTGCAGGCAAAGAAGTAAGAGACAGACTGCTGCTTAACCATGCATGTGCTCCCAGACCTACCAAATGAAACCCAAGGTCTGCTGATCCTGTGCCCTACAGGAAAAAAAATGGATCTCTTCTTTGACTGAAAATGCCTGACATCTCCAGTAATGCGCAGCTAAGATGAGTGAATTCTCTAATGAGTGCCTGCTGTGTTTGAATAAAGGAGAAAAGCTGCCACTCAGTAACAAGGAAGCATGCTTAGAGAAAGGAAAGGAATAGGCACACCTAGCTTTCTAGGCACAAGAAAGGCTCCGGTACTGGTCCAAAGAGCAAAAACTGGGTGAAGTTAGTGCCAACCAAAAAGCAGCACACAGGAGGCACTAAGAGGCTTAAACTGCGTATTTAGAAGTTATTTATTATTGAAATTGACTCCTGCTTCCTATGTGTAATAGTTTATTTCTGTCTTCAGACTTATTCAGTGAATGTGAAAGCCTTCTTGGCATTGCAGGCTTTCTCTTTAGGATATCTGGCAAACTGCAGACATAATGAAGCAGAAGCCGAGGGCTCCAGCAGGTTTTCCCCTGTCAGAGGTCCCATACCTGTGAATTCAAACAGCAAAGATCCAAGCATATGCTATTCAGCATGCGTGGGCTACAATACATGATACTTTTAATACTTGCATACCTTGAAACCTCTAAAAGGTGACTTTCCAAAGTTGGCATCAGGATTGCTTGAAAACAGCCAAGAAGCTGCAATACCACAAAGGAAACAAAAGCTCACCACATAGGATGTACCTCTGCAGCCAGGGCTTACGCTAAAGGAGGTACACCCCTGTTGTGCAGCTCCCTAGAGGCATTTCAAAATAGAAAGAGCTCAGAAATTCAAACACCTAACATGACAAAGTCCAGTGCCTGATGAGAACCTCTTGCCTGCCAATGTGTCAAGCCTTACACATTGAAAGCAAGACAAATAACTGACTCCTATCACACAGCTTTTTGCAGCACTGTTGCAGACTGTTCCTCAAAGGAAGCTGTTCCCTTCCTGCTCCCTCACCTCTCCCATCACCCTGTAGTTAACACACCCTGTCTTTCAGACCAGAGATGGTGCTCACTGTCAACCACTGTTAACAACTTCAGAGATTTCCGAGGCTGTGGTGGGTGGCAGTTTGCAGAAGCCGTGCTGGGAGAGCATCCGCAGGACCCCATGCTGGCACACTGTACTCCCAGTACAACGTTACTCTAATTTTTTTTCCACCATGCGCTTGGGTACAGAAAAGTAACAACAGCACCCTCTGCTGGCCCCTTCCATGAAGACACCTCCACTAAAGGGGCTCACGAGCTGCTGCTAGATCCGTCGTGTTAAATCTATAGAAATACACCTTTTTACTAAACATACTAACAGGCCATGTTCTCTACAAGTGGCCTCCAGCTGCCTCCAGTCACTATACACATACATATCTCAAAAGCAGGGGCAGTGACTTTAAAGGCACTTCACAGAAAGAGCACTTAATTTTAGTGTTAATAACAAGATTCATAAATTGTTACCATATATGAAAAGATACATTTCCCAAACAGACTACTCTTAATTAGCACTTCAGTTTTAGTACCAACCTTATTTGGGAGCTTGTAATGAAAAGTTAAATTGGGTATTATCATCATCATCATCTTTCTTCCTCCAAGATTTCTGGCCATTGGATGCATGCAAAATTCAAACAAAAAAGGAATCACAAAATTACAATTTACTTACAAAAAAGTAAATCACTGCACATGAGGAAGGCAGGGTGTCTGTGTGCATGAGAGCTTGCAAAAAAAAAAAAAGACGACTTTCATTTGATCCAGAAGTAGTAAATAGCGACTCTCTGTAAGCACATTCAGTACATTTTAACTTGTTTTTTTTCTTTGAAGATCACCTGTAAATTATTGATCTAAAATCTCTATTTTGTGTAGTTATAGAAAATCTTTAGCCATATTGAGGTACCAAATAATAAAAACACAGGCAGATATGGAAAAAACAGATCAGGAAACCTTTGTTGCTCTGTGTACTCCTGGAAGAGGTGTATAATAGTAAATACCTATCCAAGCCTACGTATGCTTTCGAGTTTGGAAAAAGATAGTAGTAAGGATGTGGAAAGATACAGCTAGGTTCTTCTTAGACACATCTCACTCCACAGTCTGAGCATCTTTTGGAAATAAAGGCAATTGTCTTTCCCAGAGGATGCTTGCCAGAAGGGGACAGACAAAGGTCCACACTGAAAGTAATGGTCTACCTAGACTAGCAGCTATTCCAAGAGCTGGCTGATATGTACATTTGATTCTGATTACTCTTACCAATTACATCATCAAAAATACCTAGACTGAAGCTGGGAAAGGTAATTTACATTTTCTTACTGTAACTACACAGAATTTTGATATTTATGTGGAATTTAAATGGATAGACTGCATTTGAAATACAGTCTCCGAGATCATGTGAGTGGATAAACACAGAATACATATGCGGCGACTAGATTAATTCTTACCCCAAATTCCTAGAAACCCTGACCATGTGTATGAATTCACATTGGATTAGATCTTCAGCCAGTATACTACACAAACTTGAATGAAATCAATATATACAGTGACATCAGCTAAGAAAGCAATCGTAATTCCCAAGCCATGTCTTTGAACACAGGACACATTTTCAGCAAGATGCAATAAATGGCCTAGGGCTGTAGGCCTCGTAAGACTACCATTTTATACTTGTGGTACTTGTATTCTCAAAAAAACCAATACTTTGCACAACATATGTAATGGGACACCCGATGACACCAACCTGAGAAAGAACTGGGACAAGCAGTGTCCTATAGCATATGACAATCCCAACAAGCACTGTCAATTAGTTAAAAACACTTTTGATTTTAGCTTTGTCATTGATGCCACTGACTGAGGTCTCTTTAGTTCGTCTCTCACATTTAAACAGACAAATTAGGTTACGCATATCTCAAAACATCTCATACTGATTAATCAGACTCAAATTCAGCTGCTCAGTTTCTTTCATTAAGGTAGTTTGAAATTCTGCATATTTTTTCTATTCATTAATCAAGTGGCTGTACCACCTTTGTCTAGCTAAGATTAAGACATTCATTACTTTAAAAAATCTGGGCCAACAAAATGTGAAAAATAGAACAAAAGACAGCAATTTCTCATGAAACGTTCTCTGCAATGGCATAGTTAAGATGAAGCAAATACAGCTGCACACAGGAACACACCTCTTAAAATGTTATAATAGCAAAAATTGGAGTCCTTTTACTGCAATGTTGTCTGTTCTATAAGAGGACTGGAAATCTGCCGTTGTATTATACTGGATCTTGCTCCAAAATAAACTACAACCAGCACAGCTCGAGGCGACAGAAGTATGTCCAGGATAAATACCTACTCCCTCCCCTCCATCCCAGCTGTTCAATCATTCTGTCCTTTTTCCTTTCACAGCATGTAGCCCTGGACAGTTTCTGCTCTCTCCTCTCTGCAGAGCTCCTCTCCTCTCCTCATCCTGTAGTTACAAAGACCTGATATGCCCTTATGCAAACCCTTATTTTACCAAGCCCCAATTTGCATATATCTTACACCCTGCAAACAACTGTATCACTTCCTTACAATTCTGGTTCCGCCTAGAACACTTGTTGCACTACCACTCTGCCCTCTGAACAAAGCAAGGATCCTGGGGGAAAAACAATCACTAAAGGTAACACCAAAAAGCACTTGCAAAGGGGTTCAAATGAAACTTGCACTGACAACCTTAATTCCACTATTTCCTAACCTTTAAATGGCTAATATCTTATTACTTAATATAATAAATATATAATAATTATTATTTTACTTAATATAATAATTTTATTGTGTAGCTTATATATTTATATTTAATAATATATTAGTGTATAATATTAATATAGTTACATCATGTTTCTATTTTATTTATAATTATGATTTATTACAAATGTGTTAATGAATATTAAGGAACTGTAACTGTAGCTAGGATGCTTACTTAATATAATAAAACTTACACAGACACAGGTCTATGAAAAGAAATGAGAAAGACAAAGTTTTTGCTACCCACATGATGGTACCATCAAACAAGTTGCTTGTGAGAATTTTACAGAAATCTCCCAAAGGTTGAGAGATCTGCATAGCACTTACTTTATCCAAGCAGTTTCTCTTCAATGTAGTTCCTGTAACGTCTGCAGCTCTGTTTCTTCAAATTTTCTTCTTTCCCCTTTTTTCAGTTTTCTTTTTTCACACTTTTACAGTTCTCTGCTCTGGTCCACTAACTAGGGCAATTTATTAAGCTGGGCCAGTTAAGTCTAATGCATTTAATGTTCTGTCATGATGTAAACAAGCATAAATAGTTGGCATGATTATTAAATTCATGAAATGATCATCTTTCACTGCATTAGAAGCAAAAGCAGTTCCATTTACAAACCCACAATACATTCTTGGCAATTTTCCCCCCAATAAAATCAGTATTTTGTTAAGCCAGCTACTATTGTTTTTCACGTAAATATGTTTTAATGATGTTAAGGGGGAGGAGATAAAGCTCAGTTGACTTCTGCAGCTGAGCCACAGCTCATGAACAAATAAAATCCTGCAGCAGCATTGAGAACACAGAGCAGGGTAATGCCAGTTGCTGCTTTGCAGGAGGTATAAATCCAGAAAAGCTGCTGGTCGGGACAGGAAACCGCCTGGCTAAATGGGAACTGGCTGAAGGACGTGAACCTATGCAACCACTTTGGTTTCTCTTCCAGGCGAGTTTTATGCAGAAAACAGGCGTTACAGAAGAGCAGACGCCCTGAGGACACAGGGAGCTGGAGGGGAAAACCAGCAGCTGCCATCTCTTCTCAACGTGTCCTTGTCAGGCAATCAGCAGAAACCAGTCAGTTGCCCACCTAGCCCCCTGGCTCCTGTGCGACCCTCGGTGCTGTATATACAGGCATGGCAGCCTTAACAAACAACGAAATAAGCGACCCACAGCACATGGCTTAGACCCCTTGTACCCGCTGGGGTGGGGGACACGGTGACCACTGCAGGCCCCGAGGTAACTGCGCAGCAAC
>NW_009260484.1:552860-573985 GCF_000687185.1 Egretta garzetta | reverse complement strand
TATCTGAGGGGAAGGGCCGCGCAGAACCCGCCTCCCTCAGGCTTACCGCTCCCTCTCCTCGTGGCCCTGCGCCTCGGGGCGAGAGGGGTGTCGGGTCGTGGCCACTCCCGGAGCAGTGTGGCTGGGGGGCTATGACAGGGATGGAGGGCCGGTGGCTTGAAGCCAGGGGTCCCAGGCTGCCTTTGCCTCCTTTCTGCTGATGGAGAGGCGCCTCAGAGGGGGTGACGGTAGAGCTCAGTCCGGGAGCTGTTAATGAGGCTCTTCTGCCCCGCCAGGTAAGGTGCCAGCTCTCTCCCGTTCCTCTGCTTGAACCTGGAGGAGCTACCAGAGTCCTTCACCGTCAGGTGTAGGCTAACAGCTTGTACAGGTCATATGGCTGCAGGAAAGTAACAGCGCAAATACCCACATACAAACATAGGATACAACATACAAATGATAACACACATATAGCAAGGAAGGGTGCTGTTGGCTGAATCCTATGTGTTAAATGTTGAACACAAATTTGCTCTAAAGGTTTGTTTACTGTTTGGTTTTAGCCCAGAATTGTATTTCTCTCTCGAGTCTTTGCAGGTGTCTTAAGCGCAGATTCACTAATGATCAAAGAAACCTCATCCTGTGGGAATTCATCCCTGAGCCGTAGGCTTGACACATAGCTCAGGAATTCACTGTTCTTCTGCACAGCTACATCACCTTGCAGTTTCAGACTCAATCCTTTGCTTCCAGCCACACTGGCTATCCCTTTCCACACTGTTTTTATATCTCAGAATGGCCAGACTGGAGTTCTGTAGGCCCCTCACCAACAAAAATGTTTTCACCACTACTCCAAGGACGGCCCTACAGCTGAAAAGTTTCTGCTGCGACCATTCAGAGGGCAGACTTGCCACACACAGTTTAGGCAAGCAAGGAAACACCAAGCTTCTCAGACCAGGTGTGAGCCCAGTTCCCAACATTGCAGTCCTCTGAGCTAGTATGGATGTCAGCACCAACTGGAGTAGATTTAGGATACTGGAGTTAAAAACCCTTTCCAGGTATTAAACCTGAGAAGGATTCAGTAAGATTCAGGACTTTTTGCTTCCACAGCTGGACTCTCAGCTGATTGAACAACCAGATAGTCAGGGCTGAAGCAGATGATTTCTAACATGTGGGGCTTTATTAGCTGTGAGCCAGATACTTCATATTGTCTAGTATCAGAAGCCAAGGGAAGAAAATGAATTAACTCCCTTTACTGGATGTGGCTGAAGTCATCCCTACTTAAATGGGCTTTTATTCTTTACTCATCAAGGTTCTTGTGAAGAGAAGGCAAGTTCCCTGCCAGGACGTGTCATAGATGATACGAAACCCCAGACGCTGAGTGAAGTGATCTTTAGCACTCAAGTCCACCTCCCTCTGTTGTCGGTCCACATGTAGTCCACCTCCCTTTTCTAGTCTCATACCCAGCTCACAGCCAGCTGACTGATACATCTAAGGGAATCCCCACTGAAGGGAAATACCTCACTGCTTTAGTTCCTCTTTTATGGGTTTTTCCAGTGGGGGATGGGGAGGGGTGCAAAGAAGGGGGTAAAGAGGGGTCAACCCTAAGTCAAAAAAAGCAGAGAAGGCTAGCAAAGGAGAGAATACATTCTACTTGAGCTAACATGGATCTAAAGTATCCTTCTGGGTTCTGGAGGCATCCAGGAAACTGAAGGCTGCAAAGAGCAATTTAAACGGTGAAAAGCAACAAATCCTTTTTGGTGCTTTTTAATTTTAGATTTACAGATTGCTGAATCTTGTTTTAAACCCCAAGGAACATGCAGCATGGACAGAAATTTCAGGGTGTTCGAGACTTTCTTACCAGTTTGGAATGTGGACTGTATCTCCAAGCTTGAGTCTGCTCCCATTGCATGTTGTGCAATGGGGAAGTCTGCAGGAGACCCTGAAATATAACTGCCCTAAGAAAAACAAAACTCCATAACGAAACAAAGGCACTGATGTTCTGATGTTTCTGTTTCACAGCATTTGTCTCTTTCCATCTCCTGTCCATTGAGTACCATATTTAATTCTTCTGGAAAATTTTCTTCTGGTCAAGTATGGGCTGGCTGAAATTATGAAACCACAGTTTTCTTGCTTTAAAGCTACTTGCATTACTCCGATTAGTTTGTGCAGGAGAGTTCCTGCCCTTGATGCATAGGCATTACTTTATTTGAAGCCAATGGAAGCTTTGGCTGCCTTAAGGATTATGGGTTAAGGCCCTACATTTGTTGTACGCCACTGTATGACCTAAATGAGATTAGAATAATAAATACTGATTTATTATGAGGGCTTTATTTAGACATGTTTTGAGTATGAGGTCTGTGTCAGGATTAATAGTGAAATCTAACATGCCCAGGCACAGAGAAAGCCCAACAATGAAAGGACATTTTTTCCCTTGAGAAAACTGGTTCCCAGCCCTCTGTTTGGCTCTTGCCAGAGTTGCTAAATGTTGAATGGCACAGAGATGCTGGATCCCAAAGATGGTGACGTAGTCCATAACTTGGAGATGAGCCCACACCGAGTGAAGGACGGAAGTATCCCATTGGCAGTATTTTCCAAAGCTAAATACTCATGCTCTGCAATACATTAGCATTCAAAAAGCCTCAAATATAAGGTTTTCAGAATCCAAAGACAAATGAGAGGCTACAGGTTCAGGATTTACTGGTTAATTCATCCATCTTGTTGAGCAGGCACTAGTTTAGGTGCCTGCCCTGTAGATAAACCAGATTCCTGAACATGTTCCAAGGGAATGTCCATTCTTTTCAGCATCCCGGCCACCATCTCTCATCAGGAAACCTGACATCTTGTCATGTAATGCACCAAATCACAATGGCCTAAGTATTAGACACAGAAGGTGTGTGCTTACACCACACAGTTAAATTTCTCTATTCTAATAGCTACATTACTAATGGCTTCAGAGGAATTTTCCTTTCCAAAAAGTTATTTAAATTGAAAACAGTGGACTGCAAGGATGTGAGCTGGTATTTCTGCAGGACATGAATTGAAGAAAGAGGAGGTGTGTTGTGACAAGTTCGGGTGAATTAAATCTTCAAGAATTCCAGAGTATCTCTGTCTTTTGTCTAATTCAAAGTGTCTTAATACTCCCACTGTCCACCAGCTAGTTGATGGATCTTGTTGAACAGCAGATTTCTGCCCCGCTTGTTTTTTGAGTAGAAATAGCAAGAATTACTTCCTTCAAAATGTTGTTGAGTTTTGTAATCGTAGGCCTCATGGAGTGCGGAGCAAAAGACAATATTGAACCAGAATACCATTTTCTTTTCCTTTGGTTTGGCAAGAGGCCTGCCTATCTGGCAGCCTCTCCTGGTATGTCTCAGTTGGGGTGGAACTGGATGGACTCTCACAATTTTTCAGATAACTTTAGGGAAAAGCAACTTTTGAAGAAGGACCAACTTTAAGGTCCAGCTATGATACTTTCTGTATTTGAGGTTTAAACCATGAGAGCCAGGTATTTGTAAGAAACACAATCCAAGAAATCATGAAACCTCAAAAGAATGAAAAACTTGACAGTGTAACTGAGGACAAGCTCTCTGGACTACCATAGTATAAAATCAAAGAAGAAGATGGTTCAGTATCTAAAAAAAATCTTCAATTACTTTATTTTCTTCACTTCCTCGAAGTGCTTCTTTCTGCAAAACCCTTTCTAAAAGACTTTTTGAACTACACACTAGTGGGAGTCATTAGGTGCAGTGTTTTAGCACACAGTGATTCGCTAACAGTCTTGCCAGCAAATTCATTAACTGCAAGTGACATCAAAGACGAGAACTCTGGACCTTTCTGCTCAGGAGCAGGGCAGCAGTTCAACTTGCAGAATCCAGATACTTTATGTTATCTATTTTTGTTCATTTCAAGTCAAATAGCAGTGGGACAGCCTAGCTAAGAAATTTTTGAACCCTCAAGCTCCACTCAAGTTTATTCCTTTGGACAATGCCCCTTAGAAAGAAAACGGTAATGCAAACAAATTGCCTGGACTGGATGAACTTCTTAAGTGCTGGAGAGCTGCATGGGAAGTTTGCTTAGTTAAGAAGTTTCTTGCAATGCTGTAATGTAGTGTTTCCCAACCAACCTTTGCACACCTGCTGGCAAGGACACACGCCTGTGACGCAGTCCGTGTGACCACTGTTCTTTGCTGTCCCTTGGCAACATGTGCAGCAGCTTGCTTTGGCTGTTTGCAACATGCTGCCCACGAAGCCTGTGTTGGCAAATCACACCCACAGGGGCACTAAGGGAAACCAGCAGTTTGATGAGTAGAAATGGATTCCTGCTTCTCTATACATTTTATAGTATACTTCAGGCATGTGGTAGTCTTAAAATCCCTGTGTTTTTTGCTGATGGCATGCCATGGAAGCCTTTGCCCTCATTTAGTAGGTTAAAGTCTCACAGCAGAAACTGTGAAGAGTTGTTACAGGTCACTGATAAAAAGCAACAGAGTGCTTATGGCCACCATGGGTTAGTGTTAGCCACAATCATAATCAGAAAGTCTGTGCAGAAAGCAGAGAGGTGGTGTGTAACCCACTGAATTTATTATCACTGTACTCTGGCCTCTAGATAGTGCATGTGTGCACTGGGGTTGTGGAGATCAAGAGATGTGTAAGACAGACCTATTAGTGGAACTGGAAAAGCTTAAGGTTTTCCTTGTGTGCTAGAAGGAAGTAAGTATCATTCTAGGGGAGATGTTTTCCTGATCTGGGAGACAGAGCCTTCTGTAGTACATATGGAAATATATTTTGTTGTATCTATTCTATTTGTTATACGTATTGTCTAAACTCCTGTCCTGACCATTTCTCTTCCCTGTGTTTGCCTAATGAACTTGATGGCCTGAGTACAGCCAGATACTCTGGCAAACTTGCTTCAGAAACTGCTCAGTTTTCCATGCTCTACCCTGTCAATTTTACTTTTTTCCAGGAAATACACAGGGTCTAGGAGCAGGTGCTAATTTAAAACTAAATCCAAGTTTATTTATGTTGAAGCCATAAAATTATCTTTCTGTGCAAGCTATAACATACCTCTGTACATGTACATAATTTTCAGTGCTTGGACATTTTTTATCCTCTCTCCTCTTTCCCATTGTTCATTGTATGTTCTGTATATTTCTATACACAGCCAAATGGACACAGCCACTCGGTGCTGTGTATCACCCTGCTTCTGTGAGCTGTTTATCCAGGATTTCCAAAGCTGACTGCTCCTGGTAAGGGTCTTAAATTCATATCTTGACACCTTAATAGAAGTGACCTGATTTACAGAAGCGCTGAGAAGCCACAGGTCCCTTTACAGTCAATGGGAGCTGAGTTTGCTTTGCACCTTTAAAATCAAACTGCTTATGTTTCAGTACCTAAACAAGGATTTTGAAACATAGCTTTAAGTGTTCAGTGTGGGTATTTTTAGGGCAGGATGGGCTTCTGTTTGAGATCTTTTTAAAGAACTATCCAAACTTATATATGCTGTATTTATAAGCACAATTATAATTGTCTTTTTCAACAAAATAGTAGTTCTGAACTCCTCTTGGGGTGAGGCATTAATAATGGAAATAATTATTTTAATTAGTGCTCTGTGTCAGTATCAGTATCTGCATACCCTGAACACTGTGTTAGTTCAGTACACGGACTCTTTCACTAGAGGAATCTTTTTTCATTGCTTACCAGATGTGTGGGATCCTCCCTGGTGATTGTTCCAGGTAACAAGCACTTCTCATAATCATTTTACTAAAAATGATAGAACAAAACATGGCAGTGCTTCAGCCACAACCAAGCTATCTTATAAAAACCTTGCTATTTGATGGTATATGACACTGTACATGACCTAAAGGTACATGAAGCATTTCCACCATGCTACAAATGTCTGAACCACTCAGTTTCAGTTCTCACTTCTCAGCCCCGTGAGTCAAGCCCAGCAGCCTGCCATAGCGCCTATTAATTTATAGATTTAATCCCAAAGGCACATCTGCACACTTGTGAGAAGGCACGTCTGGTCAGCTGTTGCCCCGGTGACGGCACAAATGGACAATGACCAGGAAGAAAAGAGCCTGTAGCTACATGTATGCTTTGGTGAATTTGGGTATTGAGGGGGTTTTATTTGTTCCTGTACACACCACAAGCCTGGAGCGGCCTTTTCTCCCATTCTAATGAAATGTCTTATATTAGAAGAAAAAGAAGATAGATACTGAATGTGTTAGATTTGCTGTGCAGATTGTGTATTTCCTTATAAACACAAAGGTTTCTGCAATGCAGAGCTGAACCATTACAGCTTATTACAGTGGTTTTAATTTCATGATTACTTGAAGGTGCATAAAATTATTCTTCATGAAATGCAGCTAAATAAAGTGCTTGCTAAATGGAAAACAAGACCAAAAAAATCACAAAGATATGATATGGCTGCCACTGGGAAAATGTCAGGTACCTGCTTCTTGTAGAAAATGGAACATTACTTAGCTAATTTAAAATCCAGATAAATTTCCTTAGGAAAAAAAAAAACCAGTAAACCGTTCAGGGGCTGGTGGATTTCTTTGTTTCTTCAGAATAGTAAAGGTTTGTGCACAAACATCAGCAAAGGGCAGCTTTCTGAGCTGTTCCCTGCCAACTGCTGACAAAGGCAGTCCTAATGAATCATTCTGAATTGTGATCATGTGCTACCAGCTCACAGCGAGCTGCCAAAGAGGAAGTGCAGCTTGTTTTCTTTCATTTTCTTGATTCCTATGCTGTAGGAAGATGAAAGGAGAAGGAGGAGGCAACAGCGGCAGCCAAACTTAATAAATAATTCTGACGATTCCTGATATCAAATGGAGGCCCCTCAGTGGGACCCACTGAAAAATGACACCCTTCCGCCGACCCTGACGCCAGCTGTCCCTCCGTATGTGAAGTTGGGCCTGACCATTGTATATACTGTTTTTTATTCACTGCTTTTTGTGTTCATCTATGTCCAGCTCTGGCTGGTCCTTCACTACAGGCACAAGAGGTTCAGTTACCAAACTGTCTTTCTGTTTCTGTGCTTGTTTTGGGCCTCTCTTAGGACTGTGCTCTTTTCATTTTATTTCAAAGACTTTGTCACAGCAAATTCTCTCAGTCCCTTCATCTTCTGGCTTCTCTATTGCTTCCCCGTCTGCCTCCAGTTTTTCACCCTGACCCTGATGAACCTTTACTTCACACAGGTAAGCAACAGATATTTGGTTGATTAAATCTGACAGAATGGTAAAGCATTGTTTTGTAAGAATAATGAGAAAAATGTAATTTCCTAATGTACCTTGGCAATTTCAGTTATTTAGTTGGGAATTTTAACTTTTGATCTATGTGCAAGTAATCAGTGTTACAATGAAACTGAAGCCTGAAATGATAATTTCAGGAATGGCAAATAATGTATCTACTGTCTATTAAATGGGTGTCATTTAATGTAAAGGTTGGGGAAAAAAATGTATAGGAGCATTTGAAAGCTGGGCATCCAAAATGCTGTTCTAGTTTTATTCTTTATTATTGTTCTTGTTGTTACTAGACTTGATAAACCTGCTAGCTTAGCAGACCTGATCTCTGTGTGCAGTCGGAACTGTAATTTCTAATTTTGCTGGCAACACCCCACCCCAGTTTTTCATAAGCTGGCTAATGTTTTTCTGAGTGCAGCTTCTATTCTGTGTATCACAATCAAAACTGTTGATCGAGTCCTACTGCAGACCCAAATTCCTGTAATGATCTGTATTACAAATAGCAGTGACTCCAGACCCCAGTAGTTGCTAAGTGCTGTACAGAGATACACCCTCTATTTCAAGGATGTTGTGATGTAAAGATATATTAGCTATCTAGTGGGGTAAAGGAAATAGTACCTCCATTTCCAAAAGAGGTCTTGAGAGTGTGTCTGTGGTACGGACAGCTGAGAAGCCAGATGAGCTAGGCTGCACAGTGCTCCAGGTTGCTGCAGTTAGGCTTGCTTGGAAGTATTTATGGTGAGCTTGGGTATCTTGGCACTGGGCTGCAGGACGGGATATTGGCATGCTGAGGCAAAGGAAGGCTGCTGGGCTTGCCTAAGATCTCACAGGAAGCTTGCAGGAGGGCAGGGACTGGATACTCTATCTCCTCAATTCCATGAGGGTGCCTGGAGCAGGAAGCCAAGCCTGCACTCATATGACCCTTGTCAAAGTCCTCTTTCCCAGTGCAGGGGTAGTTGGCCGGGAGAGTACCAGCCTGTGCTGGAGCACCCCCGGCAGTGCTCAGGATGCTTTGGGTGTTGCTGTGTGCCCCACTTGGAACAGCTCGGTGCCTGGGTCTTGGTGCTTCTGTAGTGCCTACAGTGTTTAACAGCACTCTGTAGTGATTACAGGCCTGTCAATTCTGAACAGCCTGGCTGGAGAAATCAGGCTGCTTGTGAGAGCTGCCATCCCAGAGCTGAAAAAGCAGCAATGGTAAGCATGACAGATGTAAGAGGATCACTTGAGTTGTAGAGAGCATTAAATACTTAGAACCACATACGCAGTTTTGTGCTTAGGTTTACTTTTCTGGATTCAATGTCTGAAACACCTGCTAACTCACCCCTCTTCACTCCCTGGGACTTGAGATATATTAAGGGATTACAGGGACCTTTCATCTACATGCTACTCAAATCCAGCTCAGGCACGGGGTGACCTATGCTTTATCCCATAGTTATTGTGAGAGTCATTTGATAATGGTGCAGTTCCCCAGGGGCAAATGTCTATCATCACACAGTCCATCCCCATCACAGCAGCTGGGACTAAGTCATAGCCCTAGGTCAGATCCTTCCGTCAGACACACATGTAGGGCTGCTGTGGAAGTCTGGAGGCAGAATGCAGCATCCTCGCTCTTTGCCAAGAAGAAGCCAAGGCTGGCACGAGCACAGCGGGGGCATGGCAGTCTGCACTCTGTGTGTTAGAGTGCCAGCACTTGGGGGTTTAGTGTTGCAGGTAACTGATTCCTTTCGTCTGAGGAAGATCTAAAAAGAGAGCATACAGAATGCATACATATGTCCATTTAAGTTATTTTTGGCATTGCTGTCTGATATCATTCAGGAAGTACAAGTCAGTGGTTGGAAACGGAAAAAATGCTAAGGCTATTGGTCCTGCCTTTGAGACAATTTCTGCTTTGTCACCATGAGTCCCCACGACCTTCCTCTCAGCCCCTCTGTAAAAGAGTGTCATGGTTACCTGTCTTGAAGGGTTGTTGTGAGGCTTTTGAAACAGTATTTGCAAGGGACTTTCAGAGTTTGTGATGTGCATCATAATCTTTAAAGATCGTGGCCCACTGTAGATAGGCATATTATTAGTACTGTTGTTTGCTTTAGAGCTGGTTGCTCCAGTGAAATCTCGTCTCAAATATCTCCCCTGCCAAAACAAAGACTTAAGAAATACAAGCACAGCCATTGTAGGGATATAATATAAGACACAGAATAAGTGCACATATTTTTGATTTGCTGTCATTAATTCTTTACTTCAAACCATTGAAAGGTGGTTTGGCTTGAAATTCAGCATCTTCTTGAGCCTGTATATTTAATGTGCATCTAGCTTCCCACAGTAGGCAAGCAAGAACTAGTGTGAAAGGGGTGGGGAGGAGGAACTTTGTTTTCAGTAATGGCTTATAACTTCACAGACAGAAACAACTTTTGTCCTTTTTTCTCTAGAAGGAAGGCAAGAAAGGTCTGCAGCTGTGTTTCATTGCATGAAACCCATGCTATTTAACCAGTGCTTAGCTAGAGGAAAAGAAGTTATCTATGTATAGTGTAGGAACAGAGGACTGGAAGACACCTCATGAGTCTCTCGAATTTGCAGGTGTTTATTATCTGCTGTACAGCACCCAGACATGCAGCACTGCCAGGAAAACTTTTAGACATAGATGTGAGAAGAAAAAGTGATTCCAAAAATATTGCAAATCCTCCTGGCCAAACAAAAATACCTCATCTGCCAAATGCCCGAGGCCATTTTTCAGAATAATAAGCACCTTTGAACTTGACAGAAAGTTAGCCACAACTATTCTCTTTTCAATAGGTATCACAAAGCAATGGGGATGCAAATTTAGACTGTTATTTTATGTGTAGGAAGACAAGTAAGCCATGGTGGCATCAGCACAGCAAGGGTTGTTCCTAGACTTGAGCATCACCATCAGCAGATACAGCAGAAGCAGCTGTAATGCGTTGAGGCAGGTTGCTTAAAGTGGGGGACGAGTGGACAAAAGAGAAGTTACAATCAAACTGATTTTGACTCAGAACAAATCCTAGTGATCTTTGGATTAAGACCCAAATTAAGGGTTCTTCGCTATGGTCTTGATGCCCTACTTAGGGCAGAACAGAAGATAAGGCTGCTGCAGGTAAGGCTTATATGATACTAGCTCCTTTCAGAAATCACATACTGCAGAAAATATGTATGATTTCTAATGAGCATGCTGAATTTATTAGAATTTATTAATCCTCTGTCTGTATTCATTCTCTTCTAAAGAAAAAAAGTAGTAAGATTACCTACGCTCTCAGGATAAGCTTCTGTCTACTTAGAAATCATTAAAAGAAACCTCAAGTGAAGATGACACCCAGTGGCACTTTCGTAAAACAGTAGCCCAACACCAGCAAATACCTGCATCGTACCAAGCCAGAGCAGCTCCCTGATCCTGATCCATCAGATAGGCAGCTAAGCGTGTGTTTCCACCTACAGAGACCGAAAAGCCCATATATATGTTTGCTTCACACCTGCAGCTCCCATGGGTTTATTCTGCTGCTTGATGAAGCTAAGACTGCAAATCAGCAAATAATATATTTTCTACTTTAAGTGACTCCAGGCAGTGAGGATGCCAGCACTCAAGCGCTCTTTTATTTATGTCATGCCTGGCCAAATCTTCCCTGCCCCTGCCAAGGGGAGACTGAGATGAGTCTTCAGGCTTTACAGTCAGTGCTGAGGGCAAAAGTGTAAAGAGGCTGTGGGACATAAAGTAAGAAGTTGCCTTTTCTGGTGTGTGTGTGAGAGGTGGGCAGAGAAGGGCTTGCTTCACTTTGTCCTGTTCGCTTCAGACTTGACATTGCCCTGGGGAACAGGATACAAATGAAGCAGGAGGGAGGCTAGGCTGGAGAGTTATAGGCTCAAAAAACAAGGTCAGGGCCAGAAACTGTGAGCCATAGGGGATGCTGGAAATCCCAGGCTTCCCTTGTGACCAGGCACAGCAAACCATTTGGTGGGCTGTAGGTTTAATCATCAGGTTGGGAGCTTCTCCAGCACTTAGGGAACATGGTGCTGAGCTAAAGAACTGTGAGGCTGTATGGGTGGAGAAGGGCTGGTAGGCAGATTTACCTCTCTTTCCTCCTCCCTAACCATCTTCCCTTTTCACTGGCATCCAGACTGAGAAGCTTACCCTGCCTCCCAGGCAGGGCTGATAAAATCAGGGACTTTCAAATGAAGAGAAATTATTGAGAGTAAGGCAGCTTAGAGGGGAGCTGGCCATGCTGGAAGTGCCTGGCAGGGCGGGGTAAAACTGGCACAAGGCTTTCAGAGAGGTTATGTGTATCTTGGTGGAACTGGGATATGTGTTAGCTCTGGGAAGAAAATTAAGAGAACTTCTCATACTCTCATTACTGGGGATAGCATTTCAAAAGTAATACCACCAGCAAGAGAACAGAGAGGGCTTTTTATTAGGAGAAATATTAATTTTGTAGTAGAAATGAATTCACCATATTTTATAAAGCTTGTTTTTAATTTAAAGCATGCTTTAGATTGTGCATAGAACTACACAGGAGTCTAACTACAGATGGTAAAGCGTCAGCAAATATGTCTGGCGTAAAACGTTGCCCTATAGGAGACAAATTGCAACTGCAGACTGTCTGGCTATCAGCATCTGACATGAAGAATGAGGTCATTTGACTTGGAAAATAATTTTATAGGAAAGCTACACATGCAAGTTTGCTGTGCCTGCCAGTCCCACAATGATCCCTGTCCTTTCAGAACTATTTTTACCAATTTACACAAGGCTGAGTATGGTAGTGAGTCATGTTGCCCATGTCTGTGGGCCCTACCAAATGTGTAGAGTTTAGAGTAGAGGGAAAACTTGTATATTTTGGGGAATCTGATCCAAATGAAAGAATTAAGATGGGAGAAAGAGTGAAAGGGGAAGGTGAGCCTGGGACTGGAAGATACACAGCAGAAGAAAGGCATACGTGCTGATGGAGGGGGACTCTGGGCTTGCACGAGGTTGTGGCGTATTTTCAGGGTGCAAAGAGAAGTTTGCATGGATTGTGAGAGAGGAAGAGAGGGGCCGTGGTGAAAAGAACTGGGAAGGAAAAGTACATGCTCTGCTCCTTATAGAGTTTTTGAAATGAGAACTGGTAAATAAAGCTGAACCATTCCTGTGCAGAGGGCCAGCTTGGGACATATGAAACCACTTAACACATACCTCAGGCTTTGCGGGTAAGCTGAGCTGCGGCTCCTGTAAAAGTGAATTGATCTGCTAGCACTAGAGGTACGGTGGAGGTTTGTGCCAGCCATCATGTCAGTTCAGCTAAATCAGAGTATGGGCTGAAAATTGCTCCAGTGAGATTTTCTTTCTCTTTTGCTCTGGGAGTGTGTGACTTGGCTTTGACACCTGTTTCATTGATAGTCACAGGGCCAGAGTGGCTCCTGATTTAACTTTCAGAACTGCAGCTGGACTCCCCATAAGCTACAGTATCCTGGCCCTCTCTGCCTTCTCTGCTGCCCAGCAGCTCTGCAAGAGCTCCCTGCAGCTGAGCTGCTGATAGGCTCCCATGCCATCCCCACCGCTCCTCTGCTGGGGCCTGCTAAAGTGTCTTTAAGATCAGATGTTTACATCAGTTCCTGCAATGGAAATTTTCCCCGGCTGTATGAAGGGCTTTCTGGAGCCCTTTTGTACTGCTGCAGTTTTATAAGCCAGATATATAC
Organism: Egretta garzetta; assembly: GCF_000687185.1. Classification (NCBI taxonomy): domain Eukaryota; kingdom Metazoa; phylum Chordata; class Aves; order Pelecaniformes; family Ardeidae; genus Egretta; species Egretta garzetta. The sequence goes on along the minus strand of NW_009260484.1, from coordinate 561,096 downwards.
CTCAGGGGAGTGGAGGAGGGAGTGTGAGAATCTCATCTGAGGTTTCCAGTTTTTTGGTAAAAACAAGGAGTCGAAACAGGATATTTCTTCTTTAAAGAAAAAGCGAAAGGGGAACCACTTTTAAGAAGAAAAAGTAACCCTTTAGACATTAGAAAATTAGCAAGGAATTTTGCTGAGTTTTCCGTGTTGCTGTTCATCTTGGGGCTCTCTGAAAGGTCTTCTCCAAAAAGTCTGCCTTCTGCTTGCCATTTAGTCTATTCTTAGGAATAGCCTGGTTTGCTCTGATTTGCTGGGAGACTTGCTTAGATGACTCAGATATTGACTGGAAGCTTTCTCAACACTGTTGCGAGGAGGGGCCATTGAGCAACGCGTCTCAAGCTAAATGACTGTTAAAAGCAAAAAGCTGCACCCACGCACATTAAGTATATTGAGATCAGCTTCTGACATCCTTACTCCCACTAAGCAGCCCTTTATTCTGTGACAATCACATTGCTTCCAGCAAGGCTACTCATGAAATAAGGCCCCATCAGTGTTTAAGCAAAGGTGGCAGAACTTGGCTGCCTGTGTTTCTGTCTAGCAGTGAATTTGTAAGAGTGTCCATGCCTTATACTGTAGCTTTCATGCTATGTAGCATCCCTTTTTCATGCAGTATCCATTTGCTTTCTTACCAGTCATTTTGCTATGATAAAATTCAGAAGCATTTATCGGCTGGGACAAGTCCACCAAATGTAGAATCGCAGTAACAGCTCTTTTGGTGATCTTGCATCTGGAAATCCTGCTGGATCTGCAGCAGGAACTGCATGTTTGGTTTTAGCCATGTTATCCATGGAGTTTTTGCTGGGTAGGGCAGTCTTGGACTGCTTTATGTGACAGGACTGCTCTGTGACAGTATAGGGATGAGTGGATCATTTTGGGGGAACCACAGGAGATGTAATTCAGGAACTCGTGAATTTCCTAGGTTTTGTGGACCCAGCACAACTCATTCCCCACTGCAAATTGTTTGTCTTGCGTCGCTCTTTGCACAGGCTTTAAACACTTCTGTTCGGTGCTATTCCTGAAAGCTGTCAAAATTAACGGTACAATATGTGTGAGTAAGTGCTACTCAGAACAGGTGAGGACTGTGGAATGGCCCTAGGGACAAGTTTTACTAGTTTAGTTTCATTGAGGTCAGGAATCTGTTCCCTCCCACTTGCCCACAGTGTCTTCCAGAATAAGCAGGGTAGGCAACAAGTCTTGCACAAAAAGCATACGGGAAGTATTTTGAACCTCATCTCTTCTCTAAAAACTGACAGCCCCTCTTTGTGCACCACAGAAGTGCAGAACATTCACAAGCCTCTTGTAGCTCTCCTTTCAATAGCAAGTAAGTAAAACAACATAAAACTTCTTCCTGAACTCCTGTGAGAATTCAGGATCCAGGAATTTGGAGAATGAATCACAAACATCTTCTGTAAGGGATACTGCCAAAGACATTAACTATTTGAAAACAGTATCAATGGTTGCAGAATATTTTTAGAGGGGTTTTTTACCACCTTTTCAGTTTTTTTCTCAGCTATTATTTTCTAGGGCCTGCTGAAAAGCTCAGTGTTCTCTGCTGGTTCAGCTAGTGCTAAGCAGGCTGATGCATCACAAATATAATTTCCATGTCAAGGCAGCTGTCTATGGTGAATAGGAGTTAAATGACAAGTTGTTCCAGGAGCGCTGGAACAAGTGAAGCCTGATTTTCTCCAGATCTATGTCTCATGCTTGACTTTGAGCTGTTTCTGTAACTGGGGCATTTCTTACAATACTTTGCTACGCAGAGTCTCTCATATTGGGTGATGTGTAGGATCATTGTGCAGGGTTCTCCTCACAGGGGTCATGTATCAGATGCATTTATAGGGTTCCTTACTTCCTTTGGGTCACTAATTTTTAGGAGGGTGATAAAGAATCATGTCTTTGATGCTTCAAATATTTTTCCATCAGTTCTCTGACCAGAGTATTTTAAGATTAGTGGGGGGACAGATAAACAGGCTGACAGGCAGACACATGCCTACACATACATAGTGAGCATGTAAGTCCTGTTTCCTTGGGAAAGTGTGATAATCATAGCAAATATTATGCAAGCTATACTAAAGGGCATGCAAAATCCAGTGAAATGGATAAGGCAGGATAACTTGGGAGAAAACAATTAGAAAACAACTCAGAATAAGTCATACAGCATGGTTTTTTTGTAATACTAACAATCAATGTGCTTTGACATTGGTTTAAATAAACATTTGTAAACTGAGTGTATTTGGAGTATATTATCTTGTGAAAAAGCAGTGATGCTTCCCTGTAATTTTTTTCATAAATAAGATATAAAATATACTAATATATATTTGTATAATTTCTGGCGGTGGTTAAACACCCATGACTGATATTCCCTATCTGCATTGCAGAAAATGTGTCAGTATTTTGTCTTTCCTGTTGCAGCAAGGTAGCTACTGGGCTTGAGTATGAGCAAAAATACATACTGTACAGTGAACAGACAGCATAAGCCAAATATACCTCAGAGTAGAGCAATGAGTTTGGTTCTTGATGACATCCTTTTGGCACTGCAACATGGATACAAGCATATATATGCAATTTCAGGCCAGGGCACTATGACAGGCTTTTCATGTGAATAGAGAATCTGACCCAATATGTCAGTATGAGCTGGTCTATGGTGAAAGACATGTGCTGTTAGGTCATGTAAAAGCCTAATAATTACTTGCCTCTGTGATTACACTGGCATTAGTCCTCTTGTGAATACTGGTACAAAGGACCTTATTCACAAGCCAGAGTAAGTGAAAATAATGGTGTAGACAATTTGTATACAAGTACATCGTGATCGCCTGCTGAGTGGTTTTAATATTTTGCTTAGAGCTTTCCTGCCATGGATAAGCAACAAATGCAAATCTGTTATGAAATGAAACCTATCATTACATTTCTTGTGACCTGTGAGACAGGATTTCTGCAGATCATAGTGTCTTTCTTTACTTATATGTAGCCTATGTTTGATATGATATTTTTCTCTTTTACAGGTCATTTTCAAGGCTAAGTCAAAATATTCCCCAGAGCTACTGAAATACAGGTAAGAACTATGCAAAACATCCAATATGGTTAAGAAGAATAGCCATGCTCCTTGAGAAACCTCTTTGATAATGTGGCACTCATATCTCAGCTATTCATATTTATATACCAGTGTTTTATGATGATGGTTCTGAGGCCAGCTTCTTCCTATGACATTTAGGAATCTGTGTCATTTCCCAACACAAGCACCGTTTTGGACATTCATATATTTTAAATGCAATATTTCAAATGCAAGCAGAAAATTTATCCTGGTGATTTGTTTACAGGTTCTGAATAGTAGTATTGCTAGATTAATTCAGATCCAGTGCTTTGGTAAAGGTAGCAGAGTGATGTATTTATTGTGACAGGAATGAGTGGGACTGGGCATGTATTAATTTGTGAGGTCAGTGATAATGAAAGACTCAAAAGGTTTGGGAAGATGAGAGAAGAGTTGTGAAGGGAAGGAGGTAGAGAGAATGGATTCAACTTGATGATGTGTTTGGGAGCTCACAGATAACTTCCCCCAACTCCATTGAGTTGAGGTTATGGTAGCCTTTCATTTAGGTGGAGAGATTTTTTTGGGATGCTGTTGAGCCAGAGGGGTTGTCAGGAATTACTTGAAAGCTCCCCAAAGGGTAGTAATATCCAGAAAGCTGAGGAAGAGCTCAATTAATGTTTATTGTGGCAATGCCTAAAAGCCTCTTTGAGGCTTTGAGGCTTTGTTGTTTAGACAGGGGGGTAAAGAGAGAGGTTGTATCTCTAAAGAGAAAATTTACAATCTGAAATCAGGAAAGGAAAGCAGAGTAATTTGAAACTGAAATCTGTTATTTGCTGACTGTTCAGAACATAGTACCGTATCAACAGGTCAAATATTAACATTGTCCTTGCTCTGGAGAGTTTGTTATCAAATTGGATTTTGATACAGATGGAGAGGCGATCATCTGGAGCAAGTGCTTCAGAAACCATGTTTGGTGGAACGGTGGTACAATGAGGGCAGGCTCGGGGTGGGCTGTGCTGGGGCTGGTGAGGGTATGGGATGTGCAGGGTGTGGTGGCTGACTGAGGGATGTGGACTCCCTACTGAACCGCAGCTGATGCAGAAATTGTCAGGATGGGAATAGAGAGACTGTATCTGTTTTGGTGGCCTCAGGAATGCTTTCAAGTCAGTGGGTCTCTGTGCGTACCTTGGCCCCATCCCAAACTGCAAGGGGCAAAAGCTGGATGCTCTCTGGTAAAAAACGTGGAGTACAAAAAGCTGGATGCTCTCTGATAAAAACTGTGGTGTACAAATACATTCAACCCCTTGGCACTCTGGTTTCTGTGGGAAGGAAATCCAGGAGTATGGGCTGGCAGACAAGCACAACACACACTATCCAGGTCCCCAGCCAGCCCCCAATGCAGGTGTGCCTGCCCCTGATGGTACACATAGGCAAGAGGAACAAAGAGGACAGCTTTGCACAAAGCCTGGGCTGCAGGTCTATGAACACGTTCTTGGCTGGCTTTAGAGGTGAGAGGTAGAAGCTCATCTGCTACTGATGTTTGTGGCAAGGCTTTATTCCTGAAAACTGCTTGAAAGTGTCTTTCTTCAAAGAAAGGGAGCTTGTGATATTTAGTCAATGCCTATGAAGTGACTACATTAGGACCCTGCATGTAGCTCTTGGAGAGTTTCCATTCCTAAACATTTATGTATTGTGACTGGAATTACTCATGTACAGACTACCGCCCCCACAACAGTTCCATGTCCACCCTGACTCTTGTCTACTGCATTTCTAACACAGATCACTCTTGGATCTGGTCTAGCCTCTTCTCTTATTCAGCTCTGTTGGTAAAGGACTTCAGTAGTATTTTGTTTTAATATCTAGATATTGTACCACGAACATGGTTAGCCTGTGTAAAAGAGCCATATAACTAAAGCTGACCTCGTTTCCTAATTTGTACAGGGCAACTGAAATGGTGTAATATGTGCACACCCACAGTTGAGGTCCTGAATCATAATTGTGACAGGCTAGTGAAAGATGATAGAATCACAGAGTGGTTTGTGTTGGAAGGGACCTTTAAAGACCATCTAGTCCAACCCCCCCATGGGCAGGGACATCTTTCATTAGATCAGGTTGCTAAAATCCTGATGGAGAGATGGATGATAGAAAGATGGATGGCCTACAGACAGGGGCTGGAGTCTGCACTTACTGAATTTGATTTTTCTTCCTTGCTGAATGTTCACTTTTTGATTTTTTTTCCTCACTTTCTTTAATAACTGTCAGGCTGTATGGCCTGGTATTGGCATTTCTGCAATAGATAATGGCAACATACAGAGGGCAACATAGAGGTCGTATTGCGGTCTATGTATCAGAAATCAGAATCATTTCAGATATGGAAAAAATTGATAAAATCCTACCAGAGATTCAGAATCTTAAGCCAACTTTACTCAGCACAGCCTTCATTATGTTAATCACTGTGGCAAAAGAGCTCAAGGCGAAGCCTGTGCCAGCCCAACTTCATATGTAAACAGTCCTGCACATCTCCCCAGGCTTGGGGATTTCTTACAGTCCCTGGGTTTGGATGAGACTTGCTGTGCTGTGTGTGCATGCCTTTTTACACACAAGTGGTATGGTTTCTGAGGAAACCACATACAAAATGCAGTAGTTTAAAACAGATTTTTTGGTTAAACAAGATGAAACTCAGTGCATTCATCTGAAGATCGATTTTAAGCTCAAAGAAAAACTTGGGGTGCATCCAGCCTAACACAGAAAGAACAGAACACCCTGGCATGTGCCTTCCCCAGCTAAGCCAGATTAGAATCATAGAATCATAGAATCACTTTGGTTGGAAAAGACCTTTAGGATCATCGAGTCCAACCTTTAACCTAACACTGCCATCCCACCACTAAACCATGTCCCTAAGCACCTCATCTATCCTTCCTTTAAATACCTCCAGGGATGGGCACTTGACCACCTCCCTGGGAAGCCCATTCCAGAGCCTGACAACCCTTTAGGTGAAGAAGTTTTTCCTAATGTCTAGCCTAAACCTGCCCTGGCGTAACTTCAAACCATTCCCCCTCGTCCTATTGTCTGTCACCAGGGAGAAGAGGCCAACCCCCACCTCACTGCAGCCTCCTGTCAGGCAGTCGTAGAGGGTGATAGGGTCTCCCTTCAGCCTCCTCTTCTCCAGACTAAACAACCCCAGTTGCCTCAGCAGCTCCTTTTAAGGGACTAGCCCCAAAATGGGGATTAGGCACAGTGGGCCTTTGAACAGTCACTGGTGCAATCTGGAAGCACCTCTCCTGCCCTGCCTTTCTATTTTCTAAAAAACCCGTATGCTTACTCATGCCTTGTAGGTGCCCTTGCAGTTGAGCTGTAAGGATACATTCTGCCTTTGAGTTAGGAATGCTTTCTGCAGCTGCAGAGACCCTAAAACTGCCCTGAGAGACACAGCCTGCATCTCCATCAGTGCTTATTCAGAAGCTCAGCAGCAAAGCTTCTATTGTCAAAACAGGCAGCCGTTTCCCCAGCCACATTGTGTTAATAAGGGGGATGGAAGGTCATTATATGAAGAGCTGCACAACTGACTGGCCATGACAGCTCACCCTGGCACGTACAGGAGTATGTGGGCATGAGAGCGTGACAGTGGTTTTTTAGGGTTTTTTTTTTGGTTTTTTTGCTAAAATCCATCAAGGAGGAGCCTGGCCGGAAGCCTCTTAAGCTTCACTGGTTGCAAGCCAGCACCAAGGGCATGCAGGCTACACTGAAGCAGAAGGTCCTTCTGACAACGCTGAGCAAAAAGAAAGCATGTACTTACTGTCCTGCAAGTAGGCAACATGTAAGGGCATACCTTTCCTCATAATCCCAAACCCCACAAGAATATTTTACCTGCAGTACAGTGGAGGAGCAGAGATGAGACTATTAGATAGGCTTTGGGAGGGGAAGGAAAGGAAGACACATGACCGTCACTTAAAGACTTCTGAGATATTAATAAAAGCTGTAAATGTACCACCACCACAACTGCATTCTCCAGAGGAAGCTATGTGAGAGAGGAGCTTCAGGACAGCGGTGCTTCCAACATTAGACTGTGAGGTTTAAAGAAACTACTTGCTGCTTATCCTAAAAAGAGAGCCCTGCCCTGGAAAGTTAAGAATGAGCACAATCTTCTCCCCAAGAGGGAATTTCCATGACTGGCAAGGAAAAGACAACATCCTTGCTCACTGCCAGATATAGCTGAAAAGAAGGGCACTGATTCACAAGCAGGGACTTTCTTAGGCTTTCAGTTCTTCCTGTTACTCATTTAAAAAGTCTCAAAGTTATACCCCTTCCTCTCTTGCTCTCTGAAAACAAGCCAGCTGTGCTTCAGCCTTGTAGCTGGGTTGATGCTATCCCAAAAGGATATGAATGCGTGAAAGAAAAAGATCACCATTGGGCTAAAGTATTTTTAAACAATCAGAATTTGTTTCCCCAGGGACAGTCTGGATGTTTGTTGTCAGCTGAATTCAAAGTTCCCAGCAGGCATGAAAAGCTGTGGCCAAAACCTTTTGTTCAGTGACTGCAAATTATGACCCTTATCAGTAATTGCCTTGGTCAGCAATGATAACGAAGCAAGCAAATACCTGAAATGGAAACATGCTTGCTTTTTTTTTTTGGAGTAAAGAGGAATTAAAAGCAGCTTTCCTTGAGTATGTGGTATACTTATATTGCAAGTATCAGTGTTGGGTAGGTGAGAAAAAACAGATGGAGAAAACCAGTTCAGCTTCTGGGCTTCTGTCTGTCACATGTCTGTTCCAGCTCTGCTCCTGTGGTTGTGCCAACCCAGAATCAATATGCATATTTAAATTTCTTGATGTTTCTTTCAAGAGGCTGCCCATGACCAAGTTATTCGGGAAAAGGGACAGAGATACATGCTGGGGAACCAGTAACTCAGGGTTTTTTCCTGCTGTTAGACACTTCCCTAATTTAACATGAAATCTGACAACAAACATCAGCAGTCAGTGATGCTTCTCATGGCAGTAGTGGTATAGTAAAACTATGGTCAAAACCAGTCCATTCCAGGCAACTCAACCTTATGCAAGGTTTCTCCTCTCAGAGGATTGGTGCTGTATATGAAGTGCACACTCTGAGAAAGTGCATGTGTATTTTAAGTAGTTTTTAAGAACTGTGCTGTTGTTTTTCTACTGCAAACGC
>NW_009260484.1:516780-552843 GCF_000687185.1 Egretta garzetta | reverse complement strand
TCTTCCATGTTTTGCTGCTTGACATTAGTTTCTTTACTTACAGCTTATTGTGTAACTGTAAAAACAGGTTCAAAATCTGCTACAATCTGGAGCACTTTGATTGGGGCTCAGACGGCTGATCACTGTCAGCTGGGGCAGCCCAACACGTGGAGCTTTCATTGCTCAGAGTGCAACCTCCATCTCATGATCTACACTTGCTGAACAATGTCGCTAAAACTATTTTCTCCTCACTCTCCCAGGTTGCCCCTCTACCTGGCTTCTCTTTTCATAAGTGTCCTCTTCCTCTTGGTGAATTTAACATGTGCAGTATTGGTGAGGACACAGAATTCAGAGAGAAAAGTCATTGTCTCTGTCCGGGTGGCAATTAATGACACGTTGTTTGTGCTGTGCGCTGTTTCACTCTCCATCTGCCTGTATAAGATTTCCAAGATGTCTTTAGCCAACATTTACTTGGAGTCCAAGGTAAGGTACATTTTCAGTTCTTTTCAAGTACCTTCTGACAGACAAGGGCAATACGAGGCAAAGCCACACAGTTCTTTACGTCCCCAGAGAGCTGGAGGCCTTAAACTTCACAGCTTGTGCTTGGCAGGCCATCCTGCTCAATATACAAATTAAATACTAAGTGCTAGCAAGGGTGCTTTTGGCTAACACCAGTGACCTCAAAATATGTATTTTTCGGGCAGAGTTTACACAACTTACCGGCTGGAGTTTCTCACAGCTTTTCAAGTGGATACTGCTTTCTCCAGATCCCTGTCTGAAGACCACTTGCATTTCAGTGCTGCTACATAGAAGTGGGCTATACTTTGGGATCTTTCAGCTTGTCAAATTATTGACTGATTAAGTTAAATGTTTAAGGTAGCAGCACACTGAAGATAAGCCAGGTAAGAGTAATATGTATCTCCCTTTACACATTTGCATACTGAGAATGTGTTTTAAAAGACTTGATGCATTATAAATTCAGCCAAGTGGGGAGAAGGGGAAATAAGTGTCTCATGTTACTCTACAAAATGTTATTTAAAGAAATATTGTTAGGTTTACAGCTTTGGACACATTCAGTGATCAAGGCTCTGGGTGGCATCACATAAGCCTGCAGTGTTTATTATAAAATCAGTGAAGGTGGTTTGTATTTACAAATAATGAAACAGCGCTTTCAAAGGTCCTTGCATTTGCAGTAGATAGTTAATTCTTAAAATAAATTATTAGTTTAACCAATAGTGCATTACCTTTACCACAACAAATCTTTCCAAAATGTAAGTTTCAGCTACCATTTAGAAAACCTTGTAATAAAATTCCTCTCTCCATTTACTTAATCAGATGAAAGGAGTGCTTTTCCTGTTTAATCAAATCTGGCCATACCGCCCAGCAACTGAATGTTCAGGGCTCAATAGAAGATTTAAAAACACAGCTTAGTTTGGTTTGGTTTTTTCAAGCTCATCACTTGCTGACCAAAGGGCATGGGCTATGGATTATTTTTACTACTAAGAAAAGTTTTTCTACTGCTGCAAATCACAGAAGGGTAAATCTCTGTAACAAAGCAGTGTTAACCCAAGGGAGGCTTTGGTAGATTACTTGTTCCGTTTCCTCCTCCTGCAGGAAACTTGATCTTTTTTACTTCAAGCTATTTCACAAAACCCAAACAAACTCTAACATTATTGCAGACAGGAAAGGACAGAATGCTCAGCTGATGAAAGTTTGAATGTGGAAATGAGAATTAAAGTGCTTTGCTCCTTTCTGCTGACCTGAAATGGGAGTTCCTCTCGGGACTTCCAGCAGGATTTGACTGCACATACTCAGGGATACAGATGGCTGGAGCTGGTAGTGAAAAAACATCCTGGTTTTATCTGCTACTGTTGTGCTGAAAAAACTAGCTAAAGAAGAAAAATCCGTTCTCTGCTGTGATACGATAGAAGTAGCATTGGAGATAACGCGTGCTCTGCAGTGCATGGAGATAGGCATCGGTACTGGCAGCCTTTTATTTGACCTCCAGTCTGCTGGTACCTATCTCCTGGCCACATGTGACAACGCGTTCACCTCCATGAGCCGGCACAAGGGACCAGCTCATTCTCTGGGCCAAGGATACAACAGCCCAAGGAGGTGTACAGCCCTGCCCTTAGGTGCCCGCTCAGGCCAGTTCAGTGCTGGCCAGAAGTGTCATGTAGTGGGACATGCTGCAAACTCGAGGCTCACCCTCTTTTCTGTAGGGGCCTGTGACTGAAAAAGGATTCCTCTGGCTTTGCTTATACTGCTGCACCCTCCCTTCGCCAAGCCACAAAGTATATTTGACTGGCAGCAAAACCAGGACACTTTTTACCCCCCTTTTTTTGTATTTGGTGGGACTGAAGTTTCTTAAATCTCTATCCTATTTAACTATTAACTATTAAAGAATGACAGCTATGTAGGGAAGCCTATATAGGGAAATAACCGACCCCATTCTGCTCTTCACTTCCACTATCTCCAGTCTGTAAATGCCACTGAGCTGGGACATGGTATGTGCCAGTCAGCAGCTTCTCTCCACGGTCTCACCCTTGGTTTCTGTGACAGCATCACTGACTTGCAAGAACGGAGAAGCGCCGAGCAAACGTTTCCTCTTTGTGGCATTTCCTGCTTGCTGCTCTTGCCACAGCTTTCACCACTGCCCGCGCTGTATCTGGCTTCAGTTCCCATATAGCAGCAGGCTCTTGGCTCACTCCCAGCACGGCTGCAGGTTATGACCCGGTGGGAAGCAGTAAGTAGTTCCAGCGCAGTTTAAGCAGGAAGCCAGTCAGAGAGGTTGACTGCACTGGGGATTTGGTGATACTCCTGAGCCCAGCTGTTCTCTGAAGCAATATTATAGCGCTGGGAAAACAGGCAAGCTAGTTTTCTGCAAGCTTCTCTGTCTGCTCTCAGAGCTCCTCTTTACTGACAACCATCAGGGAGCACCCAGCCCGAGGCGCTTGGCTGGCAGAGCCGCAGGGACGATAGCCACCAGTGTGGGTGAGAGGCAGAGGGGGCCCGGTTGTCTCCTGAAGGCCAGGGATTCAGGACATGGTGACTTCCCTGATACTTCAGTAGCCATTCTGTTACGCCTGTGCTATACCTGCCGCAGTGCTTTGGACCTCTGCTCCTTGGCTGCAGACCTGGAAGCAGAGTGTGTGAGTGCAGGGAGCAGGGCACAGACCTTCCTGCCTCCTGCATGGGTCCAAAAGGTCCTGTGAAGGGAGGAAGAACTTCCCCCTCTGCCTCTCTCTCTCACACAGGTGGGAGGAGCCGGGTGTGGGTCTCTGCCAGGACAGGGAGAGGGCAGTGCTCATGAAGCAAATGACTGCAAGGTATTTTGCTCCCCTAAAAGCACACAGCACTTTAACCCATCTTTCTTCCTTTGCCTATGCAAAGCCCTATTCCAGAGCCCACTGCCCAGAATTTACTTTGAGCTTCTTCCTCCAAAGCCAGTCCCATTTTTGTACATCTGCCTGCCTCCAAGATCTGACTCACACTAATCCTTGTAGCCATGGCTCCTGGATTCCTTCCTTGCTGCTACAACAGCTCTTTGTGCTGGAGTCTCAGTCCCCCCAGTGTCCCTCCCCACCTGACACAGCGGTCAGGTGTCCCATTTGTTCCTCACACTGGGTTAAGCTCTTTCCCCTTTTTCTGTCCGTTTTTCTCTCTAGGGCTTAGGAACTCCTCTGATTTCACACTCTGCAGTCTCCTTCCTCCCCTTGTGCCCAAGCTCCTGCTCGCAGACTGCCCTGCCATGGTGACTCTGTCTGTATGCTGTGCTTCCACTTTGGGTCTCCTGTGTGTTGACTTTAGGCAAGGCAGGATATTCTGTTCCTGTCTCTGCTGTGTTTAACTGCTGGCTGTTATGATCTGCTCCATACTTAGCAAATAGGTGCACAGCAAGCAGTTGTAAAAAGATGCAAGGTTGCATCATGCGAACTAGCCAGCATTTGATACAGGATGCTCTCTAGCTAATGCACAGCTGAAGGCCAAATTCTCTTGCTCCATCTGATACCAACTGTAGTTCTCACGGGTTTTCATTGCTCTGAAAAGAGCGCTTGTACAGTAAGTTGAGGGAATCAGTTACAGCCCATCTTGGTAAGGGCTGGAACTGCTACCATTGCCTGGAAACCACTGTACTGATAAAATACAGGAATATACATAGTATAGGATACACTGATCAAAGAAGGAAAGGGAAAAAGTTGGTCGCATTAGCAGAGTAGCATGACAATCCTCAAAGTCCATGCAAAGCAACGTTCTTGTCAACTGCCCTTATGCATAATAACCTGTGTTTAAATCTCTTCCAGGGCTCATCTGTCTGTCAAGTGACAAGTATAGGAGTGACTGTTATACTACTTTATACCTCACGAGCCTGTTACAACTTGTTCATCTTATCATTTTCCCAAACCAAGAAAGTCAATTCTTTTGATTATGATTGGTACAACGTATCAGATCAGGCAAGTATGAAAATATTTGCTAATGAGAAAAAACTCATTCTGTAATGTGATACCTGATTTCCTAAATGCTATAACAAGAGGAATTAATATATGAAAATCCTATTATTTTTTTATTATTATTCAATGCGTAAGATTGTTTTGCTCTAGGTATACAAATTTCTGGTAATTTCAGCATAAGGATGAAAAAAAACTCCAATGCTAAAAGAAAGAAGTACCACTAGCCAAATAATTTTTTAAAAAAATAATCTTTTTTTACCTTGATTTTATTGTTAAAAAAATCCTTTTATTAAAAAAGATAGGTGTTTTGTACACTAGAAAGAATGTTCTGTACTTGGAGAAGCAGAAAAATGGTATTTGATTCCATTGAAATGCTTAGCTCTGAAGTCATGATCAAATCTTCCATTGCCATCCAGGGCTCTGGAGTTATTTACCTGAATTCTGTCATTAGCATGATACCTTCTGTAGTTTAAAGATAGGACTATGATTCTTCCCAACTTTTAATTGCAAGTGACAATTCAGACTGAAAACTAACAGTGATAAAAACACTAAAGGAAATAGCAGGGGATTCTTCATTGAATATTATGAAATTTGGGCATCCGGCTCCTTTCTCTGCTTTGAAGCATGTCGTTAGGTCCCAGTAGTTTTCCAGTTCTGTCAAGGCTGGGCAAAACGGCAGACTTGGGTCTGGACCATGAGTACATGTTGTTTGGCCTCAAAATCCCGGACACTTGATGTCTCCCCACCCTCTCAGCAAGCGCCTGCAGACCAAAAGCAGTGTTTCCAGCCACTCAAGGGCCTTGTATTGCCAGGGTGGCCAAGCAAACCTGGCACCATTAACAATTTTCTCTTGAGCAGTAGGTAAAACTGTAAATAAGAAGTAGGTAAACAGTAGGGTATGATTGCCCAGAGAACCTCATTATGAGTTAGTTGAGTAGGGTCTGTCAAGGGACCACTAACAAACCCTGCTGTGGAGCGGAGAAGAGGAGCGCAGCCAAGGTGGTGCCACTCTGCAATTAGAAGACACAGGTTTTAGGCAGAAGGGCACTAGGCTGTGATTCATCTTCTGAATCAAACATTTTCCCTCCTGTTGTCGGGGCCTGGAGTGTTGCTGCTGCTGCTGACCCCTTGCAGGGGGCACTTCTTGTGCTGACTCCTACAGTCTGGAGTAACAGGGGCCAGAATACTTTACGGCCAGAATAGTTGGTCCTGTTTCCTCTGTGGAGGCAGAGGTTGTTCATAGGGAACTCAGTGGAATGTTTTAGGCCTTAGACCACCACTGCTGATTTTTGAACATCTGATCTGACTTGTGATATTAGGCTTGCCTGGATTTTTGGGGTAAATGATTTGAACTGTATGTAAAGGACCTGGAACTAAATAGGAGTTACTCAGTTTAGCACCAGAATCAAAAGTCACTTTTAAAAGTATAGCCCAATGCTTGTACTGTGGTTCTGCCTCAGGTCACCTGTAAGAAACATTACCCTTTTCTCTTCTGTACAAAACACATGAAAGGACAGGGTTTGCCCTTTGCAACTACGGTGCATAGTGGAGGGGAAATCTAAAGAGGAGTTCAAAGCTGATGCTAGAGTAACAGCATGGTTATTCAAGCTAACAATGTGCATCAATCTGAAGGGGTCCAAGCCTTAATTTTTAAAAGCCAGATTGCCAGCAATGCCCTTGAAGATCTGGGCATTGATTAGCTTTTCACATGTTATTCCCAGATGGAAAAGGACTGGAAAACTAGTTTCTCATTACCTCTATTTGTTCACTTGATCAAATTGTTGCTTGCTAGGCTCTTAGACTGGGAAGACCCCTGCATAAAACTTTGATTTTGCTGAAGGAAAGATAGGAGGAGGAGAAGGAGGAGGAAGAAAGGTAAAAGGGAAGTCATGTACCCAACATGATAGAATATTGATTTATTATTTTTTTTTTAGTATGCCTTTAATCATTAGCTGCATTAATCTGGCTTTACTGGATGGAATTTCTGGCCATGTTGTCAAGCATTTCAGCCACTCTAAATATAGGTCTACAAAAGAGGACATGTTGCCTCCCATGCCTTTTAAATGAGCTGCCATCTTTATTTTTAAACACTTTTCTCTTTGACTTTTCAACAGGCAGATCTGAAATGTCAGTTGGGAGACGCAGGTTACATAGTGTTCGGCGTGATCCTTTTCGTATGGGAGCTCTTGCCCACTTCCTTGGTTGTGTATTTCTTCCGTGTCCGAAACCCTACAAAAGACCTAGTAAGTGGAACTTGTTAGTGTATTTGTTAGTATAATGTCTGTGCAGGTCTGGAGGGCTCAGCTTCTGAGGAAGGTTTGCTTCTTTACATTTTGACTTCTCTTTTTCAATGTGTCCTTAGCAGATTAAAAACAATGCAAACTTCCCACGTCTTTAGACTAAGTTCTTGTGAGAGAAACTCATCGTATTTACCCAGAAGGAAGACAAGGTGTTTCTCAGGCAGTTTACCTTAAAAATTAGGAACCTTCTTAAATTTAGGGACCTCTTCCCTTTGGGTTAATAGGGTACTTCACTGGAGTCAGTGCAAAAGGAGTTTGTTATCCAAAATTGGGTTCTTTCATCACATAGAAGTGAAAATGGTTGTGTGTTCAACGGCATGCATGAAATAACAGATTGAATTCATAGAATCATAGATTCATTTCATTGGAAAAGACCTTTAAGATCATCAAGCCCAACTGTACCATGTCCCTAAGCACCTCGTCTACCATCTTTTAAATACCACCAGGGGAGGGGACTCAAGCACTTCCCTGGGCAGCCCATTCCAGTGCCTGATAAACCTTTCAGTGAAGAAATTTTTTCTAATATCCAATCTAAACCTCCCGTGGTGCAGCTTGAGGCCATTTCCTCTGGTCCTAAATTCTTTCAGCCCTGTAGCCATTGAACTGTTTCCATGTCAAAGACCAATAGCCATAATAATCACTTGCTGACATTTTTGTTTGCCATTTCAGCAGAGCAGAGATTAAGTTATGTGTTGTAAGGATAATTCCCTGTAAGCGTCCTTAATGTCTAGGTAGTTAATAGATGGACAAGCATCTTTTTATAGCTGTAGGCGATATCTCCAGGTTAGCATAGGGTGTGCTGGTTGACAGGCACATGGGGAATATCAGCCCTGCGCTAGGATTACCGAGGTAACATCTCTGTTTCTGCAGGTCAAACCAAACCAAAGCTAATATTCCCCAGGAAGGATGTGAATGGTAAATTCACAAGCAAAAGAAATAATTAATAGAATAACTTTTTGGAGAAGGTGATGGGTTTTATTCTCACGTGCAGATTCCAGAGACAATGATAAAGCCAAGCTGCACAAGGAAGTTACAAATCCCCACCTGGATAAAGCCCTTCTTACTGTTCACCTGTAATACCTGACATCACGCTAAGAAACCCCGTGGACCACAGTGTCCATCACAAAAAAAAAAAAAATCTCAGCCCCACTGCTGCTTAGGAGTTAGCCAGGACAACTGCAAAGAGAAGAAATGTTTTAAAGTACAGGCCAGTGGTGCTGCTGTTCTAAAAAGTGACCACAGAAAGAGCTCATTTTATTTAAAGTGAGTTTAGTAAGGCTAGACCTGGTGGTCAAGTTTGGGTAGTGTGGGAGGGAGTCACAAGAGAATGAAAATAAGGGATGTGGTCTAATCTCTCCTTCCAAAAAGCTGAACACATAAAGACTTGGAATCCTTCTCAAATGAGACCTCGAATGGAGCCAAACCAGCAGCATTCTCATTCAAAGATCACTGCAGTAATAACATTATAATAAAGTAACATTATATTTTTGCACTGTGATTTGCAGAAAGCCTTAAATCTCCAACGTCATAAAGATACAGTTCAGAAGAGCCCATCAGTGATACCACTTCTCTTATGGGTACCTCTTTTAAGACAGACATTATCTGTCATAGTGGGTGTGTCATATATGGATTTTTTCTACACAAGACAAATATTTATGCTAAACAATAGTATGGTAAGAGTAAAACTGGGAACATCAACGCTAGAAAGAAACAAAAAATGAAGAGTAGCAAAGGAAAACTGAACTTGATTGCAAGTATGCCACAAGAGGGAGACCAAGAGCCACAGGACTTCAGTGTAATGTGTACAGTAGGCTAAGTGTTAGAGCAGTTAGGTATCAAGTGGCCCAGTGGCTGAAAATACTTGGCCAGAAACCATGTGGTTAGAATTAAAAAAAAACTTCTTTTAGTTAAAAAATCTTAACATCAACTCTGATTTAGTAAAAATCCAAAATGTTCTTTATTTTTTAATAAGGAGCAATGCCAAGAAATTGTTGTTCTTTGGTTTTACACTTCATTTGGGACTTAAGAAAAAAAAAAAAGTTTGAGTAGAGGCAGCCTGCCTTCAGCACTGTTCAAATGTAAAGCTCTGTTCCACAGACAATTATGGCCTGGAACATCTCTCTGTGTGCTTTGGTGCTGACACAGAGTGACTGCAGTGCATGGTCCTTTGCCTTGCCATACCTTCAGCCAGACAGACATTTGAAATGGGGAGATAACAGCAGTGGACCTATTTTTAGTTCATCTTTGTCTAAGTTATTTAACATCGAAAAGATAGGGGGAGATTAAACTACTCTCCTGCTTAAGGCCAAGGAGCAGATGTCATCCTGGCTTATCCACAGGTGCAGGGGACATTGTTCCTTGGGCATGGAAGCAGTGGATCCATGGATGAGGCTCTGCTGGGTCCTAGATGTCCCTCTGCACTGTCTCCAGAATCAAACTGACCCTTTGAATTTTGTATGTTTTCTGTTTTGGTTCATAGGGAAATAAAATCAAAATGCTTTGTAAATGGAGGAGCTGCACTGTTTATCAAAGGACCTTTCCTTGGGATTTGCCCCTCACAGCACTGTAGGGTAGATACTGAAATTGCTCAGCGAGGTCCTAAGGGGCTTTTCAGCTATGGTTTCATTAAGCAGGGTGCCAAGGTTCAGCACGATCAGTTCCTGAGGCAAGGAGGTAACGCACCAGGAGGGAGGGTTACAAATGTGGGCGGTAAAATTAGAGCGCTTTAGGTGTTTCATATCCTTCAGCTCCTCAGCTGCTTCCCCACTGCTCACTTCAAGGCAGCTGGCTAAACACGGAAAGTTTCCAGGATGGACAGGAATTCAGCAGACAGGTTAAATGCATACTGGAGGGTGGTTTCAGAAATGGGCCATTAAGATCAGTAGACAATCACCATGCTGGTGGCAAAAAGAGAAAACACAGAAAAGATTTCTACTGTCTACAGCAAATGTAAAATTGCCTGGTTTATTTTGGAAGCCAGAAGGTAAGTCTGCAGTGACTCCTTTTAGAAGTCAGGCGCCAAGCAATTTAGCTATCATCTGTTGCAAGTACTGACTGAGGTTTCCCTTCCTTCAGGCCAGCACAGGAATGGTCCCCAGCCATGGCTTCAGTCACAGATCTTATTTCTTTGACAACCCTCGCAGATACGACAGTGATGATGATCTAGCGTGGAATATTGCACCACAGGGGGCACAGGGCAGGTGAGATATACAGGAGGGAATCGCTTCCCATAACAGAAACAGGAGGAGAAAGAACTCTCACACACTGCCAAAGACTAATGGAAATTGTTTACCTCCAATTGTTGCATAAATTCCAGGGGGTGAGGGGAAGCCAAGGGGGGAAGCTGAAGTGGAAAGGCAGCACTGAGTGACTGTAGGGATCCAAGGGCCACAACAGAGACACTGCAAGGACACAAGCATCAAAACAGTTAGGTAATTTAAGAATTATAACAGCATGCTGCTCTTTGAAAAACTCAGGTCAGATCTTTGGGTTGCATATTTCTGTTTCTTCTGGGAGCGGCGTAAGAAGTGCCATTTACTTGTTTAAGTGTGCGAGCAAGGCACCCTAGAAAAACAGCCGTCTCCGTCTCTTCAGGGGGAGAGCAGGGGAAAGCTTGACAGCGCAGGCAGCAGCTTGCGACATGGTAGCGAGAAGCCTCTCAACTTCAGTTCCCTTCTAACATAGCTAAATAAATGCCTTGGGGTTTACCTGAAATGAAGGGGGGATTTGCTTTCCCCCTGGCTGAAAGCTTATGCGAATCCATCTCACCACCGAAATTCCACAAATCCACAACTGGCACAAAGCTGTTTTTTCTGTGTAACTGTGAGCTTCACGTAAGGATTCCCTTCTGGGAAGGAGCAGTTCACAGCAAGAACGGTAGCATCCAGTGCAGAGTTACTCAATCGCGTCTTCCCGTAGCTACAGTATGCTGCTAGTAATAGATTAGTGTAATCAGCCATCTTAAAATGAAGGTGCCCTCCTATTTGCACCAGAGGCACGAGGGAACCAGCCACACTGGTAACACAGGCACAAACCAGCTGCGTGCACTGATGCACACTGCTTGTGGGAGAAAAGCCAGAACTAGAAGAATCGGGGAACAGTGAAGTGAGAATGCTTGGGCCAATATAACTGACAGGTCAGAAAAATAAATAGCTGCCCAAATCCCTCGTTGGGGTTTTATTTTATTTTTGCGCTTTGGTGCAAGAACTACATCTACATAATTACATTTCGTCCACATTGCTAAGCAGGTACCTGCAGAACCAACCTGCCAGTCACTAATTCTCCTGTTTCCTTCTTAAGTTTCTCTCCAGACTACTATGACTGGAGCCATCAGAACAACAGCTTCATGGCTTACATAGGATCCCTCCAACAAGATCCAGCACTGGACACAGACCGGCCGAGCCCTATATAACTTCAATCAACTACAGCGTTCTGGGACATTCCAATATTAAAACAAACATTCTGAAAAACAAAGCTTAGCCATTTTTCTTCACCTTTTGGTTTTTAGAATGCACAGATCAATGAAGAACTTGTCTTGCCATGAGCTTTTTGTAGTTCAAGAAGTATAAGCTAATGATTTAAACTTTGAAGACTTCTAATTCATACCTTGTTCTAAGCCACTGTATTTTTGGCTTTGAAGAGAGTTATTAGAGGGTATAATTTAATCATTTTGTGCTCATTTTAAAAGAGCAAATTCCATGAAGTGAAACGGCATAATTATTTTCTAAGTATTTTTATTTTTACACTGTGTATTAGGTTAGAAATACATGATTATGATGAATATACTGTAAATAGATGAACAGTTGTTCAAATGCACGACAGTAACAATCCTTACATGCACAAAAGACTGTAAGGAAAAAACATCAACCTAATTAAATACTGTTTTTTCAAGTTATTGCTGCAATCTCTGAGCACAATTTACTCTGTGGCTCATCAGTGCTTACTCAATGTGGAAAGATGGTCAGAGGCTAAAAGTCATCTATAAGTTATGATCTCAAAACACACTGCATTCTTCTAAGAAGGCAAGAAAATTGTATCTTCTCAGGAGCTGTAGGGACAGTCACAGAATGGTAGAAAGGGTCATCTGCTCTGGCTGGAGCCTTGTGAACTGCAAAACAAGGTGAAAATTTGTAAGTAAGTCTGAAAAATTAAAGTTACATGATCATCTCTGTCAACCAGTTCTAGGTGTAGTACGTGGAAGAATAAGTCAAATACCCATCCAGGGAGATGGATACGTGTAACAGTACTTACTTATTTAATAAAAACCTAGGAAGTGCAGCTTGGGAATAGAACAAGAGCCAGGAACACATGAAGCAGAAAATCCTCAAGTGGACATAGAGGATGCATTCTGTATAACTAGCAGAAGGTCAGCAAAGCCATGCTTCAGCCTCGTGTGTTCAGGGATAAATTCAGTGGTTTGTGATGGAAACAGTAGATAAATACCATTCCAATATGTGACATTTGCACACAATTAATTAGTACTACTCTACAGTGAGCAGGAACTCTAACTCTACTTCAGGTCTTTTTATTGTGCCCATTGCTGACTGGTACGCTCTACTGTGAAGAACTCTGCACCCCCAGCATCTCTTTCTCCTTTCCCATGTGAAACAAATACTGTGATCAAAACCACACTTCCCTGGGAGAAACACGTATTTCTTAAGAGTAATCTTCTCTAAAAGTAGTTCATTTTGAGGCATGCTACAGCATCCCCAAAATGGTGGACAGGCTTGATGTTTTCCTCATATTCAAAATCAGGAAGGACAAGAAATAGAGAATTCTCACATATGTTTCACAGAGGGTCTACAGGAAAAAAAGAAGGTCTGCTTGGAAGCCAAAAGCACCGCAGTGCTATGCTAGCATGCCAAGTCTTCCCCAGGGTCTCTGATTTTTGGGGCTGTTGTGGTAAAATCAAAGTACGAGCCTCGCCTCTGGCAGAAGCACCCTGCCAACTGTTTGCCCTCCAGAGCTTCCATTAGCTTCTTCACTTTTTCCAGAATGTTCACTGAAGAAAAAAAAAAAGCCAATTAGACTATCAGCCAGAGATTAAAAAAAGGTGCCACAGGGTTAGGAGAAGAACAGAAATTTTATTAAACCCTTTGGAGTTCTACAGTCATGTTTGTACAAAACTGCCTGAAGACCTAGTGCAGGAAAAGTCTGCAGGAATTACATTTTCTTCACAGTCGATACAGCTGCACAGAAAAAATTTAATTATGAGAATTCTGTGCTTAGAACAAGCTTAACCCATATACCACAGTATGCATGCAAAAAGGTGGAATTACAAGTGACTATAGTCATAGTAATGAATGTATTTATCTCAAACATGGGAGATTTAAACAATGTGAAAGGTAAGATCTTATATTTAAACGAAGTCACTATAATTATCATCACCTGTGTAACAGGTACTTACCCATCTAAACTGAGGATGAAATGTGTGAATCAAATTTTTAGTAAGACTATTTGTTAAAAATACATACATGGGATGAAACACAAGGCTGTGGAAAACCCTTTAGGGGGAATAATTTTACACAAAGAGCCCCACTGGGCAAACCACCCTGAAAAAAAATATTTACAAAATTGATTTTATAAGCTATTCTGAAAAAGGGACAGAATGGACCCAACTTCATTTCAACAGAAGCCTTTTTGCCTCTTAAAGCAATTGGACTTAAACAGTGGCTAGATTTGGCCATATTCATACAGAAACATCCTGCAATTCTGCTACAAGAATTTCTGATGCACTGTGCTCCAGTGCACTGTGAACAGCAACAGGCACACAGGTTACATTCATCTTTTGAATGGAATTAAAGTGAGAATGAAAGCCTGCTCATCACCTTAAAGTTAAGTGACTGGTATGTAAGCAATTTAAGTTATATAACTTCTAGCAAGTGTAGTTGAAAGGTAAATGAAATGAAAAGTAAAACAAAAAATTTTCAAATGAAAACCCAAGAATTACATTCACAAAAGAAGCTGTAGCAGAAAATACTTTAATTCAGATTTTATAGATTCAAACATAGCAAAGATTCAGAAGTGTTTAGATCTCAGTAAGCAGTTCCAACATAGATTTTAATTTTAATAAATATTACATTTTAATAGGCTAGCTATATGGAGGAATTGTGAAGTGATGAATTGCTGATTGCTACTTTATAAACATAAGCAGCTAGATTATTTACAATATATTACAGGCCATTTCCCAGAAAAGCACAAAGCAAGCTCAGATAAAGGCAACCCAACCATCAAAATACAACTCCAGAAAGTGTGGCACAGTATGTTTCATGCACATACGACATCCAGCACAAATCATCAGCTGAAGTAGGAAAACACGTTTGTTATTCCAGCTTACACAAGTCTGTATTTTACTGCTTTAAATCTATATTCTCACCTCCCTCCTCAGGCACCAAAGAGCAAGTTGTTCAGCAACAGCGCCCTACACTTAATCTATGCAGTTTGCACCAAGTTTTTTTCACCAATTTACTTAACTCTTCATGACTTGGGAAAAAAGAAACATTTTTGTCTTCTTGCTACCTCTGGGATTACAATCATTGTGTCATTTGTACAAGGAAATGTACTTGTACTCTGAAATGAACAGCACACAATGGTGATAAGCTGATCTCCAACAGGGAGCTGGAATTTAAAACAGTTTATAGTGTCACTAACCTTATTCTTTAGTATAAAAATGGATCTGTAAATTTCTAAAATTTAATTTAACATATAAAGAACTAAGTCATCTGACTCACATGGCAAAACTTCATAGGCAGCGTAGTCACAGAATGTACATCAAATACAGTAAAAAAGACGATGATGGGAAAATTGTTTCAACTGGATTTGTAACAGGAAAAATCTTATGTCCTATTTCTACAATGACAGTGAAGTGAAATACTTTCTATATTTGATCACCAAGCAAGATGTACCTTCAAATGCAACAGACCTTCCCCATACACAATTTGCTGTTCAGTTGCAATCCTGTGTTTTCACAACAAAAGAAAAAAAAAGAAAAGCTTCCTATCACCTTATGTCCTTACCCAACAGTATTAACCTTGCCTGCATGGTGCCAATGAGGGTTGCAAGGAACAGGTGTCCAAGATCCCCATGCCTAAATCTCCCACCTGTCCCAGGAGCAAGTGTATGATGCTGGTATGTGATGCTGCTTCAGTGTCTGTAGATTTTAGCCAGGCACGGATGGAAAAAAAGAAAAATAGCAAGTTGCATCCCCAGAGAAAGGTTGGAAGCAATTAACTTTCCCCATAAAGCAAGAGGAAAAAGGGAAGAAACGATTCTGAAACTCAGATCCTTCCTGGGGCAGCACAAACAATTCATTTTCAACTAGAAAATCCTGCTTAAAGCTTTAGGCACTATAATATATATAATAACAATAATACAGATAAATCCCAGCTATACAAGAATTCTTCACACAAGTGAGCCTACAGGTTCTAGCCCTTGCGGGTCAATCCAAAAGGCAAGGAATTCACGGCCAACTGAAAACCACACACTTTCAGTATATACAATTACTCAGAAGAGTTAGATACTCAGGGTGTAACTCATTTACCAAACACAGATGTTCACATCTGAGCTAGTTACCCAGACTCCCACTTCAATTTAATGGAGAAAAACAAACTCTAGAGTGCAAATCACTGCAGCCCAGACCATATCGTACATAGCTTGGAATGCGCCAGATGAACCCAGAAATCACCTGCCCTTCTCTATTCACTAGAAAGGGGAAGCCTGGGGTGACTTGCTCAGACATGGGTGCCCACAGGCAAGAGAGGCTGCTGAGTAAGAACATAACATCCCCAGACTGGCATCAGCTTTCTCTAATGCCATGTTAAATTACCTACTGGCTTAAACAGGAACTTCTGATTGGATACCAGTTCACTGCCAATTTGTGCAGCTGTCACCAAGACTTTGTGGGGGTGGTTTGTTTGGGTTCTTCTTTCATTTAGCTTACCCCAGTTTGACTCAAGAGGGTTTACTTTCTTGAGAAACTGTGTATTTTATACTAGCAAGTGTCAGCAGGATAGTCTATCTCATTTCCAGTCAGGTAGAAATTTGAGGCTAGTCTGGAAACAAAGGACATAGAGTATATTCCAGCCTTCAGAAAAGTCTCAGCTGTGAAGGACCATATTATAGAAGCCAATACTGTTACAATTAGTTATATAAACAAGTCACTAAATATCTGGTAGGGTGAAAAAAATGTTTAAGAGCACTTTATTTCGTGATGACTTATTTTTAAAAACAAGAGATGTATCTACACTGTACCAGCACTTCCTACATTCATAACTCCTAACTTCACTTTGAAACATGCTGGTTTAAAAAAAAATTATTACTTCATTTTAAATTTAAACCACTATTTGGTTGCTACTAATCAGTAGTGCTGTTTCTGACTTGTTTTGCACAATGGTAAGTTATCATTGACATTTGTGGACAATGATACACGTGTAATTCCTTATTTTATGAAAGTTATGTTATTAACATACCCGTTTTTTCATGCTGAATATCCTTTCAAAGAAGATACAGGTAGGGATTGCATAGATAGAGTATGTGGTATTAAATGTCAGTGTGATTATGAATTTTAAAAAGCCTTTTTTTTAAATGTGACTATAAAAACAAGTTCTTACTTTTTGCCCTGACCTTTTAACATAGCACTAAACCATAACCCATAAAGAGCAAATCTATTTCCATGGCTCAAAGACTGAAGTGTGCTATTTTAACATTTCAGAAATTGTCTTTTTAATGTCTAGAAACTGAACTTGTGATTACAATCTAGAAAATAAAATGGGGTAGGTGTGAATTTGATTGACTGAGGCTTTCCAGCTAGCAGCACTCCACTAACCAGCTCCCCCTGCCCTGACTCCCACCCCCAAGCAAATGCAGGCAGCCAAGGGGCTGCAGAAAATTCAACCTTTCCAACTGTGCTACAGCAGAAACAAGGTAGTTATTTTAAAGAAAAAAGGAAAGTCTGAAAAGCAGCACATACGGAAAAAAATGTTGGTACAGCATGATGCAAAGGAGCTTGGTATGAAATAAAATTTTCTGCTCAGTAAATTTCCTATTTTTAAGTAAGTTTCATTATTACAGTAAGAAGTCAGAACTCAACAAGAGCCTTATTTCCTTTTCTGTTTGGTTTTTTTTTTTTTTTTCCTTTTTCTTTTTTCTTTTGGATAGCCAGAATCAGCATACCCAATCCTCAGAATATACTGAAGCTCAGTACTGGGGAGAGGCGAGAGGTGAACCACCTCTCTCAGGACAGGCCAAGTCAGGGTGGAGATATGTACGTTTTCATATAAAACCACTCTCTCAGAAGACAAGGAAATAAGAAAATTTATGAAGTTTCAGTACAACAGAACTGTGAGCACAGAACTTAAAAAATAAACAGATCGGCATAATTTACACATTTAAAAACTATATATTTAATTCATAAATATATTTTCTAATTAATAAACATTCCTAATTTAAACATAAATATTCAAGTTGGTATTTAATTTTACTTTTTATCAGTTCATGTGAGTCCTGTAAGGATCAGTTCCTTCTGCTCAATGCAGTCCTGTAAATGGTCTTCAGTAATGGGTTGTACAAAGGCCTTCATTACCTAGTTTGCTGTAATAAAACTTTAAAATTCTGCAATTCTCTTATACTTGTGGAAAGTCTGCAAAACAAAAACCCCATAAGTGTTAGTAAGTCAACTGCGAAAGAGAAGTGCAAATCATCATCCTCCATGGTGGCTTTTTGTTTGGGTTTTTTCTGAACACAATTCTGTTCCAAAGATGAACACACTTAAGATGCTACTTTCCCTCAAAAGATCTACAATCTGACTCTCCATTATATTTACATAATATATTATAGGGATTAAAATTTATATATGTTTAATTGTCCTGACTTCATTAAACATCTAAAAATCTCTAACCAGAGGTAATAATGTTTATTACATTCTTTTAAACGGGAACAGATAGTTATAGTCAAGATCTGAAGAACTAGCATGATGAACAAAGCAAGTTCTACACATCTTTTAAAGCTGTTAAAATGTTTTATTTCATCACTTGAATGGGGTAAATTTTTTAAAAAAATTAATCAAAATTAGAGTTTTAACAAAAATAATCCCATCATACACAAAAATCCAAAAGCCTAAGGGCTAAATGACAGTTAGTGTTAAAAAAATCCCCAAGTATTTTTCTTCCTTTTCACCACCATTTACATACACACATTTACAACCAAAATACAAAATGCAGAACACCTGTAGTCAGTGTTCAAAAAGGAGGAGACATACTCAAAGTCTAATGCTTACGACTGCTTAAGAGACGTAAATGCAGCTTTCACAAGATGGAATTTGGGAGATTTGAGATAAAGAGATGAATTAGATCCAAACACACAATGATGACCAAGGCTAAGAATCAACACTCCACATACTCAGTTTGCTGGCATTAAGTTTATCAATATCACTAATAGTAATTCAGCCTTTAAAAAGCTACAGCTACATGTACAATACTATCTTTCCACAGACCTTGAGTGTTGACACTGAAGTTTTATGGTTTTTCTACTATGCAAATGATAAAAACTTACCTTCCAAAGGCATTTACAAGAGCAACTATTTCTTGACGTGTGAGTTGAAAACCTTTTGATGGGCTGTTCTCAGGAAGGCTCTGTATTTCTTTCTCAGAAAACAGGATCTTCAGAGCAGTTCCTAAGCCTTGAGTCTACAAAAAAAAAAAAAGTCCAATGTTTTAACATCAGTAAGATCACCCCTTTGAATGCTCAGAAAACCGTGAAAAGAGTTTAAAAATTACTAATCCAGGAAAACCGTAGTACCAATTCTGACATATTGGCACTCCCTCGACCCAAGTAACTGCAGTTGTGTATAAGGTTCAGCCACTTAATTAGAACATTTGCTTCCTCAACTGCACTTGCTCCTCATCCTTGTGTTTTTAATCTCGTCCTTTCCCATCTCTTTTCTTCTCAGCCACAGCAGATGCATATGAAAATATGCCTGTTACAACACTTCAGCTCCCTCCCGCCCCTTACATTGCAGATGCCCCACTTGTTGGATCAGATCTCCCCTTTTCCTCTCCCCACACCCTTCAAAGTCAAACTAGGTTTTATTATGAAGTATCACAACACTTCTGCTTTTTCTACCTCCAGTCCCAGTGGCAGACATTGCAGTTTTGCTTTCAACCCCTATTTTCTATAGAGATAGAACAGAAGCAGCTATTCTATATTCCCCTTCTAATTGGGCTACAGAAAAAAAACACTGGATTTTGACAAAAAGTGGTTGAGGCTGGCTGCAAGAGAATTTTATAGGTCAGGAAATCTGGCCCTATTTCATTTTGTGTAAGAAGGAAAAAACAATCATAGATCAGAAGTACTAACTAGGACAGGGTAGGCAGAACTCTGGAAATTCAGCAGAGACCACCAGATTTTTGATGTTACGGATTTCTTTGAAAGCTGAACTCT
Organism: Egretta garzetta; assembly: GCF_000687185.1. Classification (NCBI taxonomy): domain Eukaryota; kingdom Metazoa; phylum Chordata; class Aves; order Pelecaniformes; family Ardeidae; genus Egretta; species Egretta garzetta. The sequence continues at coordinate 533,678 of NW_009260484.1, read as the reverse complement.
GACTAGCTTCATGCTATACAGCAGTATAGTACAATAGCCACCCCAAAGTAACAACTATTCTCAGTCTAGACATAACATTAGTCTTGAGGTTTAAAAATCTTTTTCTCAATAAAATAAAAATAGTAAGTGTCCAGAAACTGAAACTGTTTTTCAACTTTCAGCTTTACTGTGCACCTTTGCATTCATTTGCTGCCTTCTGCATAAATTGTGAAAATCTGAATTACTTCTATTTCTTATGCCTCAATTTCTGGAGTTAAACCTCACACTGGATTTTCTAGCAATTAAGGAAGTGCTGTAATTCCAGGAATGCTTCCCACAGGTGATTCTACAGGGCTCATCTGATCACTGAATACAGATAAGATATTGACTGCTAGCAAGACTTTGTCATGAAGCATCTACTTTAAATAATTTTTTGGGGGGAGAATATAAACTATACCTTTTAGTGAACTAAACAGCTGTTGACTAAACAAAGTATACTTTTTTTTAATCTTTTTTTAATCTTTTAATCTTTTTTTAAGAATTGTTTACCAGTGAACTAAGCATGTCTATTTTTAACATACAGGTAAGGATATCAAAGACCAGCCACGTGCAGGAAGTCTGACTGCTAAGGTAAGAGGCATCCTGCTAAACTGAAATAGATGTTTATCTTCTAACCTCCCTCCCTGCTGCACACACACACACACACACACACAAAATAAACTACCTGCAGTTTGCCCCACAGCCTGCATTTGTCACATCCAACACAATCCATTATGCGGGATATGTTCTTGAAATGCAATCTGAATTCTTCCTATCAGTTAAAAACAAAATAAAAAGGTTAAAGTACCTCTTAGCTTTACAAAAAAAAAAAAGGCTAATTAATCCAGTACCACTAGAATATCAATTCTCTATTACTAAAACTGAACAAACCTACTACCTTACATGGTCAGGCCGTAACAAAGGTCCATGTAAACCCAGAATCTTGTTTCCAAGCTATTGCTAAGTTAATTCCTCAAAAAAACCCCAAAACCCAAATAAAGGACATGCAGGGTAACACTTTGATTCTGTACACTGAATTTCTACCAACTTTCTTGAAATTTTCTGAGCTGTAAGCACTGCATCAGTGTCCCTGCTCAATTTTTCTTCCATTATTCAAAACCCTTTTGAACCAACCTACCTTTCTGACAAATAGGCAAACGTTACAATTCACAGAAGACATTTCCTATCCAAACCTATGGGTAGATTGTTGCTTTGCAGCTTCAGTCAGAGTGGAAGCAAGCAAGCACAGCGTAGAACTAATTAAGATGATCTCAATTAAATATTTAAGGTCAGAAAAACACTAGCCAGGCTGACAAACTACTGGCACCTTTCCAATACCATTCTTTCTAATGGTGATGAAATTCCATACTACTACTGAAATAAATATTAAAAGTGTTAACAAGTATTAAATCAGACCTTTATTACTGAGCCACACTCCAATTGTTGAATTGAGTTGCACACCGATCTGAACACCAGCATATTAACACTGGAAGCTGATAGGTAGTAGCGGCATTCACACTAGGTTCCCATGTCTAGGAACTATGCTTTTCTAATGTTAAGTATAACATTATATTACACTATATTATACTATATAAGGCATCTTTTTTTTTAGGCAAACATCACACTGGGTTGTTTTTTTTTTCCAGATACTTACGTGAAACAGACACTCTTTTTAAAACACCATTGCATCTACTGGTAAAACCAATTCAACTAATTTGCCTCACCACAGTCCTGATGGCAGACCCAAGGCACTAAACCAGAGATTTCACTCCTCTTGGCTCAGGACAACACCCTGAATTCATTTACTATAAAGTAGATTAAGAGGCCTCAGATACAGTTCTGTAAGTTTTTATCCCTGCCTTTTCTACTCTCAGCAGTATGCTTCTGGTAGGTAGAAAAGTTTTCTAAAATAACACAACTTCATTCCCAAATGGCTATTTTGGATATCATTCAGAAAACTAGCTTTACCTTCAATGACTTGGCTCCTTTTTTATCTCCAGCGAACATGGACTTTTCATCAAAGTGCATATGAAAGGACCTAATAACAACAAAATGCAAAAGAACCAAATGCTGGCATAAACTACAATGTTCCATCAAGCTTGGTGAGCAGCTGATGCCATCAGTCTAAAATACTTCCCAGAGTCTTTAGTGTCTGCAGAATAGCTCTTAAAAAATTCACTGAATGGTATCAGTTTTACTATTCAACCACTGTAACTTGAAATCTGTTATTTACAGTTTTGTTGAGAATTTTCTTCATTCTGTTTCCACTGGTCAAGATTTCTTTCCAATACACACTGAAATTGCCTTAATGCATGTCTTTCAGTTCATCACTGTCTGACCGCATCTCAAATACCTAGCAAGATTAGGATTAGGGACAGCAATGAAGCCATATAGCACATTACCAGTCACAAAAATTAGTGAGAAGGTAAGCAAAGGAACTGGACTAAATAACCTTACAGAAGAAACAGAAGGAAGAAGATATGGCTAAAACCCCAGAGGTTAAGTCTATGATGAAAGCTGGATTACTCACTGGAGAGTTAAAAGACTACATGTACTATTTTCCTTTTCAAAATAAACCATGTGCATCTTACACTGAAGAATCAGAAAAAGCAACAAATAGGGAGTAGCCCAGGGTGTTGTGTGTGGGTTTTTTTGTTTGTGCTTTTTTTGGTTTTTAAAGATTGGTATATTCAAACCTCAAAAATACTAATCTCTTCCCGTCAAACGTATAAATTCTTCTTGTTCTCTCCCATTACATGATTTTATTTCTTCATTCCACTCCCTTTGCCCTAGCCTATCAACAAGTACTCTATTCTCAGTTGTGAATATATCTGAGAATTTCAATCTATTGATAAAAACCCCCTATGCCTTACTTTGTATCCTTGAAGATATCTAGTAAGAGAGCTTTAGATTCAGCATCCTCATGGCCATTTCCAGTGTAAAGGTCAACAACTGAACGCTCAAAGTATGGTGCAACCTTTGACAAAGCACGCAGCTCTATCAAATATAAGAAATACAAATTTTTGAGCCTCCTTGGTCCTTCTCCTTTTGTTTCAATAGGGTCAAAGCGGTGAATGAACTCTTTCACATTTGGTCCCCAGCGAGGCTTCCCCCAGGTTTCTACACAGAGGGAAAAAAAAAAAAAATGGCAGGGGGAGTAAAATATATATATAAAGAAAGAACTAAGTATAGATCAAAAATTTTCAGAAAAAAACCCAAATATATGTTACAGATATTGTAGAATTCCGTTCAGCAATTTTACTTAGACTTAAATTACCTTCAAGAAGATAATTCGCACACAGATGCAAGTTGATGCTAGCATGAAGTCCAGAAATGAGTTTATAAAACACCCTCTTCTCAAGGCAAAGACCTGCCCAGGAAAAAAAGACAAACAGATCGCAAACTATATACTGGAATTAATGTATTAAAATGAATATACCTTGTCATTTCAGTGATGCAAGTCTGCATCATTTAACTTTCAAGAGTTACAATTACAGTACTTCAGCATTGTTAATAAGCCCTTATATCCATCATAGGAAAAGTTTACCTCTTATTTTTTATATAAAGAAGTACTATGAATGAAGTTGGACACTTCTTACTTGGTATTTTAGTATTCTAATAAACACAGTCAAATAAGTATCTGGTCAATTAGTACAAATAAATTGCCACACAAAAATAATATTCTTACATTGTTTGAGCAATAAAATTGAAATAGCCTTGAATTTTGACAGTCTGGAAACCAGAACTATACTGTGACCCATCCTACTTAGAATTAAAGCTACCACTCAATTAGAGTACTGATGTTACAGAAAAACATGAAAAAAAACCCAGAAAACCTTATGGCATTGGAAAACAACAAAAATATTTCTTCCCAGCTCTACTGTAAATTCACTGAAGATTTAAATGCACAGAGCAAAACCTTGAGAAATAACTGCTCTGATGGATACAGACTTCTACAGCATAAACAGAAATGCAATGGTATTGGGTGGCCAAAATAGAACTTAAATGCAGAATTTACTTATAATACCACTTAGACATGGAGATAGAGACTACACCTGGAATTTAGGAGTTTGTTTCTTTCTCAAAGATATATTTGGGTGACTTCCCTGCCACTCCAATCTCCACAAATGGAAGCAGGAAGAGCTGATGGTGAAACCTAACTGCAAGGCTGAGATATGGCCTCATTTCCAGACATCACATTTTACAAAGCATGTATTGTATGCTTTCCTACTGTAGCACCAGTTAGAGATTTCCAACTAGATGAGTAACGGCTTATGAAAGGCAGAATGAACTAAATTTAAAATTAAGTACATTTAACTCATTTAGTTTTCTGCATACCTCCAAACTGTGATTTCGGTTGCTACAACTGTAATAATAATTCCCATTTAAATATGAATAAAAAGCAAATTGCTTTGTCCTTTGACCACACATTATACTTATGCTAGTTTATATATTGGGAACAGAACCATCAAAAACTTTAATGTTTTTAAAGTTGTTTTCAAATAAAAACACTTAGCAATGTTACCACTAATAATGTCCCTGCTTAAATGCCTAAAATGAGCAGAAAATTCAAAGTAACTGGTATTGAAGTGAACCCCCCCTTCATAAAAGATGACACATTGTAGGGTTTAAGGAGTATACTTTCTAAGTGAATGAGAAGTTTTCCAAAGATGCTCAAGAAAAAAAAAATTTTTGGAATGACACTCAGAAGTTATGCATAATTTATTAAAAAGCCTACACTAGAAAAAATATCTGGGGAGATGAAAAAATACTAGTGTTTCTTCTAATGAATTCAGCATTATATTAACCCATCCAAGAGCCTTTACCTTCTAGCCATGTGTAGAAAGATTCTCCTGTAAATACAAAGTATATAATTAAATAAAAAGTATTAATTTTCAACATTACAGTATCTTTATATCTCTATGCATACTAACATTAGCTGCTACCTGGACATGAAGCTAAATAATTTAGCTATTAAAGCGAGAACATGCATTGAAGTGGCTGAACTTTGAGGTTAGTTTAAATCTGTTGGGGTCAGAACAGGAGAAATACAATAATGAGCGTGACTAAGCTACTGGTCAGGGCATTCAGAAGTGTATGGAAGAGCAAGCCTGATTGCATGCCCTGGTGGTGAAAGACGTGACAGAAGAGCGTAATTATATCTGATAACCTTTACCTTGACTGCTAACTGTCTGAAGGTTTCCTGTAGGCTTAGATCTGAAAGCCTGAGAGCTTTCAGGTGACTGAAAAATCTGTCTCACTGTAGACAGACAAAATGCTTTTTTCCCCCCACTCTCTCCCCACCTTCCCAAAATCAAGGACGTTCAAGAAAGTACATGAAAAACTGTCCCTCTTCTTTTAAGGGATGCACATCAGTTTTGATGGGGCTCTGGAGAAGACCCAAGAATCCTTTAATTTATACATCTTCAGTTATCTTGCTAATAATGTTATCACAACACACATTCTGTCACAAGAACCAACAACGGAACTGTATCCACTCCTTCCCCCTACTCCAAATGAAGGAATTATTCCAATAAAAACATTTTCTAATCAATCATCTGCATAAAAACATAACTTTCCTGCCCTCTAATGCAACAGCAATAAAGTGAATAAATCGGTTATCCAAAACTCTTTAATGCTTACTTCATTTGTGCAAGCCAAGCAAAATAAGATGACTTACCATCATCTCCTCCTTGAGGGGGTGGGGGTGGAATAAAAAAAAAGATAAAAAAAATCCATAAGCAAAAAAAATATCATTTCCACAGCAAAGCAGTAATGAAACACAGGCTTTACTACAAACACTGAAAAAGTACAAGAAACCTTACTTAATCTACAAAAAATAGGCTACTTTCCTTGTTCTTCCTCCTCCTCAAGACCATTCAAGACTAAGCACATTATAATAATGAAAGTCACTGAGAATTTGAAATCTTGGCGGCAGCTGATTTACATATTCATGAAAGCTATGTTTTAGCTTCAGAAAGGTGGTTAGGAAGTCATCGTCTTCACGTTATTAAACAATCTGACCAGTGTTCCATTCTGAAATTCTGATCCCTGAGTTAAACTGCTCTTACAACTCTTTATTTGTGTGTACCAGCAATATATTATCTCAATATTTATAGTTACTAAAAGCTATCCGGATTTTCTAATGTGTGGTGATGTTTCCTAACTCAATCTATTGGCTAATAGTTATTTTTTAAGGTAAATGACACACTGACCAGGGAAATCTGATTCATTCAGAACACTAGGTATAGTTTTCAATTTAAATTTAAAATACAAGTCATTGGCTTTTTTTTTTTTTAACATTCTTGCAGATAACTGAGCCTTCCTAAGTATCCACTCTTTCTTCAAATAATGCAATTATTTGTACATTTGTAATACATTAAACATTATGGATGGAAAATGTACAGCTATGTTATACTAGGATCACTATGACCTAAAGTGCTTAAATTAAATGCTCTAGGAAAAAAATAAAATAAAAAAACACAAGAGAAGAATACAAAAGTGCTGAAATTTTTGTTGAACTTTAACTACATCCCATCCACATTGGAAAATTACTGTGACACTTACTAAACAGCTTGAGACTTACTTTAGTTTTCACGTTAGCTCCTGCAATTAATAAGCCTATTCATATGCATAACATTAAGCAGGTATGTAATCAAGTATCACAAACCATAGTCTAAATATTGAAAATGGACAGCTACTTCTACAGAAGAAATGAAAAAAGGCAGAAAGCACACCTACAGACTGAAGATTACTATTTGTATCACTTGTACTGCAATAGTCACTATGTTAAAAGAACTGTATTAGAAAATAAAACAGGCAAAACCCACCCCTACTGGGCGCCAGTGGATTTAAAGGACGATAGACAGATCGAGGCCTAGAAAATAAGTTAGAGAACACAAAAATCAGTTTTAATCTAAATTGAAGTGCAAGTATAAGAAATGGGCTTCCTCTCCCTCCCAATTACTTGAAGCAGTTTTCTTCGTAGATGCTGTTCCACACTCTCCAAGCAGAAGGCCCCTTGTATCCAGTGTAACGTTCTGGATTCAGCAGCAAATCCACATACTGTGCATCTGGAGATCTCTCATCTAAATAGGAAACCTTTGGTTACATATTCTAACTGATCAGTTAAAAAATACTTCACTTTTAGAAAGTCACACAGAATTAAATATAAATAAAGAGGTCTCATATACTACTATTCTGTCTTCCAGTCGGATTATAAATGCCTTGTACATAAAAATACAACAATATAGACACTATATAGAAAGCTCAAAAGTATGTAATTTATTCCAGTGTCTCTTGTGTGGCCATAGTTTCTACAACATCTGAACACCTTCTATGTTGCTTCAACTCCACCATAAACACTTGTCATGCAATGTGTTCTCTCACCCTATGCTAAAATATAAACAGTGTTTTGTTTGAAATGGGCTTCAGATTCAGGGTTTATCTGTCCAGCAGTTATTTGGCTGGGGAGGGTTGCTTTTTTGAAATTAGTATACTGCTACAGGGGCTTCTTAATAAAGACAAGGTCAAAGAAATACATCTTGTAGTTGGTATATACTGTATATTTATTAGCTAAATCCCCTTTTTCCCCAGATACCCTTGTATACTGGCAGACAGTCTGGATCGTATTGCTTAACTGAACAAACTTCCAGCATATTGCAGAACGCTCTGTTGGTCATGGCAAGAAACATGTTATTTAAGCTGCATTTCAACAAGTTATGCCCTCATCTCAAGTTCACTACAAATTCAGGCAACATATCCAAAGAAAACTGTGAAACAATACCCTCTGTGCTTAATAAGTCCATACGATAGAACTTAAGTTTCAAGATATAACCAGTAAAAAGCAGGAAGAATTTCTTCCTCTTTGAAATTCTAGGTCAAGAGCAACTCATGCTTAAAAACCCCCACATACAATACAAGCCAGTAGTCCAGAGACTTATTCATAGGAACAGGCCAAGCAGTGCCACTCAAGTCTTTCCTCAGATGTTGAAAAAAGCCACAGAAACAGAGTGAAAACTGCTTTAGAAAGAAGAGATGATTCTGCATGAGCAGTTAAGCATCGCTTCAGCAGTAGTAGTGGAGACAGACACAAGACACACAACACCACAGTGAGTGCCAGATGAGACAAAGTCAAATCGCAGCTTTATTTAATTCTTTGACAGCATGGCTAACCTAAGCAGTTCCTAAACTTCCCAGTCACTTCAGGTCTCCACTTTTTCTTCTCATTCTCACACACAATTGAGTCTGTGGGGCAGTGCAACAGAAAGATGGAAAACTGACCTAGGTTATGAAGTTTTTTTCAGCTAGATCAATTCCCTTATCTAGTTTATCATTAAGCCCAACAAAAAGCTAGTAAAAAGTAAAACTGATGATATGGTTTTATGCTACTGGGGAGTGAATTAAGAGAAGAGGAGAGGAAGAGAACAAGAGTTTCTACCTCCTCCCAGTTGTTATTCTCTCTCACCTCTCCCTGTTCCAGCTCACAAACTCACCTGATAAGCCAGTTCATCACAAAAATCTGAGAGATGGGAGGGAAATGTCAACTTACTTTCCCACTATTCAAGTAAGCTGAATCAGCTTACCATGCAGAAAGATGCATGCCAGAGCCAGTGCAAAAAAAGCACTGGAGGAACACAGCTGAGGGAAATACATCCTCCTTCAGCAGGGCATGACATAAGAAGAGATAGAGGTAGAATCAGGAACTACTGAAGTTAGTATTACTTCTAAAAGAAATGTTCCTAAACTATACCTTTCCCAAGTGAGTCCTCTTAAAAATGTAAGTAGGCAGTTTGAAGATAGTAGAGACAACAGCAGCTTATTGCATGTAACAGTCCAGATCTACAGTAATGCTCACCAACTATTTATTACAGAAACAGCTTATAGAGAAAATTTTCACAGATAAGATGCAGCAGAAGTGCTGAAAGAGAACTGCAGTTGGTAAATCCACTACAGCTACTACTTTCTCAGGTGACACCAAACATTAGCCTAAAGGTAGATTAAAACATCTTGCATTGTGCCTTAAATCCTCCTAGCATAGAAAGCTTTCTAATGTATTTATTAAAAGGGCCTTTAGCAGTCATTCCTGAACTTGGCAATTCCCATATTTATCTGAAAAATATTCCCTTGAGCTTTGAATGTTACAAGCAAATAAGACTCACATATGTGGAGCAGAGGGAAGACACAAACTAATATCCTAATGTTTTAACAGTAAGAAATTCCTTACATGTAAGGGTGAATTTAGTGCAGAGATCATTTGGAAACATAGCAAGGCTGGAAGAGGAACAAACTCAGTCCAAGCATAGACAATAGAATAGCAACAAAAATAATATAGTAGTAAGAAATTGAATCAGCTTCAAGTAATCTGTCTTATATTTGTGCTAGATACAGCTTTTTTTGCGAGAAGCTTTTTTAAAAATATATGCTAATATTCTCCCATTTACCTTCTTTTTTATTTTCATAAGTCTCCTGTTCACTGTACTAACAGGAGGTAACAGTGAATGCACACTGTGTAGGCTACCAAATGCTCCTTGTAAAAAATTGCATTCTTTGCACATAAAATGATATGAACTATCACATCTCCATTTAGCACAGAATTAAAACTTTTTAAAAATGGTTATTTGCAGAGAAACAATAATCTTTTGTGTTTTTTAAGAGACAGCAAATAAAACAAACACTCTAAAAAAGCTTAAACATTTTACCATCAAGTTCACAAAAATGATCCTGTGAATCATCGTATCTTGCCCAGTCAATGAAAGCCTCCTTACTTTGGTTACTGAGGGGAAAAAAATACATTTGATTTTAAGCTTTTAAATAAACAACATCAAGAAGAGCTACTGAAAGAAACACAATCCACATATAGTAATTAACTTGGAACTGAATTCTGAATTACTATATCTGAAACTCAAGAATATATGGGGTTACTGCTTGTTAGCTGTACAGAGATTGAAGCAGGCATCAACTGCAATACTTTAAAAAGTCATCTTAATGTAATGACAGCAAGAAAGATTTCACCATCATTATTTGAACAAACTGTGCAGTGACAATGACTTCTCATCCTTCAGTAAGAGCTTGGCAAAATACTTGCATAGCATACATTTTTAACACTTTCCAAAGTACTACTTTACCAGCTGTCATTTGGGGGGGAGGGGAGAAGGGGGAGGATCATCATATTTTCATAACCTGTACTTTCAATGAGATCTACAACAGTTAGCCTTGCCTTTAAGTGGGAGACCATATGTCTAAACCCCCCTTCCAAGCTAAATTACTCTATGAATATTATTTGGCTTAAGCCTTTTAAATAATAATGGCATTCCACTGACACTAGTATTTTCAAAGGTGTACTGTACCAGAGAGACAAGTACTTTTAAGTTCCCACACTATGAAACACAAACAGTGCCAAAAGCTGAATGCTTTCTTCTACGCATATGTGCAGCATAGAACCACTGATGCCACAGTACTGACAGCAAAACGTAAGCAAAGGAAGGGAACTCTGCTCCAGGATGCAGGGAAGCATCTTGAAATAATGAGAACAACCTATTCAGTTTGATCAAATTAGTCCTAGCTCAATTCTACAAACAGAGGCAATTCTATAACAAGATATATTTCTAACCTTCTGACAAATCACAATAGGAGACTTTATACTTGGCATTAGGCAAGGAACTTCTCTAGTAATTACTAGCAGGCAAGAATCACAAGAAATACAGCTGATAAAGGAAAATTACCCAAAACCATGAGGATAATGCACTGCTAGGTAGACAATATGGAGGTTTGCCTACTAAGCACAAACTCTTCCTGCACGTGCAGGATCCATTACCTGCCCTCTCCCAACTTCAATGGTCTATCCTACTCTCACAAAAGACATTACCTTTAGCTCTCCATGTGTGGGCTCAATCTCATATTCTTTTGCCCTACGGGAGTAGAATAGAGTTAACAGTTTCTTATTTCCCCTAAAAAAACTTGGATAAGGGCTCTACCCAGTTTGGTAGAACCAGGCAGAAGCAGTCACTTTTTCATGGCAGTCCCATTTTGTCAGATGACAGGAAAGAGTTTCAACATCTCTATCAGGTAGAACTCCTGAATCTGTGGCCAAAGACACCACCGCTCTCCATCAGCAATGAAGAACTGATTTTTCTATTTCTACTTTCTAAAGATGGGAAAGCTAGTAGAACACAGGGGCAACACCATCCTGCAGAATTCTTTGCACCCAACCTTGACTATGCTACACAATAAGCAAGATCAGGGAATTGATCCAAGCGAAAAATAACTTTGCCAACAACAAAAGAAACTCACAAGCTCCCTGATCTGGTTCACTTGAATGATCACAAACAGGCACATCAGTGTAACAGAGGGACAGAGCAGGACAGAATCCCTTAATCCAGCACAGTCATCAAGAACAAAGGCTGATACTGGTAAAAAGTAGAAAAAAGGTGGTTTTATTTTCAAGTTTCCTCCAACTCTTGATGCTGTAAGATACTTCTTTCAAATGATATCAAAGTGTATGTTTTTAAAAAAAAAAGTCTACTTATTGCTTAACACCTTTATCTTCAGATATTCTTGCAACATTTCACATTTACTTTCTAATGGGCTATGGAAAGAATGAAGAACAAAACCCAGCACATTGCAAAAACAAGACAGACAAAATGAAATGCTCCTTTGTTACTATTTTTGTACTATTATTGTAAATCACAGCATACCTTAAGGTACTGTTAACAGCTCCCAGTTTGTTAGCTTGCTCACAGTCTTCCAATTCTTTGGAATTATTTGCCGCTTTTGAATACTGTAAGAAAGTTCATGTTTAATATACAAATTAATTACCTAAAATTCTCTGAGAACACATGCTGTGAAGGGTATTTCTAGGTTTAGCAGTGAATTGGCTCCTATCAGGGAGACCGTCAGATTCTAGAAGCAGTAAGTAATTCTGGAACATTCTTATTTCTATTTTTCTTCACTTAATTTCATCAGGCCAATTTCGCTCCATAGATTTAACTACCACAGAAAATTCAGCTAAATATGTCAAAATTTTGTTTGTTTTGCTTTTTTTGTTTGTTTGTTTAAATTAAATGGAGTTCTGAAGTGTTTCAGATATTTACATACTTATAAAAGGACCTTGGAAGACAAGCAGTGTCATACCTATAAACATACCTTGTATTTGCAAGCGTAATTATACCCCAAGCTTCATTGGTCATTTCAGTGGGAAAGATATATCAGTGCTGTCCATTTTCCCCTCATGTTTCACTTAATCCAATTAACTGGCATGCTTTAGATGTGCAAAGGTCTGGAAGAAAGGCTTTTTCAAGCTGAACTCAAATTTTTATTATTTTAAAGTCAGAATTGAAGTCTTTAAGCTGAACTCTGATTCTACAGTATTTTTTAAAAAGTAATCCACTAAAGTCAACTTACTATTAGAATCCCTCTAAGGAAAACATTTGAAGAATCAAAGATTAAATTCCACTATTCTACAATAATATGTTCTGTCAGTAACGAATTTTTTAAATCTGTCAGCTTAAATCTCAAAAAATCCTTCTAACAGTTTTGGAACATAATAGATAGTATCACTGCTCTCTTAAAAGATAAACCAAATTTCCTCTTTTTTGGGGTTTTTGGGTTGGGGGGGTTTCTGGGTGTGTGTTTTCTTTTGCAGACTGAGCCTTAGGTTTGCACAGATTTCTACCTTATCACAGTCCTTAAGAAATACAGAAAATTATTTAATGTTAAGTAACTGATGGCTTATATAAAGCTAAACTGCTGGCTTCCCTTCACTTCAGGGCACATGCATATTGACATGAAGGATTACTATCCAACACCAGCTCAAAACAAAAACGTAAGCTAAAGGCTTCAGTTAACCCCTCAGAAATAGTAAACAACAACAATAATTTGATAAATTTTAAAAGAAAGAATAGTCCATCTCTGAGGACAAGTCAAGATGCCAGAGGCAAAGCACCACCGCAATAAATGTCACAATACTTCTCAAAAAAGAAAGTATTTAATTAAAACCCTTCAGATGAGTAAGCAAGATGACTTGACTTGCTTTAAAAACACATTCGCCAGAACCAGTACAAGGAAAAATAGCAGAACCAACTGAAGACCAAAGAAGAAGGGCTTTAAAATCCCCAGTAATTTAAACCTTTTTAGGGGCCTTGCCCATAGCAAATATTTACTCTAGAAGGAACTTCTCACTCAATTTTCTTGGATTTGCCAGGTGTAGGGGCTCATTCTTTAGCATCATACGGATGTTAAATGGAAAAATCTGAACAAGGAATGGATCTGACCTAGAATGAAACAGATACCACTGATGAAATAACAGTGAGATGCTGAAGTAAACATTCTGCATGTCTAGAGTTGCAAACCAATCCCTACCCTGAAGTTAAAAAAATTACTGCCAAGAATATAATCCTAAAGTTAAGGTTTCAAACAGAATGAACATTCAAGTGTCAAAACATGTTTCCAGGCTTCACTATTCTCCAGCATTTAACAGCAACAGCTATCAGACCAGTGCTCTGACTACATCAGGACAAAGTATCTGTTCCTGCCAAAGCAGGATCTCCCAGGAGCAGTTTCTCGAAGAAAACAGAAAAGAGGTGGGCAAGAAGTAAAATATTAAGTTAAATGTTGTAACCTTGAGTTACTGCATCCTGTCCCTCGCTTCAAAGGTTAATACAGAAGCTGTCATGACAGTTTTTTAATGTCTAGACCCCAATATGTGTTCACCATTCAAATGAAACAGGACTATAGAAAGGGAAACTACTTCGTGCCTCTCCAGCACCATTTCAAAAAGCTTACACTGGTGCCAAGAATTAGAGAGATCCTCTATTGCTAACTGCACTTCAGTGTGGAAGCTGTGCAAGTATAACCCTGGTCTTTGTGGCTAGATGAGCTTTCAAAAGAAGAACTGTTCTCCCTATGGTTCAGCAAACAAACAAAAAAATCCCCCCTGAAAGCCTAAATAAAGCTCTAAGTTTACAAGCTCATCTACATTAGCAGAGAAGGGCAATAGGGAACTGCCCAGAAGCCAAGCACTTAGACCACAGAAAACTCCTCCACAGAATTCTACCCTGAGTATATCTACTCAAGAGAATGTAGCTCTCGTTATTAAAAAGATGCCTTTGATTGTTTTCACATTTCCAAGGCAAACACTATCAGGATGAAAGAGAGAAACTGGACATGTATGTCCCCAGAGGAAAAACACCTTTTTTTTTTTAAAACAATACTTTAAGGATAATCCACAAGATGCAAGACTTTCCCAAATGGACCAAGTGCAGGCTAATAGCACAGTACTTGCAGAGCCCTTGCAACAAAACAGTCATACTAAGATGAGTTCGATGTTTCCTTAAAAGGGATATTAAATTAGATTGTCGATTTTGAATTGGCTCCAAGAAAGATCTTTAACTGAATCATACAAAGTCAGAAAATGGTGTAAGTAAGATTTATGTCAGTTCTGGTGACAATTTTCCTGCAGAAATATTTTGTTTTCTGACAGAAGCAGCAGATATTAGTGTCTTTGGTCTACTACATATTAAAGGGGCAGAACTGACCAACTTTCATTACTGTAGCTGGTTGCAACAACCTACAAGGCAATTCAAAGGAAACAACTGTAGCAAATGTACCAGCAAATGATAGCTTCTCAAAGAAGCTACCGCAGTTTCTTTATTGTGGTAAAGCAAAAGATGGCTGACTTTTCACTTCTGAAGTTCAATTCAATAGGTTTATGTGAAGTATCTTAGGAAGAACATACTCTTTAGCTATTAATTAACATCTTACTTATGGCTCTCAAGATTCATCAGGAAGCTCAAATTTCTACCAGAAGAATTCTTTCTAGAACAGTCTGTAAAGTTTTAAAACGCCTCTTTAGGAGCCATTGCAATACTCCAGGAGTCAGTTTCTCTACAGTCAAGCTTGGAAGAGAACAGGGTCAATGAAAGAGAGAACTGGCAACAGATTATCCAGCCAGAACTCAAGATCTTCTGCCCAGAGATAGTGCCAAAGTTTTCCCAGAACAACTATTGCTGCTTTTGCTGAAACAGTGAATGGCTGACATTTAAGCCATGTAAGTGAAAAAGATGTTTCTTCCCTGATCACCAGAAAACTTCAAATGAAGAGGCACACTTCACAGTGAACTTAAGCTTGTACAGACTTCCTGCACTGTTCATGACAGCAGGACACAGGAGTCATCAATTCACAATGAAGCATTCCTCTCTTTGCTAATCTTTCTTGCCATAAAGTCTAAACATAATGCCAATGGTCATTTATGATACGGTGAACTACACTCAGTTACGGCAAACAGCAACTACGGCTGCCCAGTGAAGTAGAGATACGTTAGTAAAGGAAGAGTAAGTATGAGTCTACAACACAGCCATGGCACTCAACAGGAAGATCTCTCATTTGGGCACCATTACCCCACCAACTGCTAAAATCCTTATTCTTGGGCACTGTGTTTGGGATTTCGGGTGGGGGAGGGTTGTTTGTCTTTCTGCTATGACCTCTCTTCTTCCCTCTTTACTTTTTTGGCTTTGCTAAGATCACTTGGTGATCTAGGAAGGATGGCTTGGAGAAAAGCAAGCAAAATCCAACAGCACAGACTGACTACTTAAGCTTGCACTGACCACTTTAGCCTAAATTGTCTTTAGACTAATGATCTGCTCAAGATTAGACATGACAAAACTACATGTAATTGTTCAGGTGCTTTTAATATCAGAGTTGTGGTTATATATGATTCTTACAGAAGACTGCACTCCTACTGCATCTGTGCATCTTAGCCTATGGCTTTATAGAAGGTGGCCTGAAACAAAGTAAGAATTTTGCATCAGTCATTCTGTGACCATGTACTGCTGTCCCTGGTAATTCATTGCTTCAGTCTGCACCAGCTTTCAAGCTATGACAGACTCAGAACGACATGACAGTACCAGCTATGTCAGAACACTGTTATATGTGAAAGTAAAAATGTGAAGCCACAGAAAGGAAATGGTCAGTTATGTTAACTATTTCATAGAATCATAGAATGTTTTGGGTTGGAAGGGACCCCTAGAGGTCATCTAGTCCAACCCCCCTGCAGTGAGCAGGGACACCACTAACTAGATCAGGTTGCTCAGAGACCCATCCAACCTGGCCTTGAATGTTTCCAGGGATGGGGCCTCCACTACTTCTCTTGGCAACCTGTTCCAGTGTTTTACCACCCTCATTGTAAAGAATTTCTTCCTTATATCTAGTCTAAACCTACACTGTTTAAAACCATTACCCCTTGTCCTGTCACAGCTGGCCCTACTAAAGATTTTCCCCATCTTTCCTGTTGGCCCCCTTTAGGTACTGAAAGGCCACAATCAGGTCTCCCTGCAGCCTTCTCTTCTCCAGGCTGAACACCCCCAACTCTCCCAGCCTGGCCTCATAGGAGAGGTGATCCAGCCCTCGGATCATTTTTGTAGCCCTCCTCTGGACCCGCTCCAACAGCTCCATGTCCTTCTTGTGCTGAGGGCTCCAGAGCTGGACGCAGTACTCTAGGTGAGGTCTCACCAGAGCAGAGCAGAGGGGCAGATTCACCCCCCTCAACCTGCTGGCCACGCTTCTCCCGATGCAGCCCAGAGTACGGTTGGCCTTCTGGGCTGCCAGCGCACATTGCCGGCTCATGTCCAGCTTTTCATCCACCAGCACCCCCAAGTCCCTCTCAGCAGGGCTGCTCTCGATCCTTTCTTCCCCCAGACTGTATTGATACTGGGGGTTACCCGGACCCAGGTGTAGGACCTTGCACTTGACCTTGTTGAACCTCATGAGGTTCACACAGGCCCACCTCTCCAGCCTGTCCAGGTCTCTCTGGATGACATCCCATCCTTCTGGCATATCAACCACACCACTCAGCTTGGTGTCATCCGCAAACTTGCTGAGGGTGC